>NC_051103.1:47500-352354 GCF_901709675.1 Syngnathus acus | reverse complement strand
TCACACTCGGCTGCGAACCGCTCCAGTGAGAGCTGGAGATCACGGCCTGAAGAAGCCAACAGCACAACGTCGTCTGCAAAAAGCAGAGACGCGATGCTGAGGTCCCCAAACCGGACACCCTCAACGCCTCGGCTGCACCTAGAAATTCTGTCCATAAAAATTATGAACAGAATCGGTGACAAAGGGCAGCCTTGGCGGAGTCCAACCCTCACTGGGAACGAATCCGACTTACTGCCGGAAATGCGGACCACACTCTGGCATCGGTGATACAGGGACCGAACCGCCCTTATCAGTTGGCTCGGTACCCCGTACTCCCGAAGCACCCCCCACAGAACCTCCCGAGGGACACGGTCGAACGCCTTCTCCAAGTCCACAAAACACATGTGGACTGGTTGGGCGAACTCCCATGCACCCTCGAGGATCCTGTTGAGGGTGAAGAGCTGGTCCACTGTTCCACGGCCAGGACGAAAGCCACACTGTTCCTCCTGAATCCGAGGTTCGACCTCCCGACGGACCCTCCTCTCCAGCACCCCTGAATAGACCTTACCAGGGAGGCTGAGGAGTGTAATTCCCCTGTAATTGGAACACACCCTCCGGTCCCCCTTCTTAAAGAGGGGAACCACCACCCCAGTCTGCCAATCCAGAGGCACTGTCCCCGATGTCCACGCGATGCTGTAGAGACGTGTCAGCCATGACAGCCCCACAACATCCAGAGCCCTTAAGAAATCCGGGCGGATCTCATCCACCCCCGGGGCCTTGCCACCGAGGAGTTTTTTAACTACCTCAGTGACTTCAACCCCAGAGATTGGAGAGTCCGCCTCAGAGTCCCCAGGCCCTGCTTCCACAATGGAAGGCGTGTAGGTGGAATTGAGGAGGTCTTCGAAGTATTCTCCCCACCGACACACGACGTCCCGAGTCGAGGTCAGCAGCACGCCATCTCCACTGTAAACAGTGTTGACGTTGCACTGCTTCCCCCTCCTGAGACGCCGGATGGTGGACCAGAATTTCCTCGAAGCCGTCCGGAAGTCATTCTCCATGGCCTCGCCGAACTCCTCCCACGCCCGGGTTTTTGCCTCAGCAACCGCCGAAGCCGCGTTCCGCTTGGCCATCCGGTACCTGTCAGCTGCCTCCGGAGTCCCGCAGGCCAAAACGGCCCGATAGGACTCCTTCTTCAGCTTGACGGCATCCCTTACCGCCGGTGTCCACCAGCGGGTTCGGGGATTGCCGCCACGACAGGCACCAATGACCTTACGGCCACAGCTCCGGTCGGCCGCCTCAACAATGGAGGCGCGGAACAAGGTCCACTCGGACTCAATGTCCCCCGCCTCCCCCGGGACGTGGGAAAAGCTCTGCCGGAGGTGGGAGTTGAAGCTCTTCCTGACAGGGGATTCCGCCAGACGTTCCCAGCAGACCCTCACAGAACGTTTGGGTCTGCCAGGTCGGACCGGCATCTTCCCCCACCATCGGAGCCAACCCACCACCAGGTGGTGATCAGTTGACAGCTCCGCCCCTCTCTTCGCCCGAGTGTCCAAAACATGCGGCCGCAAATCCGATGACACGACTACAAAGTCGATCATCGAACTGCGGCCTAGGGTGTCCTGGTGCCAAGTGCACACATGGACACCCTTATGTTTGAACATGGTGTTCATTATTGAAAATCCGTGTCGAGCACAGAAGTCCAACAATAGAACACCGCTCGGGTTCAGATCGGGGGGGCCGTTCCTCCCAATCACGCCCTTCCAGGTCTCACTGTCATTGCCCACGTGAGCATTGAAGTCACCCAGTAGAACGACGGAGTCCCCAGAAGGAGCGCTCTCCAGCACTTCCTCCAGGGACTCCAAGAAGGGTGGGTACTCTGAGCTGCCGTTTGGTGCATAGACACAAACAACAGTCAGGACCCGTCCCCCCACCCGAAGGCGGAGGGAGGCTACCCTCTCGTTCACCGGGGTGAACCCCAATGTGCAGGCGCCCAGCCGGGGGGCAATAAGTATACCCACACCTGCTCGACGCCTCTCACCGTGGGCAACTCCAGAGTGGAAGAGAGTCCAGCCCCTCTCGAGAGGGCTTGTACCGGAACCCAAACTGTGCGTGGAGGCAAGTCCGACTATATCTAGTCGGAACTTTTCTGCCTCGCACACCAGCTCGGGCTCCTTTCCAGCCAGAAAGGTGACATTCCATGTCCCAAGAGCCAGCTTCTGCAGCCGGGGATCAGACCGCCAAGGTCCCTGCCTTTGGCCGCCGCCCAGCTTGCAATGCACCCGACCCCTTTGGCCCCTCCCACAGGTGGTGAGCCCATGGGAAGGGGGACCCACGTTTCCTTTTCGGGCTGAGCCCGGCCGGGCCCCATGGGCGAAGGCCCGGCCACCAGACGCTCGCCTTCGAGCCCCGCCTCCAGGCCTGGCTCCAGAGGGGGGCCCCGGTGACCCGCGTCCGGGCGAGGGAAAACGTGATCCATTAATTTTTTTCATCATAAGGGGCTGATGAGCCGTGCTTTGTCTGGCCCCTCACCTAGGACCCGTTTGCCATGGGTGACCCTACCAGGGGCATGAAGCCCCAGACAACATGGCTCCTAGGATCATAGGGGCACGCAAACCCCTCCACCACGATAAGGTGACGACTCACGGAGGGGTATATGGTTTAATATACACTTATTGATACACAAACAATTTATGTATGTTAAAAAAAGGGTGACACTACTTCGCGGATTTTCACATATTGCGGGTGGTCTTGAAACCAATTATCCACGATAAACGTGGGATTACTGTAGTTCTAAATCGAGATTTCATCAGAAGAGTTATGAATACATTTTAAGGAAGGTCCAAATTCTTGACAGTGCTGCTTTAAATAATACCTGGAATGGCAACTTTATTTGCCTCCATTGCTCACCACTTGGAGAGCAGCTGGTGTAGCAGTCTTGTCACCACCACAACATTGAGGCTGTTTCCTAGAAGTTTGTAACGCTGCCTGGTGGGGATTTGATCTGGAAAAGCTAAATAAAGACATTAAAAAGACAAGTATTATTTCAACATGTGGTACACAACTGTACATATACAGTACAACATACAAATGGTTTCTCATTGTTACGTACAAAGAAGTAATGGAGTCAGGAATGTTGGGGATGTGTTTACTACAAGCTAAGTATGAGATTAAACAAGCAACTAAAGCTTTATGATACTGCACTGTCAAAGAGCTATTAACAGCTAAACAGCTTAAACCCACTTTTTTTCACAGTTTATTTTCTTGTTGTAAAATGACATTGCAGTGGTTCATCGTTTTATTCTGTCCATCAGAGTGTCGACGTGAAGTGGTGACAAAGGGCAGGTTGCTTTAGCTCAGCATTCACTGCAAACAAGACTGAACTTAGATGGGCGTAGCATGGTGTCATTAAACACATTGAATATTGTGGTGATGTGCGGCAAGAGGATGTCAGCTGTGACGGCAAGACACCTTGAATAAAATGTTGTTTTTGAGAACATGATTCTAAGGCCTTTTAGTGGAGTGTCCCTATGTAGGATGTTATATTGCGGGTCTACATGACACATGCATGCTGATCTGAAGAAAGGGTGTTTAGCTTAGTTCTACTACTGGTATGAAAGTCAAATTGTACTTGCTGGAAGTCTGACTAACAGCCTGATACTCTCTCCTGTCCAGTATTCAGAAACCCCTATGCAATTTGGTGTGCCCAAGAACATTGCAGGAAAGCAAGTACAGTGCTTTTAAAGAGCCTAAATCATTTGGATAATCGTATCGCCAAAGAATGGATGAATTCAACATCTAGCATATGAAGTACTTTGATGAATACCGTAATTTTCTGACTATAAGTCGTGGTTTTTTTCATAGTTTGGGTGGGGGGGCGACTTATAACGAGGAGCAACTTATATGTGAATTTTTTCAAAAATGAAGAAAAAAAAAAAGTGAAACCGCGATAAACGAACCGCGATGTAGCAAGGGATTACTATAATTTGAATTTCAAGTGACGTCAGCAGCGCGGCGCGGCGGTTGTTTACAAAAAGGACAATGATTGATCACGGGATGACGAAGGGCCCCACGTACTACCGGCATGATTAGCGGCTTTGTTTCTAAGTGACACGGAGGACGAAGAGTTTGAAGGATTTAAGGATTTGGAGTGACACAGGAGGTTTGAAAAACTATTAGGGCTTTTACGCACACCCGCTCCTACTCTACGGTGCTCTCTTTCACCTCCGTGGATAGAAGTCGGGGGCCGGCGCTCGGCCGGGTGGCTGTCCGGTGTCATGTAACATGGGGTGTGGGGGGAACAGATGGTGCAAAAAGTGAGTATGGATTGCTCCCAGGAATAAATTGGCAGGGCTGAAATTCCAAATTTTAGCAGCAGATGGTGAAAAATTTGAATTGAGAATTATTGAATAAATTGGCAGGGCTGAAATTCAAAATTTTTCCAAGAGATGGTGCCAAACCGTTACAGGAGACCAAAGATGGGCAAGACAAGCTGAACTAGCAAAAATAGAAATAAACAGAATAACACGGGGTCGGTTTTTGGGTCACGCACGGAAGCACAAATGTGGTTTTTATTTTTTGATCTTAATTTCTTTGCTTGGCTAAAATATATTCTGTAACAGTTTAAAGCAATATTATCACTCAATTAGACCAAGGTGCCCACCACTATGAAAATGGCGGTGTGTTAAAAAATGTTTGAAAGATTGATACAAAAGTTGTTTTTATTTTTTTATCTTAATTTCTTTGCTTGGCTAAAATATATTCTGTAACAGCTTAAAGCAATATTATCACTCAATTAGACCAAGGTGCCCACCACTATGAAAATGGTGGTGTGTTAAAAAATGTTTAAAATATTGACTTAAGTTTGGATTTTTGATTTTATGGTTGATTGAAGTGTAACTTTGAAGTATTATTTTTACAAAAAGAGAAGTGAAGAAAAGAGGAAGTAGGGGGGCTGACCAGGGTGTTGGCCGAACCTTTGATGGAAGATAGTGCGTGGGACAGATGAAGGGCGGAAACAGCTGCCAGAAAGCAGCAGGTGTATAAGTGTGGGAAACTGGGCAGTATAGAGGCCAGCGAAAGGGGGGGGGCAGAGAAGTCTATAAAAAGACCGCCATAGGCAGCTACGGGGCTCTCTCTCCCAAAAAGCGTTCATACGTGAAGAAGCCCGTACGAGTTCCAAGACTTTTTCTAAGCCTCCGAGATCTTCGTGTGAGACGCAAGATCGCTTGCCTGGATTAACTTGGATTTACTCAAAAGAATTGGACTGGACAACATTGCATGATGAACTAGGTGAGGGGAACAACCTTTTCTGTATTTACGCGAGGGGAGGGACAGTCATCGGGCAGTCGGTCCTCTCGAGGCCAACCTATTCCCAAATTGGAATTTTAGAAATAAGATCGAACTGATCACTCGACTTTATTTCCACCAAAAAATAACACCCAATTGGTAGCTACCTTTTCCTTCTTTTCTGATCTATGTTTTACAATCAAAGTACTCCGAGATTGAATGATTTTATTTGCACGTGTATCAGTAAGTGGGATTGTTCAGTATTTGGAGGAATTAAGATTTGTAATTCTATTTCGTGCTTCTTCAATAAATGTGTTTTATATACTCATTTAATTCGTTGTGCGCTAATTTGTATGATATATGCAATCGATTGTTTGTGGTTGGTTTGATAATTCGATTTATTGACGGGTGATTATTATGGTATGCAATCATACCGTAATAAATACAGATAACGAAGGTGTTTAAACTAGATTAATTGGATTGGTGTAGAGTTAAAAGTAATTTAATTGTCCGTCGAGCGCGGGCCCGTTCCTATTTTTGTCGGGCCGCGTCAAAAGCTAAATCGGACAACTTTGGGAATTAAATTGCCTTCATAATTATTTGAGGGATGAGTGCATCTCGTTAAACATTTAATTCGTTCAAATATTGGCTTTACTTGAGTAAAATAACGAAGGTGTTTAAATTCGATTATTTGGATTAGTGGTAGAGTTATAATTAGTAAATGTCCGTCGGGCGCGGGCCCGTTCCTATTTTTGTCGGGCCGCGTCAAAAGCTACATTGGACGATTTTGAGGGATTCATTTGCCTTCAAAATTAATTGCAGGATAATTATAATTCGTGTAAATCATTTTGATTCGTATTAAGAAAAATATTATTCTTTTTAAACAATCGAGTTCGTTAAAGCATTCCAAAGGTTAAGTGTTCATATATATAATGTTAGAATTAACGATTTAATGCATTAAATTCCTTCTCAAATACTATTATCGTCATACTTCCACTCATTTGATTTTTCTTCAAATAAAGAGAAGTAGGCTCGCTACTTCCGCAACAAAGTAGAGCAGATCCATATCAAAAGTTACTTCGGCAAAACTAGTGCAAGGGTGCGCTAGAACAACAAATCTCTCTAAGGTCTTAACAAAGGCATCTAAAAATATCCGTAACATAACACAAGCATCAAACAACCGAAGGGAGCCATCATTATGGCGCGGTCATTTCGACGACTCGCCTCGAATTGAGTTACTCGGCTCGCGCGTCGGATGACTTGAGAGGGATTGGCGTCATAAAGAAATTAGATTGATTCTGGTAGAATTAATTAAACTCGGGTGGTTAGATACGGACGAGTCTCTTCACCCCGGCTTATCGAACCCGTTACCGGGAAGCCGGTGGCACTTTGATAAAAAGTGCGCGTTTGACACCGGGTACGGTGGATGGGGCTCGGTCATGGCTTTTACGCACGCCCGGTCCTATAGAGGCTTTGCAGCTGACGTCATCAAGCTACCCACATTAGCTTGGCGGCCATCTTGGCGGTCAACTTTTCAGTGCCGGTCAACGACTCACACACGCTTTCTTGTTATATCTGCTGCTATTTGAGCTTAAAAATGCCGGATACCTGCTGTGCTGTTGGATGTAGCAATAGACGAGGCGATAAACCAAATCTTAGCTTCTATAGATTTCCGGCGAACATGAAAAAACGTGATAAATGGATCGCGGATATTCGTCGTGAACGATGGAAACCTACGATTTACACAAGGATATGCAATGAGGACTTCATATCAAGTATGTAAACAAACTATTCACCCCTGATTTGTTTCACAAAATGTGAAATAATACAATATGGGATGATACAAATATGATTGTTGAAAATGCTGGGTGCATTTTTAGAAAGGCAGCAAGAGCAGCAAGGCAGGGAATGGGATGATTTCTTCAGTTCACCCCCCCGTTTTTATTTTGTGTTTATTTTTTCATGATGCTTCATCTGATTGGCTTGAAAACGTTATCAATGTAAATATTGAACTTCATATTGGAATTGAACAATTAATTCTCGAGTGAATGCATTAGGAAATTTCCCAAAAAATTATTATGAACCTTGTGAAACAATCTTTTTTTAATGTAGCATTTTTTAACAAGAGGGCTTTTGTTACTTCATTTGGCACAAGGTAAAATCTACATTGGTAAAGTTTTCAAGCCATTGGCACAAGGTTAACATTTTTATTGGTTAATCTGCCATATCAGACCATCATGCACAAAACCTGCTGTAAAATACTTGTAGGCATCCAGACACTTGTATGCCTTAAGGTCCTTTTCAGTGTACGGAGATGGTGAATCGACGAGGTAATTATAAATATCTGGATATGAGAGTTCAGGCAGGTCGGCTGTTGCAAAATGCTCGGGCGATTTTAGCATGCTTCTCGGTAAAAGGTACGGATCCGTTGTGCCAACAAGGTTCAACTTCTCTCTGTAACGTTTCTTGGATTCTTCATCCAAATGCCCAACTTCGTTGGATAGCAAACCAGCCATAATTCGGATGAAATCGGTGAAAATGTAGCGCAGAAATCAAACAATCTATACAAACACGTAGGAACGAGTTGACCGCCAAGATGGCGGCATAACACAAAATCACGTGATAAAACCACGTGACTGCAAAGCCTCTATTCTATGGATCTCTCTTCCACCTCTGTGGCTGGAAGTCCACGTCGCCACACGCCTGGAAGTTGGTTTTGTTAAATAAAGAGCCGTTTACCAAACCCACGTCTTTCCTTGTACTTTGTTAACGCTACAATATAGTAATATACTAGATCTGTGGAATAACGACGAGGCTGACGTCAGGGCGCACGCGCGGCGTTGTTGACAAAGGACGAGAAATTTGATCGATGTATTTAATGATTTAGAGTACACAGATGGTTTGATAATATTATTGCTTATATAATAGTTATTTGATATCTAATTTATATATCGTTATATGGGCCTGTGGAATATTTTGAAGTGCAAGTGCCGTCAGCGGCGCGCACCCATTGTTGACAAAGGACGATCGATTGATTTAATGAATTGGAGTGACACAGATGGTTTTATAAACGTGTTATTTATGTAATAGTTTTTTTTAATAACTCTGAATGTTACGTCAGGCCCGTTCTCAGCTCTTCGTTTGTGTTTATGTCACGTTAGCATACCTATCGTTTAGCCTGTTGTTGCTCGTTCATGTCTGTTCTTGGTGTTGGATTTTGTCAAATAAATTTCCCCCCAAAATGCGACTTATACTCCGGAGCGACTTATATATGTTTCTTTTCACGTTATTGTGCATTTTATGGCTAATGCGACCTATATTCCGGAGCGACTTTTAGTCAGAAAATTACGGGACTTAAATTTCTCATTTATCACTTATACAGTTTACTTAGTGTAGTTGATAGAACTCGAGAGGGGCTGGACTCTCTTCCACTCTGGAGTTACCCACGGCGAGAGGCGTGGAGCAGGTGTGGGTATACTTATTGCCCCCCGGCTGGGCGCCTGCACATTGGGGTTCACCCTGGTGAACGAGAGGGTAGCCTCCCTCCGCCTTCGGGTGGGGGGACGGGTCCTGACTGTTGTTTGTGTCTATGCACCAAACGGCAGCTCAGAGTACCCACCCTTCTTGGAGTCCCTGGAAGAAGTGCTGGAGAGCGCTCCTTCTGGGGACTCCATCGTTCTACTGGGTGACTTCAATGCTCACGTGGGCAATGACAGTGAGACCTGGAAGGGCGTGATTGGGAGGAACGGCCCTTCCGATCTGAAACCGAGCGGTGTTCTATTATTGGACTTCTGTGCTCGACACGGATTTTCTATAATGAACACCATGTTCAAACATAAGGGTGTCCATGTGTGCACTTGGCACCAGGACACCCTAGGCCAGGGGTGGGCAAACTTTTTGACTCGCGGGCCGAACTGGGTTCTAAATTTGGACCGGAGGGCCGAACCAGGAGCAGATGGACGTAGTGTTTGTGTGAAGTAATATAAGCGACCTGTAAAGGTCATTGCATGAAAGATTTTGGCCTTTAGTAGGTAGTAAAGCATGGATATTCCAAACAAGTTTTTTGAAAACAAATGCATTTATTAACAGCATTAAAAAAATAATAATAATAATTCACTAAAAAACTGCTATCAGTGATTCTCATAAAATACAACACTGTTATTATGAATAACAGTCTCCATCACTTCAGTGCCTGCAGGTCAGATTAATGAAAGATGTTTATCTTATGAGATCACATCAAACGGCAAACATTCTGACCAAATATATCATCTTGAAGAATCAGTGAAAGCATACATCCAAATAAAGTAATCAAAACGGCAACACGCTGAGGGGTATCTGAACATCAGAGCAGAGTTTTAACTCAAACACCTGGTAACAGAGGTGAGGAAACGGGAAACACTTCCTTAAAGTGAGCCTTAAGAACTTTACAGGTTAAGATTAGTCGCAAACAGGTGGTGCATCAATGTCCTTGAGCATCCTGCATTGTTTGAAAATGAGAATGGTCGCTAGTTTCAATCCCTGCTATGTGTACAAATCATATTCAAAATGCATTTTTTTACAACCAACTTGAGAGCCTCCCCTTCATTTTCAGTGGGAACAGTGTTGTTGGTCTCCCTTTTTTGCTAGTGCGTCATAGTCTGGAGTAAAATTTGTTGTGGCAATTCTTAGGAGAGATCCGAGGTGTTGGTCCGTTTACCTCGATCTGTGACGGGTTGATGTTGATGTGGCTGAACGTCGCGTACGTCGAGCCAAATTGGCCACTCTTTTTTAAACACTCGGCACTGTGTCCACCTTGCTTTTCCTTGGGCGACTCATTTTAATAGAAGGATTCCAGGGGAAGGTTTGTGGGTGGCTTTAGCGTAAAACTGTATCTGAAAGCTCAGCGCGCGAATTACAAGAATGCTGTCGTCACAGCCCACGCTCTAAATTCGGGACTGATACAAATAGAGCGCGAGTGCGCCATGTCCGTACTACTGAGTACGTACACGCACTTGTGAGTGTGCACCGAGCTTTCTGACACGGCTTCCGGTAGTAAATGCGCAGGCGAGCGGTTCTCCATCTACTGGGGAAACGCAGTCATTGCATGCTAAATGACCAAAAAAACTGTTTAATAATACAATTTATTCAGGGTTGGCGGGCCGGATTAAACGGTCCCGTGGGCCGGATGTGGCCCGCGGGCCGTAGTTTGCCCACCCCTGCCCTAGGCCGCAGTTCGATGATCGACTTTGTAGTCGTGTCATCGGATTTGCGGCCGCATGTTTTGGACACTCGGGCGAAGAGAGGGGCGGAGCTGTCAACTGATCACCACCTGGTGGTGGGTTGGCTCCGATGGTGGGGGAAGACGCCTGGCAGACCCGAACGCTCTGTGAGGGTCTGCTGGGAACGTCTGGCAGAATCCCCTCTCAGGAAGAGCTTCAACTCCCACCTCCGGCAGAGCTTTTCCCACGTCCCGGGGGAGGCGGGGGACATTGAGTCCGAGTGGACCTTGTTCCGTGCCTCCATTGTTGAGGCGGCCGACCGGAGCTGTGGCATTAAGGTCATTGGTTCCTGTCGTGGCGGCAATCCCCGAACCCGCTGGTGGACACCGGGGGTAAGGGATGCCTTCAAGCTGAAGGAGTCCTATCGGGCCGTTTTGGCCTGCAGGACTCCGGAGGCAGCTGACAGGCCAAGCGGAACGCGGCTTCGGCAGTTTCTGAGGCAAAAACCCGGGCGTGGGAAGAGTTTGGCGAGGCCATGGTGAATGACTTCCGGACGGCTTCGTGGAAATTCTGGTCCACCATCCGGCGTCTCAGGAGGGGGAAGCAGTGCAATGTCAACACTGTTTACAGTGGGGATGGCGTGCTGCTGACCTCGACTCGGGACGTCGTGTGTCGGTGGGGAGAATACTTCGAAGACCTCCTCAATTCCACCTACACGCCTTCCATTGTGGAAGCAGAGCCTGGGGACTCTGAGGCGGACTTTCCAATCTCTGGGGTCGAAGTCACTGAGGTAGTTAAAAAACCCCTCGGTGGCAAGGCCCCGGGGGTGGATATGATCCGCCCGGAGTTCTTAAGGGCTCTGGATGTTGTGGGGCTGTCATGGCTGACATGCCTCTACAACAGGGGTGGCCAACCAGTCAGAGACTAAGAGCCACATTTTTTACTGTGTCATCGCAAAGAGCCACATCATACACATGAACATTCCCCCCCCACACACACACACTCACACACACGCACGCACACTCACGCACACTCACACGCACAAACGCGCGTGCGCACACACACACACACACACACACACACACACACACACACACACACACACACACACACACACACACACACACACACACACACACACACACACACACACACACACACACACACACACACACACACACCTCTGCTCAGCCAAATTTATTGTGTGACATTATCATGTCACGCACCAACATGATAATGACAAATTGACTCCTACAGTACTAAAACCACAGACCAAAGACCACATTTTCAACAATGAACATTGTGTGCATTGTCTCACACAGACAAACTCTCAGTTCAACAAATTCCACAAACAAAAATATAATACGTTTTTTCACTTACTATGTGTGGCGGGACAGACCATTCGTTTTAGTTTGTCGTTTTCAGGAGACAAGATTTCAATAACGTCACTGAGGCATTTTTTAACAAACTCCACTTCATTGTATGGCTTTTTAGCCCGTGCAATGTTCCAAGCCAGTTGAAACAATGCAAGCGTGACAGTCTCTGAGTGCTTCGTAATTTTTTTGAAAAACTGTACCTATTTTTCTGCCTGACTTTTCAAAGTGTCCAAACTTGTGCTTGCGAAATTCAGTCCCTTTTGGAAAGTACTTATCGATATTGGCATGAAGTGAGCTGAAGTGGCGCTGAACATTTGAAGCTTTTAAATGCGCTAATGACGTCCGACATATCAGGCAGAATGGCTTGCCATTGTGTTCAACAAAAAACAACTTTAACTCTGTTAAAAACGTCCTGTGTTCATCCTCATATATTCGTTTAGCTGTGCATTTTTTCCTTGCCATTTTTAGAGCGAAATTGACACTCCTCAAATGGGTTCGTCCCTCCTCCTTGGCGGGATTTAACCTCACGCACATGCGCGTTTGACCAAAATACCATATTGAACTCAAGCGAAGCAAATACGCACAAAAAATAAACACAAATGTTGATATGAACGTAAAAGAGCCGTATGGAACCAGCCAAAGAGCCGCATGCGGCTCGCGAGCCGCGGGTTGGCCACCCCTGCTCTACAACATTGCGTGGACATCGGGGACAGTGCCTCTGGATTGGCAGACTGGGGTGGTGGTTCCCCTCTTTAAGAAGGGGGACCGGAGGGTGTGTTCCAATTACAGGGGAATTACACTCCTCAGCCTCCCTGGAAAGGTCTATTCAGGGGTGCTGGAGAGGAGGGTCCGTCGGGAGGTCGAACCTCGGATTCAGGAGGAGCAATGTGGCTTTCGGCCTGGCCGTGGAACACTGGACCAGCTCTTCACCCTCAGCAGGATCCTCGAGGGTGCATGGGAGTTCGCCCAACCAGTCCACATGTGTTTTGTGGACTTGGAGAAGGCGTTCGACCGTGTCCCTCGGGAGGTTCTGTGGGGGGTGCTTCGGGAGTACGGGGTACCGAGCCAACTGATAAGGGCAGTTCGGTCCCTGTATCACCGATGCCAGAGTTTGGTCCGCATTTCCGGCAGTAAGTCGGATTCGTTCCCAGTGAGGGTTGGACTCCGCCAAGGCTGCCCTTTGTCACAGATTCTGTTCATAATTTTTATGGACAGAATTTCTAGGCGCAGCCGAGGCGTTGAGGGGGTCCGGTTTGAGGACCTCAGCATCGCGTCTCTGCTTTTTGCAGACGACGTGGTGCTGTTGGCTTCTTCAGGCCGTGATCTCCAGCTCTCACTGGAGCGGTTCGCAGCCGAGTGTGAAGCGGTCGGGATGAGGGTCAGCACCTCCAAATCCGAGTCCATGGTCCTCGATCGGAAAAGGGTGGAATGCCCTCTCCGGATCGGGGATGAGATCCTGCCCCAAGTGGAGGAGTTTAAGTATCTTGGGGTCTTGTTCATGAGTGAGGGGAAGATGGAGCGCGAGATCGACAGGCGGATCGGTGCAGCGCGGCAGTAATGCGGACTCTGTACCGGTCCGTCGTGGTAAAGAGAGAGCTGAGCCAAAAGGCAAAGCTCTCAATTTACCGGTCGATTTACGCTCCTACCCTCACCTATGGTCACAAGCTATGGGTCGTGACCGAAAGAACGACATCCCGGATACAAGCGGCCGAAATGAGTTTTCTCCGCAGGATGTCCGGGCGCTCCCTTAGAGATAGGGTGAGAAGCTCGGTCATCCGGGAGAGACTTGGAGTAGAGTCGCTACTCCTCCACGTTGAGAGGAGCCAGATGAGGTGGCTCGGGCATCTCATCAGGATGCCTCCTGGAAGCCTCCCTGGGGAGGTGTTCCGGGCATGTCCCACTGGTAGGAGACCTCGGGGACGACCCAGGACGCGCTGCAGAGACTATGTCTCTCAGCTGGCCTGGGAACGCCTTGGGATCCCCCGGGATGAGCTGGATGAAGTGGCTGGGGAGAGGGAAGTCTGGGAGTCCCTCCTGAAGCTGCTGCCCCCGCGACCCGACCCCGGATAAGCGGAAGAAGATGGATTGATGGATGGATAGTTGATAGAACTATGTTAGTCTTTTTTTTTAAACTATACAACAGTGGTGATGGTTTTCATACTTACAAAAGCTTTTTGGGAAGCCCATTATGTTGGCGACTTCTCTTGGGGTAAAATAACGAAGCTTCAGTCCCTGCAGTTGTTGAAGTTTTTCTTCTTCAGAGAATTGGTCCAGATTTTTAAACACACTCTCGATCTACAGAACAACAAAGTGAAACATTAAGATTCTAAAGATTATATTATAAATTACTTCAATTAGAAATATAATAAAATAAAATAAAAATGGCCTCCATGTTTATTTCTACAAAATCCCAACTCAAAGGGCAGAACTTTTGAAATGTGCTACGTGTTGTTATGACTTGTGTTAAGGCCCTACTACTATCCTGAACCCAATTGAAATTTCCAATGACGTGTATGAGGGTGTTGGCATCATAGATGTCTATGGAATGCTGAAATTATACCATCATGATCACAGCATGCCTGATGTCATGAGGGTGCTCACAAACCCACCTCTTTGGAATCGATTACTCGGGGACCAGAGACAAAAATCATTCAAACAACCCAAATAAATGGGTGGGTGTAGTCGCTGTAATGGCGGCAGTGTGGGCCTTGCGTTCAGCACATTTTCTCTGGGCCTTTGTGTTGCTGGGAAAAAATCTGCGCTGTACTAAAGACGCAATAATCGAACCGCAATGTAGCTAGCTCCAGTCGTGAGCCTGCATCGCCAGTTTGCCCAAACTCCAGAGAATGCATCGCTCAGCTGTTGGTGTCGATGCTGAGGTCTCTGAGGGAAGCTTTCAGGCTGTCTTTAAAGCATTTCTTCTGTCCTCTCACGGTCTGTTTGCCCTGGCACAACTCGCCATACAACAGCTTTTT
The DNA here is from genome assembly GCF_901709675.1 of Syngnathus acus. NCBI lineage: Eukaryota > Metazoa > Chordata > Actinopteri > Syngnathiformes > Syngnathidae > Syngnathus > Syngnathus acus. The sequence continues at coordinate 337,540 of NC_051103.1, read as the reverse complement.
CGGCAGTCGGCTGTCAGGCATCCTCACGACGTTTCCAGCCCATCTGACCTGTGCTTTCTGTAAGAGGGTGTAGACACTGGGCATGCCGGCTCGCTCAAGAACCTTTGTGTCAGGGAGCAGAAACCAGTTCATCTCTCTCTCCAGTCACACATCCATCCTCTCCCCAGTTACACAAGGGGTCCCCCAAGGCTCAGTTCTTGGCCCCCTCCTATTCATCTGTTACCTCTTTCCCCTTGGTACTGTCATCCGCAAACTCAATCTGGACTTCCACTGCTACGCTGATGACACCCAGATCTACATACGTACGACACCAACCCGTAACCCTTCCCTCACTCATTTTGAAACCTGCATCTCTACAATAAAAGCATGGCTGACCCACAACTTTCTCAAACTCAACAGTGACAAAACAGAGCTCCTCCTCATAGGCACTAAATCCTCCCTTAACAAAACTGGATCCATCACACTCACCATCGACTCCTCAAACATCACTCCCTCCCCTCTGGCACGCAATCTTGGCGTTATTTTTGACCCCACACTGTCCTTTCAACCTCATGTTAGCTCAGTTGTCAAGACCTCCTACTTCCACCTCCGACGCATCGCTAAAATCCGGCACTGCCTTTCTCTCCCTGCCGCTGAATCTCTCATCCACGCCTTCATCTCATCCCGGCTTGATTACTGCAACTCCCTTCTCACTGGAATCACTGCTCACTCACTCCATCGACTTCAACTAGTCCAAAACTCTGCTGCCCGCCTCCTTACCCACACCCGGTCCCGTGAACACATCACTCCTGTTCTCCACTCTCTTCACTGGCTCCCCATGAAGGAGCGTATCATCTTCAAGATACTCCTCCTCACCTTCAAAGCCCTTCACCACCTGGCTCCCACTTACCTATCCGACCTCCTTGTCCCCTACTGCCCCAACCGTCCCCTCCGATCCTCCAATACTTCACGTCTGACAGTCCCAAAATCCAAACTCAAATCCTTCGGTGACAGAGCCTTTTCCTGCACATCACCCCGACTCTGGAACTCTCTCCCCCAGTCTGTCTGTGACTCACCCACACTCCCCATATTTAAGTCCCGTCGAAAAACTTACCTCTTCTCCCAAGCGCATGACCTCCCCTACCCATAACTGGTTTCCTCTTCTTAAGTTTACCCGATTGTTTCCTCCCCGTCCCCCCTCCCCTCATGTATGTCTTTGCCTTGTTCCCTGTAAGCGTCTTTGGGTGTTTGAAAAGCGCTATACAAATTTAATGAATTATTATTATTATTATTATTTTGTCCTGCCATCTGATGCGGAGGAGTCTGCAGCGGCAACTCAGGTGAAGATGGTTGAGCTGTCGGGTGTGTCTGCTGTAGACCGTCCAGGTCTCGCTTGCATGGAGAAGGGTGGTAAGAACCACTGTGCGGTAGACCTTCAGCTTGGTGGACAGAGTCCCCTTCGCTCCCACACGTTCTCACGGAGTCTCCCGAAAGCAGCGCCTTAGCCTCAGTCGGCCAAGATGGTACCCCATTTGTGGACTTCAGGGTAAATGTATGTCAAATGACCCCTTACCAATTCCAATTGATAACATATACACACCGCATGAACAATTAAGCTTACATAAAGCATCTCGGAACGCGTCGTGTTTTGTATGTTGGTGAGAGGTGAAAGGAATTAGATGAGACAGCGCATTTTAGCTGCAGAGAGGCTGCTCAGTTCTTGCTCTTAAATCAACCATGGTCAGGCTAATCTTTTTAATATGTTGAAGTAGTCATAGGTAGAGATGTCCATGTAAATTTCAGCAATTGATAGCTGTTTTTGGACAGTTTAAGCGATAGTCTGTACAATGATTTCCAATTATCATATACACGTATGTGCCAATTTTTCTTTACCGTCCTATCACGTCTCGTCTCCGCTCCTCCTCGTTTTTTTGTGTGTCAGTGTTGTCATAATTTCCGTTCGCATTTCTGTCCCGCCTGTGTCCTCCTACCAGTAATCACTGTCATTGCCGTTACCTGCCTCTCGTTACCAGTCTTGTATTTAAATCCTGTCTGCGTGTCACTCCCTTTCGGATCGTTCTGTTAAGCCTGTCTCTATTAGCCCGTCCTGTTTGCCAGTCCTGTCGTCCTCCCTGTTTGCTCCTGCCTTTTTCCCGGTTTGCCAGTTTGTTCCTGCCTGTTTGCCTCTCTGTTAATCCTGCTATGTCCTCCAGCCTCTTTGTTCCCCTCATCCTCTACTCCACCACCCTTTTCCCTTCAATAAACCGTGGTCCAAGCTGCATTTGGCCGCCCTGCTCCATTCCGCACGTGACACGTCCATTTAATGTATTTCTTCTTCTGCATTCTCTAAGAGCTCCTCCAAATTCTCACCATGGCACAAGTGGGTTGTGTCATCTGCAAATAGCATTGTTTTGAGGGTTTTTGATATTTCACAAATGTTGTTTATGTATAGTATGAACAGTAATGGTCCTCGTACTGATCCCTGAAGCTCCCCACGTGTATTTTTCTGCAATTGGGATTTAAAGGTTTATGTTTATACATATTGATATCTATTGTGTGGCTTGCTACTTATTCATGTCAGTGCTGTCCCTCTAATGGCATATATTTGCCGTTTCCTGAGTAATAGTCTGTGATCTACGGTATCACGTGCCTTTTTCAAATCTAGGAATACTTTTCATTTTCTATTGCAGTTGTGATTTCTTTGACAAATTTGATGAGTGAAAATGGTGTTCTTCCTCAATCTTCTCAGACCTCAAGTGCAACACGCTCAGGATCGCCTGCAGTTTGTATACCAGCCAGGTGTGGGAGTGGGGAATGCCGCCCTCTACCAACTACACTGAGTCCACTCACACCTGGACTAGGGGAAAGCCACAGCAAGGACTCCTTTTTCGAACCCTTGACGCTGAATAGACAAGTTGTGGAGCAGGTCAACATTTTTAAATATCTAGGGGTCCTATCGGATAACCACCTATCTTTCTCCCAGCACACAGACACTGTGTACAAGAAGGCACAACAATGTCTGTTTATGCTTCGCAAACTAAGAATCTTTCAGGTTAATCAAGACATTCTAACAGCTGCCTACAAATCTCTCATTGAACCCATAATCTCATATAACATCACATCTTGGTTTAATTTTGTCACTGTCAAAAATAAATCCAAATTAACACTCAAGCAAACAAGATAACGGGGCAACCTCAAGCCAGTCTCACTCAACTCCACAGCCAAGCAAAGGGCATCTCAGCTGATTCCTCCGATCCTCTGAACAAGTCCTTCCAGCTCTTTCCATCATGATGTCGCTACAGGGTCCTTCATGCCAGGAAAAACTTCTACAATGTGATGTTGCGGATGTTTTAGCAATCTGTTGTGGCGAGCTCCATCTTCTTTGTGGTGGCATGGGGGGGGCAGCATCAAGAAGAGGGGTGCCTCCTGCCTGGACAAACGTGGAGAAGGCGGGTTCTGTTGTGGGCACGAAGCTACTTGATCTGGCGTCTGTGGCAGAACAGAGGGTGTTGGCCAGGCTACTGTCCATTAAAGACAACCCTGAATATCCACTGTAAAGCACCGTCACCGGGCAGACGAGCGGCTTCAGTGACAGGCTTTTGACACCGTCTTGCTCCATGGAAAGGCTTTATGGAGCATGCCCCCCAGAAATTATGTTTCTTTTAACAGACAATAAAGCTTTTGAGTTTGAATTCCTGGACTTCTCCAGTGCCTTCCATACCATCTTATTCCTAACTGCACACTTTATTTATTGCTATGTACTTTATTACTTTCATCTTTGTTTTAACAATGCTCTCATTTGTACTATTTCTGTGTGAGCTACTGGAACCAGAATTTCCTGAGGGAGCAATCCCAAGGGATCAATAAAGTTGAGTCTAAGTTTAAGTCTAAGCCATATTGTTACTAGTACAGTATATTATGATTCGTGATAAAGTGCTCCAATCTTGTGAATATTTTCTCAAGTATTTTGAAAAACGGCTGTAATAGACAAATACGTCTAAAGTAGGGCTGCACGATTTGGGCAATTTGGAGTGGTTAATCGTGCATGTTTTTGGAATGTAGGAGGAAACGGAGTACGCAGAGGAAACCCATACAAACAAGGAAAAAACATACAAACGCAACATAGGAAGGCTAGAGCCGGAATCAAACTCACAACCTTTGTTTTGTTTCAAATGATAAAATAATTTCAAACATACCTCTGTCTCCAGGTAGCATTGCAATACTGAGCCAGTTCCTTCCACATACCGTCCATAGCTTTTAATTAAAACACAAAAAAGAAAATCATTACATGTTAAATGACATGCACAAAAAACAGGGCCCTTATTTATAAACTGTGGAACAAGTCGTCTCCTGAGATACAATAAAAAGCCACAACTCCAATTCTAAAATCTTTGGGGTTAGTTGGCAAACTAAACTTTGCCAATAACCACAACTTAAGACACACTGTTTAGACTCAGAACTGATGGTAGCAATGTGGGAGGTAATGGGATTGGATAAAAACAAGTGATCAATATCAATTGTATGAAAATTAATGTAAGTTAGGGTTGGCTTGATTAATCAAATTTTAATCATGATTACTATTTTAGCTCCAGACGATCTAAAAATTCATATAATCGAGGAAAAACAATTATTTGGTATTTCTGTTCTGAGATGTGCATGCGCAACTCAACTGTTACACCTCCGTGTGTGTGTGTGAGGAGTGAGATCCAGACTATATTTAACAGGCAGTGTTGTACCTGAATGCGTTCAATGAACGAAAGTTCATGAACACATTCAGATTTTGGTTGAATGTAAACTGAACGTAGCGCACTGTTATTCTGTGAACATTTTTGTGAATGCACACATTTTGGAGCCAATGAACGATTTTGAATGACAGTTCACTTTCATTCAAGGATGCCAAGTTTTCTCAAAATAAAACCCCACTATACACACCATAAACACGGCGGGAGAAAATAGATTTGGTAACTCTGGTTCAGACTACCGTATTTTCCGCATTATAAGGAGCACTGGATTATAAGGCGCACCTTCAATGAATGGCCCATTTTAAAACTTTGTCCATATATAAGGTGCACCGGATTATAAGGCGCACCTTCAACGAATGGCCCATTTTAAAACTTTGTCCATATATAAGATATATACATTTGGCCCGCGGGCCGGACTTTGGATACGCCTGCTGTAGTGGCTCAATATTGGTCCATATATAAGGCACACCTGATTATAAGGCGCATTGTTGGCTTTTGAGAAAATTTGAGGTTTTTAGGTGCGCCTTATAGTGCGGAAAATACGGTAATATAATAAATACAGTGATCCCTTGTTTATCACGGGAGATGCGTTCCAGAACCACGCACAATCAATAAATATCCACGAAATAGAAACGGTATATGTATTTATGTATGTAGTTATGAACTTTTGGAATTTACAACACGTAGTGTTTCTTGTTGGCCGCTAGAGGGCATTAATGTATTGTAAATTAATTTGAAGTGTGGTTTACCTTGTCAAGTGATGCAAAATGTCCACCTTCAGGATTAACACACTACACTAATCTGGGGGACATCATGCACAGCGAAAACAAAGTAGTAAGTCATGGTTGGGCATGAATTTCCCGTTGCATTGTGGTCCTATACACAATATTACGGCTTTGTAAACCATCCCTAATACTTTTACACTGCATATACTTTTCCCATTCCCTTAATAACCATTCTCACTGTTCTGTGCATATGCTTTACAGTAAAAAGAACAAACACATACCGTATTGGCCCAAATATAAGATGACCCTGATTATAAGACGACCCCCTCTTTTTCAAGACTCAAGTTTGAAAAAACACTTTTTGAACACCAATATTAATTTTTATACAAATGATGCAAAAACTGTCTATCACATCTTAATATCTAAACATTTAAATTTGTAAACTAAAGTGCAATCACATTTGTAAATGAATGGCTTCTGGTTTTTGAAATGTAAATAAACCAATCTAGTGTGATAAAACAACAACATTGCAATAACTGCATTAACCATCAAAGTGAAGTCTAACTGTAACCTGTAGTCTTGAAACAAATTTGAATAAGGAAAAACATTGCAATAAAATAATGCAAACTGGTTTAAACTTGAGACTAGCTGAGATCTGTTTAATGCTGAACATTAATAATAATAATAATAATAAATTATATTTATAACGCACTTTATATTCGGGGGAATCTCAAAGTGCTACATGGCAGATAAAAAACAAGAAAACAAAACAAGGACAAGTATAAAACAACTATAAAACAACTGGACGACAACCAAGATATGAGAGAAATTACGGAAATGCTAAGGTAAAGAGGTAAGTTTTAAGTCCAGTTTTGAAAGAGTCAGTGGATTGGGGTGCTCTTAGGTGGTCGGGGAGGGAGTTCCACAGTGTAGGGGCTGTATGGCAGAAGGCCTGGTCGCCCATGGTGCGCAGCTTGGTTTTCGGAACATGGAGAAGGTGTGAATTGGATGAGCGGAGGCTTCGGGTGGCAGGTTTTGGGGCAAGGAGTTCTTTGAGGTATGGGGGAGCATGTCCGAGGATACAGTGGTGAGTGAGGAGGGCGATTTTATAATCAATTCGGAATTTGATGGGGAGCCAGTGCAGAGAACGGAGGATGGGTGTGATGTGATTGTTTTTCCGCACCCTCATCAGGATCCTAGCTGCGCTGTTTTGAATGTACTGAAGCCTCTGGAGGCTCTTGCTAGGGATCCCGATGAGGAGTGCGTTACAATAGTCTAGCCTTGAGGAGACAAAGGCGTGGACAAGTTTCTCAGCATCCGTCAGGGTAAGTGTGGGGCGGAGTTTGGAAATATTTCTGAGGTGGAAGAAGGAGGTTTTGCAGATGTGTTTTATGTGTGACATTACTCCTCACAAACATCCTCTGCCTCGCTGTACTCAGTGTCACTGTCCTCACTCCCATCCTCTGGCTCCGCTGGCTCCTCCCATAGCACGTCATCCTCACTGCCGTCCAGGGCATTTGATAAACAACATTTTTTAAACCCGTGGATGATGCTCTCCATGTGTGGAGGATCCACTCACAGAGCAAACGTACCGGAGGCTTCTGAATCTAGTGCGTGATCACCAGACAGGAGCCACTCTGTCTATTTCTTTTGCAGATTGTCTTTAAATGGTTTGTTGACCACAACATCCAACACCTGCAGCTGACTTGTCATTCCCCCTGGAACGATCACTAAGTCGCCATTCATCGCCTTCACTTGTTTTTTGACTGGATCAGAAAAGTGTCCACGAAATGCATCCAAAATCAGCATGTTCCTCTTTTTTCTGAGTCTCCCACGCCGTCTGCCCCACACAACCTTGAGCCAGTCCAGTACAAGCTCAGTCTCTATCCAGCCCTTTTCCTGGGCACGTACAATAATGCCAGCTGGCATCGCCTCCTTAGGTACTGTATTACGTTTTAAAACCACATACAGAGGGAGTTTGGTTCCGTCTGCGAGACAGGCTAACATGACGGTAACGCGGCTCTTCTCATTTCCAGTGGATTTTATAATAAGAGAATTCTCCCCTTTCTTGTGTACAGTGACAGGTCAAAAAACACAGGTGTCTGGATGTCAAAAAACACAGGTGTCTGATCAGCATTGCCAATCTGATCTAGTGGGTAGAGTGGTTTTTCCTTAAGTTGATCACAGCGCTGACAAGACAACAGATTCTCTGCAGAGTCAGAGGGCAGGCGCTGGGCTAGACTAGCGTTAGTCCGTTACACCGCATCATTAGTCCGTTACGCCGCATCATTAGTCCATTACGCCGCATCATTCTTTTACACCAGCCGAGGCTTGCTTTGAAGTCAGCGGTGGGTATGTTTAGCTCTTTGGCTATTTCCACGGCCTTGAGCTGAATGGCAGCTCTGCTGATGGGCATCCCGTCCTTTCGTTTCTCGTCCGCGTACGCACACACCCTCCTGTCTAGCTCTTGAAAGCGGCCGCTCTAAGGACCACGGAGAGCTTTTCTCTGATTGTGAGCATTTATTAGGTGATCTTTTTGAGCTCTCCATCTCCGTACATTACACTCTGGAACACAATATTTTAGAGCCGCTTTCCAATTGTTTGAAGACTCTGCCGTAACTTCTCACCTGGCCGATCTTCGCTCTACTTTCCTCCAGATTGTCACTATGTTTCTCCATTTTCTGTTCTCTTTTCTTTCTTACCGCTACTTTTTATTTTTCTTCTTAGTGTTACCGCTATTCTTATTTTTATTCTTCATGACAGGGGTTCGCCTTGGCCTAGGGAGTTAAGTTCAGCATTCGCTTTAATCTGGCCCCATCTAGCGTTGTAAATGAATGTCTAGACCCGATGTCTAGACCCCAAATATAAGACGACCCCAAATTTTTCAGTCTTATTTCAATGCAAAAAACGCAGTTTTATATTCGGGCCAATACGGTAATATTGTCACATGTCCCGACTCCTCCTGCACTGGTTGGTGCTGTTCCCTCACGCAAGGCCTCCTGTGCGTGAACCCCCCCACATACAATGGTATGCCCCAGCGGCACTGCTGCGGCATTCGCGCCCACACAATCACAAATTAGTGAAGACAGGGACATAGTTGCGAACAACCTAATCTACAGACTAAATGAGAAACGCAGGCAAAGATGGACGGAGACAGTGGAATCAATTGACTTCACATTGTCTAGCCGTCGGGCGTGGCAGACCATGAACAAGCTGATGGGCAGGTCGACAATCCCAGCACAATGTCCCATCTCTGCAAACTCTATCGCGTCACTACTGCTGAGCAATGGCCGCTTCCCCAACACAGACAAGGATTTCACCAGAAGAACATCGACGAGGGTCCATGAGCTGCACAGGGCACCAGGCTGTGATTTCAACCTATCCTACGACTTCACAACACAAGAAATCGGGCTGGCCATCTAACGGCTGAAAACTGGTAAGGTACCAGGCATCGACGGCATCCACCCGGAATACATAAAACATCAAGGCAAGAAGGCAACCGACTGGCTGTGCTCCTTCCTCTCAATGTGTCTCTGGTGCGTGAAGCTACCAAAGATCTGGCGCCGTGCCAAAGGTGACTGCGCTGTTGAAACCAAACAAGCCTAGTGATGACCCCAAAGGATACCGACCCAGCTCACTGCTCTATGTTCCATACAAGCTCCCGGAACGTCTCCTCCATGCACGTCTCAACCCAGTGATCGGCCCCCAGTTGCCGAGAGAACAGGCTGGCTTCCGAAACGATAGGTCCACGGCGGACCAGGTGACCCTTCTGTGCCAAGACATAGAAGACAGCTTCCAAGTAGGGGAGAAGGCTGGCGCTGTCTTCTTTGACCTCACAGCTGCATACGACACTGTCTGGATGCGTGGGCTGCATATGAAACTCCTGGATCAATGCTGTTCAATATATTCATTCATTTCTATATTCATGACCTGCCTGCAACCCAGTTAAAGAAGTATGGCTATGCAGTTGACCTGGCCATCCTACTTAGTAAGCCATCCTGGGAAGAAGCAGAACAGGGCCTCTCCGAGGACATGAATATCCTGTCCTCATACATGAGGAATTGGCATCTCAAGCTCAGCATGGGCAAGACAACATCTTCAATGTTCCACCTCAACAACAAGGATGCAGCTCGTGAGCTGAACGTCATGGTGGATAATACCCGGCTACAGCATCAGCCCGTTTCCATGTACCTCGGTGTGAAGCTTGACAGAGCACTAACATTCAAACAACACCTGGACAGTGCCACGGCGAAGACAAGTGCCCGTGCCGCCCTTATACGCCGCTTAGCCGTGGGGAGCCACGACGAAGACACTGCACATGTTCACGCTGGCCCTCGTGTTCTCAGCTGCCGAGTACTGTGACCCGGCCTGGTACCGTAGCCCCAATGTCAAGAAGTTGGCCGTTGCCCTTAACAGCGCCCTGCGGACTGTCTCGGGGTGCCTGCGAGCCACCCCAGTAAACCAACTGCCCGTCCTCGCAGGCATCGCCCCGGCTAACATCAGACAAGAAGCAGCCACGCTGGCCTTCTCCCGAAAGGCACAGACCAGTGAATCCCACCTCCTCCATAAGATGGTCACAGAGACACCACGACGCGTGCGCCTAGTCACGACGCCCCTTTGCCATCCAAGCCCATGAGCTGCTCAGCACAACATCAGCTGACAGCTCAGTGGCCTAGTGGTAGAGTGTCCGCCCTGAGACTGGAAGGTTGTGGGTTCAAACCCCGGCCGGGTCATACCAAAGACTATAAAAATGGGACCCATTGCCTCCCTGCTTGGCACTCAGCATTAAGGGTTGGAATTGGGGGGTTAGATCACCAACTGATTCCCGAGCGCGGCACCGCTGCTGCTCACTGCTCCCCTCTCCCCCAGGGGATGGATTAAAATCACACGGGGATGGGTTAAATGCAGAGGACAAATTTCACCACACCCAGGTGTGTGTGTGACGATCATTGGGACTTTAACTTTAACTTTTAACTTCCAAGGCCACCTGGGTCAAGACCAAATGGAGAGAACAGTGGAAGTCAGGACAACCATCTAGGCTGCATCACTACATCAATGACCCCACAGACGTCTCTGGCCAGGACTTGCCCCGGAAACAGTGGACAACCCTCAACCGCCTGAGGACAGGCGTTGGACGCTATGGAGCTGCAATGAAGAGTGGGGATTCGCAGATATTGCCTCCTGCGAGTGTGGGGACCCAGTCCAGACGGTAGACCACATCATCAGCAGTTGCCCCAAAAACCGGCCACCGAATGGCAAACAAGGCCTGATTGATCTGGACGACGACACGTTGACCTGGTTCGCCTCAACAGAGCTGCAAGTCTGAAGTCATATGACAGAAGAAGAAGAAGAGCATGACAGGTGGAAGTTAGCGGTGGATTACCTTCTTGACGGGGAAGGGTCCCACATAGTGGGGCGCCAGTTTGCGGGATTCGACCCGTAGAGGCAAGTCGCGCGCCAAGAGCCACACCTGTTGCCCGACCCGGTACGTTGGGGCCGGAGTCCGGTGCTTGCTAGCCCGGCGGATATAGCTGGAAACAGAACGAAGGAGGGAGGCCCGGGCCTGGCCCAAACCCGGTGGCAGCGGAGCACGCAAACCAGCGCAGATGGACAGACGGCGCTCCACTACTGTTCCTTAAAGAGAGGCGCCTGGTATCCGAAGACACAGTGGAATGGCGAGAGACCCGTGGCAGAGCTGAGGAGCGAGTTGTGAGCGCACTTCACCCATGGAAGTTACTGGACCCACCCGTGCTAATTACTTGAAGACATGCACATGGAGGGACTTACTCCTCCCTTGGTTGAGGCGCTTTGCCTGCCCGTTGTTAGTGCCACCGTCTCTAAGCCATACAACATAGCTGTTCACAGTACTACCTTGTAGACTTTCCCCTTCAGTCTTGCAGATATTCTTCATTCACAAATCACTCCTGCCACCTTTGTCCACCCACTACACACTCCCTGCACTCTCTTCTTCATCCCTCTGCCATACTGTTCATTACTTTGGACAGTTGGAGAAGTGATTGCTAGATCAACATCATTGGAATCAACCTCCCATCTATCCAAGACTTGTACCTGTCCAAGACCAGGAAACGTGCAAGTAACGTCTCTACAGACCCTTCTCACCCAGGTTGCAGTCTGTTCGAACTACTCCCTTCCGGGCGGCGTTATAGAGCTCTGTACGCCAAAACCAGCAGACACAGCGACAGCTTCTTCCCCCAGGCTGTCGCGCTGATGAACTCACACCACTCTTAGAGTCTCAGAGTCATTGCTGTGCAATAACATCCTGCTCTCCACACCTTTTTTGAATTGTCTACATTATTTGTACTATGTGTCCTCTCTGCATCCATTGCAGCCTGGTCATCCTGGAAGAGGGATCCTCCCATCTGTGGTCTCTTCTCAAGGGGATGTTTTAGAATATTTGTCATTTTTCACATGTCCTGAGTGTTGTTAGACACCGAAATATTGAACAGAGGCTGTGATGTACTGAAGTCAAATTCCTTGTTTGGCACGCTCAAACACGGCGAATAAAAATTCTTGAATCTTGAATCAAATCAAGCACCTTGCAAGCGTACAGCGTTACCAGTACAGAAAAGCACAGAAGAATGGCTGAGGATGATTGGAAAGTCAGGGCTCTAATGGAGCATGGCTTTATCAGCACGGATTGTTGCCAAAACCCGTGGCTATTGACAACGTATGAAGTTGCCATGACGTCCTGAGTTAGAGCAGAATTGCACGATAACAGTAGATGTGGCGGACACAGACGCGGACTGTAGTCAGCCCGCTAGCCCAGATAAGCCAGGTAAGACGCATAGCCGTCCAAAGTCATCTCGGTCTACTGGCCCTCGCACTTTGGTCATAGGTGACTCCATTACCCGAAATATTACGCTTAAAAATCCAGCCACGGTAATGTGTATTCCTGGGGGCAGAGCACCCCGACATAGAAGCTAATCTTAGGGAGCTGACTCGCAATAGGTCTAGTCAACAGCGTAGTTCCAACAACACTAGCTACTCGGACATAGTGATACACGTCGGCTCCAATGATGTTAGGATGAGACAATCAGAGATCACAAAGAAAAACATAGCGAGGACTTGTGATCTCGCCAGAAAGATGAGTCGGCATCGAGTATTTGTCTCTGGCCCCCTGCCTGGGAGAGGCACTGATGAGAGGTTTAGTAGATTAGTCTCCCTTAATCGATGGATGGCTGGGTTCTGTAAAAAGCAGGGACTGTATTTTATAGATAACTGGCCCTCCTTCTGGGGCCGCCCCGACCTGCTGAGGAAGGACGGCCTTCACCCTAACCGTGACTCTCTTTCTAGGAATATAGATTACTGTTTGAGCCACTCATGACAGGTCACTTTAGAGCAGACCGGGGCACAGGTGATTAGACCACCTGTCAGGATGGGTTTGGAGTCTGTTAAGCTAAAGTTAACTAGCACTAGGCTAGACTTCCAGCATGCACATAGCTCCTCGTGTAGACTAGAGCGTGACAGTTTGAATAGTGCTACAGTACACATAAACACACTTTCTACTGGGGTAGTAGAAAAATCCAATCACTCCACCCCGACCGGTTTTGCTGATGAAACGGTGCCTGTTTCAGATAATTTTACATGTGTAACAAATATTTACTATCAAATTCCCACGGTCGTATCGTCCCACCGCGCTAACAAACATTTGAAAGGTGATGTCAGGCCTAGAAAACACAATCTTACTCGCATCTCGTTTAAAAATCCTTCGATAGATACGCACCCTGATCGACCGATTACACTTAAACTCGGTTTTATGAATATTAGATCGCTTCATACGAAAGCAGTTCTCGTTAATGACCTCATCACGGAACATAATCTAAATGTTTTTGGTCTTTGCGGGACCTGGTTAAAACCTAATGAACTGCTGCCGCTTAACGAGGCCTCGCCTCCAAATTTTGTGAGCTCGCATGTGGCGCGTCCTCGAAAAAAGGGTGGGGGTGTCGCCCTCATCTCAAATTCCGAGCTTAGATTTAGGCCTCGTTCGATCAACGTATTTAAAACATTTGAAGTTCTCACTGTCCGATCAACCGCTTTACCGTCATTTTATCTTGCTGTTATTTACCGTCCACCCGGGGCTTACTCTGGCTTCCTGGATGAATTTTCAGAATTCGTGGCTGATCTAGTGACCAATGCGGATAATATAATTATCATGGGCGATTTCAACATCCACATGAATTTACCGTCAGAGCCACTTACTTCGGCGTTTTAGACTTTAACTGATACGTTTGGTTTTATGCAAGCCGTACAGGCAGCAACGCATAAGAATGGAAATACCTTAGATCTGATATTATCCCGAGGACTTGCAACCTCAAATATCGCAGTACTGCCATACACTACTGTTCTGTCTGATCATTACTTAATAAAATTTGAAATTTTAGTTCCTTGTCAAAGACAAGAGAGCAATCAGAATTATAGGAGCCGTAATTTTAACTCCATGACTGCAACTGCGCTATCTGAGTTACTGTCGCCGGCAACCGCCATATTTCCCGCATACATCGGCTCTATTGATAATCTTACAAATGAATTCAATGCGACATTGTTAAATGACATTGACTCTGTGGCGCCGTTACGTCTGAAAACTCGCCGTAGATTGCCTACTCCGTGGTTCACAGATGAAACGCGTACGCTTAAGCAATTATGTAGAAAGCATGAGCGCAGATGGCGTTTAACCAAACTTGAGGTTTTCCATCAGGCATGGCAGGATAGCCTCCTGAAATATAAAGATGCGCTTATCTTAGCAAAAACCCGTTATTTTTCGCAAGTTATTAATCTCAATAAAAACAATCCTAAACACCTATTTGATACAGTGGCAAAGTTGACTCTACGCCAGCCGACCCCCGATAGTTCCTTCCACTCAGCTGATGAGTTCATGACATTTTTTGCTCAAAAGATTGAATCCATTAGGGACGAGATCAAGAACACCATTCCAATCGCTCAGTCGAGACCGCCGTTTACCAGCGCTGATGATCATGTAATAACCCTCTCAAATTTTAAAAGCGTGTCCCTTGAAAGGCTTACACAATTGGTTAGTGCGGCTAAACAAACAACATGTTTACTCGTCCCTCTTCCAGCCAAACTACTGAAAGAATTACTTCAAATTTTAGGACCGTCCGTCTTAAATATAATCAATCTGTCTGTCTCCTCTGGTATAGTGCCAACAGCCTTTAAAACCGCTATCATTAAACCGTTACTTAAGCGACCAAATCTTGACCCGGACTGTCTCAGTAATTATAGGCCAGTTTCAAACCTCCCATTCATAGCAAAACTTCTTGAAAAATTAGTAGCGCAGCAGCTTATTGATTACATGGTCGCCAATAATCGATATGACTCTTTTCAGTCTGGTTTTAGAGCTAATCTTTCCACTGAGACAGCACTTGCTAAAGTGACTAACGATCTCCTCATAGCTATGGATTCAAACACTTCATCTGTATTGTTACTACTCGATCTTAGTGCTGCCTTCGACACTGTAGACTTCGATATTTTATTAGGGCGTCTTAAAAGTTGTGTTGGTATTTCAGGGTCAGCACTAGGCTGGTTCCATTCCTATCTATCAGACAGGACGCACCGAGTGGTCCATGGCAATACGTCCTCTGAGCTCTATAATGTTACGTGTGGTGTCCCACAGGGATCGGTACTCGGACCAATTCTATTTAATATATCTATGATTCCGGTTGGGGACATAATACGTAAATATAATATTAGTTTTCAATGCTACGCGGATGACACCCAATTATATACTATGCCGTTATCGATGACAGATCCGCGGGATTGTTGTAATCTTGAGGCGTGCCTTGCGGAGATCAAGCAATGGATGTCTCTCAACTTCCTTCGTCTTAACCCAGATAAAACTGAGATGTTGATAATTGGTCCAACTCGTTATCAACATTTATTTAAGTCAGAGTCAGAGTCAGCTTTATTGTCAATTCCTTCATGCTAGGACACACAAAGAAACCGAAATACCGTTCCCCCTATCCCACGGTGACGAGACACAGCACACGATTAACACACAAGTAAAACAACGGGGAGAGAGTTCAGGACCCCAACAGCCCGGAGATCACAAACTTCGCCAGTGGCGAGCAGTGCTGGCATCCCACAACAAAGTCCCGGCACCATTCTTCACGGATGTAGACGCACAGTCCACCTCCACGCGATGTTCCCCCTCGTACAATGGCCCGGTCCGCCCGATAGCGCGCCATCCGCTCCAGACGCACAGCAGCTACGCACTGTCCGGTCCGCCGAACTCAGCAGGCATGTTGATGTCCAGCGATCGAACGTCCGCCAGAAGAATGGAAGGCACGGCCGGGCGAGCTGGGGTGGCCGCCAGCCAGGCCCGGACGCCCAACCGGGGGAAGAATAGCAGGCGAGTCCGGCGACGCTCCAGGACGGCGCAGACCGAGCGCCTTTAATGTCCCCGCTTCAAAGTTCAGATCGCCACAAAACTCGCTTTCGCCGATGTCGAGCAGAACCAGCCCGTCGCACTTGAAGGAAACCACTATAACTATAGATAACCGTACTATCACTCAGAGCGATACTGTAACTAATCTTGGGGTAATATTTGACCAAACGCTCTCCTTCCAAAAGCACGTTAAGAATATAACCAGAATTGCGTTTTTTCACCTTCGTAATATTGCAAAGATTCGTCCGATCCTCTCGACCGGTGATGCGGAAACTATTATACATGCGTTCGTCACGTCGCGCCTGGACTACTGTAATGTATTATTCTCTGGTCTTCCTAAGTCCCACATCAAAAGTCTACAGTTAGTACAAAATGCTGCTGCAAGGCTGCTCTCACGGACAAGAAAATTTGATCACATTACCCCAATATTAGCCAACTTACATTGGCTCCCGGCCCATTTAAGATGTGACTTCAAGGTTCTTCTATTAACCTATAAATCACTGCATGGCTTAGCGCCTTCATATCTCGTCGACCTAGTTGTTCCTTATGTTCCGTCTCGTAACCTTCGTTCGCAAAACGCTAGTCTTTTAGCGACACCGAGGGCCAAGAAAATGTCTGCAGGGTCTAGAGCATTTTCTATTCGGGCTCCAGAGCTTTGGAATGCCCTACCAATTGATATTAGAACTGCTACCTCAGTAGAAACATTTAAGACACGTTTAAAGACACATTTCTATGATATGGCCTTTTATTAACCTGTAGTGGCCGATTCGGCTGGAGTTTGTTTTCTCTCCCTCTCCCACCCCTCCCCGGCTGGGGAGGTGGTTAGGTGGCACCCAAGCTGACAGCGGCTATCTGGATACTCGTGGACCAATTCAGGATGGGGGAACTGCAGCTCAACCTCCCCGAAGACACTGCCAGGACAATTGAGGGCTCCTCCGGCAGCTCTTCGCTTTGACTTGGACATCCACTTTTTCATTGATTTTCATATTATGTATTATTTGTGCCCTCTCTGCATCCATTGCAGCCTGGTGATCCTGAAAGGGGGATCCTTCCATCTGTGGTCCCTTCTCAAGGTTTCTCATTTTCCTCTGGCAGGGTTTTTTTTAGTTTTTCCTTGCCCTTTTGGGAGCTTAAGATCAGGGGATGCTTTGAGAATAATTGTCAATTTTTGTCTATGTGAAGCCCTTTGAGACTGCTTGTGATTTAGGGCTATACAAATAAACTTGACTTGACTTGACTTGACTTGACGTCCCCATGACAAGCGTAAAAGAAATCGAAGATCAACATGTACCTCTGTAAATGGTTGGGAATCTCTCAGAGCTTCCTGTATATAAGATCAGGGCAGCTCCAACTTTCTCTGTCATCCATGGTGGAAGAACTGAAAGTAGCAAAGTGCTGAGGCACAATGACATACGGGACGAACAAGTCAGACATGTAGCCATCCTCACAAGATCTGGACATTAGTGGGCAGCTGACTTGTCTGTCGCACAAGCTGAAAGTATGTTGAAGCTACGTGGGAGAACCCATTGTGCAAGCTTTGTGGGGAAAGGGCTACCAGAGTACACATTGTGTCAGGGTGTAAAACGGCACTCGTCCAAGGAAGATACAGTCACGACAAGGTTTTCATGAGACTTGGAGCACCTTAGAACAGGAGAAATGCAAGAAAAGACAAACACATAGGAAAATTGTACCATCTATTACGTTTGTTTGGTAAGGACAAAAGCATAGCAACAAGAATCAACCTGCTCCAAAAGGCCTAATTATGGGAAATGAAGGTAGACTCAGGGGAAAGACTTGTCCAGACAATCTTGAGACCAGATGTGGTTCTGTGGTCTGAAGAGGCAAAGAATATCATCCTCATAGAACTCACAGTCCCATGTGAAGAGGGTTTGAACAGGCTTTCAATAGAAAGAGCACCACATACCAGAATCTCTTGCATGACTGCAGGGGAAACAGATGGGAGGCATGCTCCCAGTCGAGGTCGGGTGTAGAGATTCCCTGCCCAATCAGGAATAACAGGGAGGGAGAGAAAAACAGCAGATCGCAGGATGGGGGAGGCAGCAGAGAGCCTCTTGCTGGTTATGCAGCAGGACTGATTATCTTAACTGGGAACCAGGAGGAGGAGATGGGCAGTGATTTGGCCACCACTTCCGGCCCGCCAATAGGGGAGTGTCATGGTTCTGGGTTCTGCTCTTGCTGGCTCATAAAGAGGTGATGTAAACTGTAAGCCCATCCCACATGGGAGAACAAGGGAGAATGTACCGTATTTTCCGCACTCTTAGGCGCACTTAAAAACTTTAATTTTACTCAAAAAAACACAGTGCACCTTATAATGCAGAGTGCCTTATATATGGATCAATTGATGAATTTGTTGATCCATACTGGTTGTACACAGCGCTCTGCCAAAATGTTTCAGTACGTTTTAGTACGACAAGTAAATTACAAGGTCGCATCGCTTCCCAGCATTACGGCAACCGTGGTCAGGGGCGCCACTGAATAGGTGTTGTACCCGCGAGGCTATTTAATTTCAAAATAGGCTGTTCCGTTAATGTTTTCGAGTACATTTACGGATCAATATCCAACGGAATCATAAATAAGCAACACCAATGTGTTAAATCAGTCTTTAGTCGGTTCCGATCACTTTTATGGGAGAGAGTTTGAGAAACGTGATTGTTTACAGGGGGCCGCCATGACACTTTGCTGAGGCTCATGGGACTCTGCGTCTCTGCGGGCTGAGGGTCATGGGAGTTTGCGGGTGGTTAATGCTATAATGATAGCTGCTATACGCACGAGGCTATTTAATTTCAAAATAGGCTGCTCCGTTAATGTTTCGAGTAAATTTACGGATCGATAGGGAAGGGAAACATAGGTAAGCCGTACCGATGTGTTAGATCGAACTTTAGTCAGTTTCGATCATTTTATAGGAGATAGTTTGAGAAACACGTTTGTTTACAGGGGGCTGCCACGACACTTTGCTGAGGCTCATGGGAGTCTGCGAGCTGAGGCACATGGGAGTTTGCGGGTGGCTAATGCTATAATGATAGCTGCTATACGCACGAGGCTATTTCATTTCAAAATAGGCTGCTCCGTTAATGTTTCGAGTAAATTTACGGATCGATATGGAAGGGAAACATGGGTAAGCAGTACCAATGTATTAGATCGAACTTTAGTCAGTTCCGATCATCTTATGGGAGAGAGTTTGAGAAACGCGATTGTTTACAGGGGGCTGCCACGACACTTTGCTGAGGCTCAAGGGAGTCTGCGAGCTGAGGCTCATGGGAGTTTGCGGGTGGCTAATGCTATAATGATAGCTGCTTTACGCACGAGGCTATTTAATTTCAAAATAGGCTGATCTGTTAATGTTTCGAGTAAATTTACGGATCGATATGGAGGGCAAACATGGGTAAGCAGTACCAATGTGTTAGATCGAACTTTAGTCAGTTCCGATCATTTTATAGGAGATAGTTTGAGAAACGCGATTGTTTACAGAGGGCTCATTGGTTATTGGCTAGTGGATGCATAGCGCAACCGTAGTCAACCTCAGTTTGTTGCAGTATAGCTTCTATTTTATGCGCCTTTTAATCCGGTGCGCCCTATATATGAAATAATTTCTGAAATAAAAAATTCAATGTGGGTGCGCCTTATAATCCAGTGCGCCTTTTGGTGCGAAAAATACGGTAGTTCTAGAGTTACGGAGGAGAGTGAGAGAAAATGGCGAAACGGAAGCAATCGGCTTTCCAATAGCTTACAATTGAGCAAATTATTGCTCTTTGTGATAGCGGTAGAGCAAAAACGATGGAGCGAATTTAGAGGAGATGGCTGTGAGGACGCGACAGACACGGAAGTCGCCATTGCAAGCCACTGGCTTGGTCATACACGTAGAGTGTGCTTTGTGCCATCGGTCAAATGAATTACCGTCATCTGACGAGTATTCTGATGCAGGATACAGTGACGCACAAATACAGTAATCCCTCGTTTATCCAGATAATTGGTTCCAAGACCACCTGCGATAGGTGAAAATCCGCGATGTACAGAAAACCAATTGTTATAATAGCCATAAAAGACTTTTATGAACCTTTATTGTATTTCTATTTTTGTATTTCTAAACACAGAAAATGAAAATGAGTACCGTGTTTTTCCATGCACAATGCGCCCCCGTGCATAATACGCACCCTAAAAATGGCATGTCGATGCTGGAAAAAAGCATGTACCCATGTATAATACGCACCCAAATTTTGACTCTTACTTAAATCCGTAAACGTAAAAATTATTTCAGAAAAAAGATCATCTTTGGGAACAGCCGGATGTTATTCATGCGCTAGCAAACTCAATAGCGAAGAAATGTTTCGGATTTGTGTAGGGTACATTGTGACAGCAAACGAGCAGGTGATCGAGCAAGCGTCTGATACGAGAGCATTGTGTTCGTATGGAGCGTGTTTGAAGTGAACAGCAGAGAAGTAAGGAAAAAGGCAAAGTGTTGTGAAATAAAATATTACCTGTAATACGCATTTTGTTATTTGCTGATTGAAACTGCTAATTAAACTGTGAATTGAAACTAATAGGTAGAGAACTGAACTCTCGCTCTTTATATAGCTGACGTGTCTTGCGCATCCGTTCTGCGCATACTGTCATGGCGGCCTCCATATGATATCCGGTCTGCGATGGAGATTAAAAAACAAACAATATTTGACAATAACACACCATCAAGGATTGCACCATCGCATCAAACGATGTGTCGTCAATTATGAATTTTACTGACTGTGTTGGGCAGGATGGCTGAATGCGATGCGCGATTGACAAACAAGAAGAAAGGTGTGATTTCAAGTTTTATTTCAAGGGAGATTTTCTTCAAAGATTGTTGTACCCATGCATAATGCGCACCCCAGATTTTAGGACAATAAATTAGTTAAACTTTGCGCATTAAGCATGGAAAAACACGGTAAATATTGTTACAATATCCACACAAGACTTTTATTAACCTTTTTTAAAGTGTAAACGTGTCTGGCTCCTCTCTGCTCTTGCGTGCTGGCCGACTGACGCACCCCTGCGGCCCAGCACGAGTGCATCCACACAACTTTTATTTTTCATTTTTATACACTCTATTGTACTTTTAAATACGTTATTGTATTTTAAACACGTTTTAAAACATTTTAAAGTGTCACGGCTCCTCTTTGCACTTGTGTGTGTGCTGGCCGACTGACATGCCGGTCGATCACCTGCGAGCGCATCTGCACAAGACTTTTATAATTTTATTTCTAAACACTGTATTGTACTTTTAAATATGTTATTGTATTTTAAACACTTTTTAAAACATTTTAAAGTGTCGCGGCTCCTCTCTGCTCTTGCGTGCTGGCCGACTGACGTGCCCCCGCGGCACAGCGCGAGCGCACTCGCACAAGACTTTTATAATTTTATTTTTATACACTCTATTGTACTTTTAAATACGATATTGTATTCTAAACAAGTTTTTACATTTTTTAAAGTGTCACGGCTCCTCTCTGCACTTGTGTGCTGGCCGACTGACACGCCCCAGCGGCCCAGCACGAGCGCATCCGCACAAGACTTTTATAATTTTTATACACTGTATTGTACTTTTAAATACGTTATTGTATTTTAAACACTTTTTAAAAAAAATTAAAGTGTCACGGCCCCTCTCTGCTGTTGTGTGCTGGCCGACTGACGCGACTCCGCGGCCCAGCCTTTTATAATTTTATTTTTAAACACTTTATTGTATTTTTAAACATTTAAACATTTTAAAGTGTAAATGTGTCACGGCTCCGCTTTGCTCTTGCGGTGTTGACCGGCTGACGCACCCCGGTAGCCCAGCACGAGGGCATCCACAAATTGCTCAGAGGCATGCCTTGTGCTTAGTGCTCATTGCCGGCCGCTATCCCGAATCCTGGACGGCAGTGCTTTTTTTCCTCGACAGTGCATGGGCAGCTCTCGTTCCTTCGATAAGAGCCAAATCTACCTCCAAAGCCGGAATATTGCAGAATAGATTTTAAATTTAAAAGCGGCATCATATGCATTTCTTTTGTCCCCCATAATAAGGGTTTGTGTATAAAAGCTTCCTTTCTTCAGTAATGTCCATCTTAATCTTGTTCTGTTTCTTCTTTGTGTCAATTGTACGTCACAATTTGCTTGGCGGATGGACATGTGATCAACACACCACTCTTCTCCCTAGTGACCGTGGCACATTTCCCTCCGCCCAGCAAAGCGGTGCCGCACAACAGCGGTCCCACAGCCTTTTTATGAGTGTTTAAGTGTATTAGTCCAGTGATCCCCAACCTTTTTTGCGCCACGGACCGGTTACGTGTCAGAAATATTTTCGCGGACCGGCCTTTATATAAATAATTAATAGATTTATATAACTAAATAATACATTTATATAAATAAATAATACATTTATAATAAATATATGAATACGATGAAATAAAATGATACGACTGGCATAAAAACAAGTATAAACGACGTTAAAATAAAACTCACCATTACATTGAATTAGTGGGAGCACTGAGCTTGTTTCTCAGAAACGAGCCGGTCCCATCTAGGCGTAATCGGAGACAATGACACTCGAAGTGGTTAAGGTTTGTCTTTTAATGCAGGATGCTTGGTCTCCATGTGCCGAAGCAGTTTTGAGGGCTTCATTGCCTCGTTAGCTAGCCTGTCGCCACATATTATGCAGAGTGGGCTTGGCGCGTCATAGTCTTTTAAATGCAGCTTTCCTTTTCTTAGAAGTCGTAGCCTCTTCTTCTTCCGTCTCCTCATTGGGCTTTTTTCCCTTTCCGAAGAAGCTTTCCAAACATCTCTGTTTCTTGCTAATTTTTGCTTGCTTCGCGGGCTCAACTGAGGTGACATGTCATGTGACCGAGACGAGCGTCTTGACCTGAACCGACGTTTGTAATTGGGAGAGAATCGCCTATTTTTTTACATTTTTCAAAATAAATACTTACTCATTTTTGCTAGCTTTGCGGGCTCGACTGGGGAAACATGTCACGTGACCGGGACGAGCGTCTTGACCTGAATTAATTGATCGTCGATTAAAACAATTATTTTTTTTTTTCTGTGTGGCTTGGCGGCCCGGTACAAAGTGACCCACGGACCGGTACCGGTCCGCGGCCCGGTGGTTGGGGACCACTGTATTAGTCATCACAAAAATCACGAAACATCCATAGATACGCCACACCAGCAGACAAGCCGCAGGGTTCAAAGCTTGTGCAAAAAGTAGCGGCTTATAGTCCGGAAATTACGGTATTATTTCGAAAACTACATTTTTTTTCCCCCAGTTGATTTCCCAGTCTTTTCAGTTTGAAGTCAATTGGGTTAACCATCTGCAAGTATGACCCCTGTAAACGTGCAAAAATGGGCCAAAATATGACGTTAAAAAAATCATAGCTCACTTCCTGTTCATTTCAAACTATGACTGCAATGGACTTTTTTGTATGTCTTGGGGTGCTCCACGTGCTTGCCACATTTTGTAAGTCTAGGTAAAACATACCGGGATTGGTTTTCGATTTTCCACTCTTGTTGGTGCTACAGAGACATTTTGTTTTCATTGCTTATGTTAACTTGAAAATATCAAATTTTTCAAAATGGCCAGTGAGTGTGGAAAGTTTGGTAAGTTTTTGTGCATGTTTAGAGTGTCAAAAATGTGATCCTTTAGGGAGAGAAGAAGAAAAAGAAAAAAAGAGGAGGAAACCAATACAAAACAATAGGGAGCTCAGGCCCGCTTATCTGGTTAGTTGTCTGGATGAGAGAATCTGCGTTTCGTTGAATGTGTGCTTGTATGTATAAAAATGACTTGAGCGTTAGCAAGAGAATATAACCACTACTGAATTTGAGGTGAACGACATTTATTGTTTAGTGTCTACCAAAATGAGATGTGATCCTTTCTACGCCTGCAGAAAGAGAGCAAGAGAGAAAATGAACTGTAAATGTACTTACCCTTTAGTGAAGCAGATCGATCTCCGGCAGATGGGTTTGACAATATCCAGGATTAAAGCATAACGCAGCAATACATCAGATGGAACAAGATACTGATCCATGTCATCATTCTCCTGTGGTTCAAGGAAGTCTTGGATCTGCCTGATGGACAAATTCCTATTTTGATTCAACTTTCTCTGAGCATCATTTGTTGTCTCAAGCTTATAAAGGACACGATCTTCCATCTCTTCCTCTTTTTCCAGGGAACTAGTAACTGGCTTTTGAGGACTTGAAAGCGAAGGCTCCACAGAGGACTCAGTTTCAGCAGGGAGCAGTGACATTTGTAAATCCTAAAATATAAAGTATTGTATTAAAAATCACATCAGAACTTCTGATCACGTTGCACAAGTTTAACAAATATTTCTTAATCAAAACCCAAACATTTATGAAAGGGGGAAATTGAAAAGCCACCCTATACCGGTTAGTATCAAATATGAAAGATGTTCACAAAATGATCTCAAGAAGCATGCTCAAGTCAAATACTGAAACATTGACCAATTTGGACAGTCAATAATTTTTCCTTTAACAATAAATCATCAGATTTCACTGCTGATAGTATAGCATACATAGCTACTGCAGCGATAAAATAAACAACCGAAATGAAATTTGTTCTGGCGTTTGTGTCAATGTATAAACCTGCAAAGTAGCGCATTTGCGAAAGATGAAGCACGAATAGGCAAGGGATTACTGTATATCTGTTTAAGGTTTCTACCTAATACTTCTACTACCTCATCTACTTTAACAATTTTTTTTCGGCAAGTACAACACACTTATTACAACTTTATTTCACATTTTGTTTTACATGACTTGTCAAAAAAGGAAGCGGGTTGAAGCAATTCTGCTTATCTAGTCCCGTCCCGATTACAACCAAGAGTTTAACTGCCAGACACAGAATCTACATTACTACAGTACTACCTATAATACTAGCATAATCAAGAGAAACAAAAGAAAACAGAAATTTGACCAGGATGACATATTATTTGAATACAGCAATAACAAAGTGGAAGTTTGAATATGATTTGAACACAGCAATAATTTGAATACTGTCACGTCTCGTCCCCGGCCGTGTTACTATGCGTCTCTTTCTTGGTTTCTGTCTGTGTGCTCGCCCCTCCCCTCCTGTGTGCCCATGATTAGTTTGATTATTCTCACCTGCCTCTTGTTACCTGTCGCGTATATAAGTCCTGTCTGCCACTCACGCCCCGTCGGATCATTGTGTGTTGTTGTTGTCTTGATGTATTTTGGTTCTTGTTGTCGTTTAAATGTCTTCACGTCCTTTGTTTCACGTCCCTGTCAGTTAGTCCTCTAGTTATTTTGTTAAGTCATGTCAGTTTGCCGAGTCTGTTTTTGTTTTCTCCAATAAACCCTGGTCCAAGCTGCATTTGGTCGCCCTCCTTCATCCGCTCCGTAACAGATACAGCAACACAAATGAACTGGAAGTTTGAATGTGATTTGAATACAGCAATAATAAACTGAAAGTTTGCACAACAATTGCTATCAATTTGTTTTTAATACAGCAATGGCAGGTTGATTTGGTTAGGTTTTTACAGTTTGATTTCAATACAACAGTGACAGTTTAATCAATTTCAAGAAAGTTGGAGTCACAATCACGAAGGCATCGTCCACAGCAACAGGAGGTACTTGTACCAAGCGATCACTCAGGTCATCATCTCCCATGCTGGCCTTTTGTAGCTTGACCATTTGCTTATTTCGTTCAGACATATCAAGACGGAGCGTTGCGATCATCTGGCCTCTCTGACCTCAGCTTGCTTTTCGAAGCTGGAAGTCCCTCGTTTCCAAGGGCGCCAGACTTCGTTCTTTTCAGCTTACTTCACAACTGCAACCCCATGAGGATCAATGTCGAGTGGAGATACGTGGTCGATTGCACTGAAAACTCATATTGGGAGATCCATAGCTAATGATAGTCGGGGAAGTGCCTGTTCCTGCCGCTAGGAGATCTGCTCGAGATGCACCCTCAAGACTGCAAATCCCTCTCATTTATGTATTACACGCTCAGCAATTCAACATTCTACAATATTGTTTGTCTTTCTGTATCAGTGTTTGACAAGTGTTGAATAGTTTTTGTAACATCATTTGCACACAGCAGCAGCACAGGCAACAGCCTGTATTATATAATACAAGAGACTTCTGTTTCAGTATTTGACACCAGCCCCTGGTAGTGTGTAGCTCCTGCTTATTTGCAGTTGTTGAAATATCAAGTCTTCTAAGTCCAAGGTTAGTATTTTGTCTTAGTCTGAATATAATTTGTATTTTAGGGGGCATGTCAAGTGTGTCCCCAGTCTGGCATTTTTTTCTTCAATCCATAACTTCTGTAGGGTGCGAGTCCCATTTGTTTTCATGGTCACAGATAGAAAAATAGAAGAAAATCGACTCTAACACATTCACAAATGTACCATTGATGTACTAAGAAGTGTTTCAGAAACAATGTCTTCAATGTAGAGTTCTACGCCACCATCTGTTCTGTTGCTTCTGCATCTGTGAACTTATATCCACTGAGGTGGAAACTCGTTGACTCTGTATTTTCTTTGATCCACATTTTCAATATTGCAGTGACGTTGAGATGTTTGTCCAATGTCTAAAGATAGTCCTGTATTTTTCAAAGTTGGCTTTTAAATCCTGTTAAATTGGTCTTCCAAGTAGTATCCACATTTGTTCTAATTTGTGTATTTCTCAAATGCATCTATCGTTTTGATCATTACTAGTCTTTATGTAGATTTCACAATGTTTCGTCCAAGTGCTTTGTATTTTTCCTTGATTTTTCAGTTGGTGAGCTCTCCATGCAATGTTGGCGATTTGCTTGTTTAGATTTTCATTTATGTAGACATCAAGAGGATTGCCTCTTCGATTATTTTCCCTGTTTTAGTATAGCAACTTTGTGCTTGATATTTATAAATCTCAGTAGTACCACAGGATTTTCACTCACCCTACCTCCAGTTGCCATCATTTTGGGAATAAATCGGCAGATATCCACATTTGTTGTTTTGTTGTGAGGAAATCCACCACTTGCTGGATTAATTTTCTACCTCATCTTCACCATTGGTCCCATTTTGATGTCTAGGCGAGATCTTGAGCCCAGAGATGATCACAACATTAATTTTATATTGTTGGTTGATATCTTTTACTCTGTCTTTCTGGTCTTTCTTGGAATTCTCATCTTTGAATTTGCAATTTCTTGCATCTTGTTTTCTAATCCAATCAATTTCCATAATACTCTTAATTATAAAAATGGGACCCATTGCCTCCCTGCTTGGCACTCAGCATTAAGGGTTGGAATTGGGGGGTTAGATCACCAACTGATTCCCGAGCGCGGCACCGCTGCTGCTCACTGCTCCCCTCTCCCCCAGGGGATGGATCAAAATCACATGGGGATGGGTTAAATGCAGAGGACAAATTTCACCACACCCAGATGTGTGTGTGACGATCATTGGGACTTTAATCTTTAATCTTTAATATCGCCCATTTCAGTGCCCCTTGGTGATCGGACAAAAAGTGTTCTCTATTAATCGTCCACCCCCCTGTTGGACATAAACCTTCTCTAATTATCGCCCTGGGCGATAATTAGAATAAATACGGTATTTATTATAAATGCATTATTTATTTATATACCGTAATTTTCGGACTATAAGTCGCGGTTTTTTTTCATAGTTTGGGTGGGGGGGCGACTTATACTCAGGAGCGATTTATATACATATATATGGGTTTTTTTCACTTTTTTGGGCATTTTATGGCTGGTGCGACTTATACTCCGGTGCGACTTATAGTCCGAAAATTACGGTAAATGTATTATTTATTTATATTAAGGCCGGTCCGCGAAAATATTTCTGACACGTAACCGGTCCGTGGCGCAAAAAAGGTTGGGGACCACTGCTCTACTTGTCACGTACAGTCCTCTGATTGATTTACCGCCCAGAACTACGTAAAACGTAATGTCCTCTGATTGGTTCATCGGGTCTACATCTTACACCTGTATATTACGGAAGTCACACAAAACAACTTTATAAATTTTGGAATTTGGTCCACACGAAAGGCGCAGCTTATTAAAAGGCTCACCTTCGTCTTTTGAGAAAATTAAAGGCTTTTAAGTGCGCCTTATGGAGAGGAAAATACGGAAATTTATATTTTGCATGTCTGTATGCCGTTGCTTCTCAGATTGCAGCAATAACCTTGAGAGGAGAACGAAAACGTCTATTCTCTTGGCAGCCTAAACTGAACTTTTACCAATACACTGAGTGAATCCAAGTCCTTTACCAGTGTTGCACAAAGATATACTGAAGAGTGCTGTTTCCTTTACCATGTGAGCGTTTTGACGTGCTGATGCGAGTGGCTGTTCTCCAGTGGCTGTGCATTCTGGAGGGGGAGGGGCTTCGCCTGGTGACGACAGTTTTGTGCCGGATGCTAGCGTTTTACCACAAGCAAACACACGAAAGAAAGCCGCTGCCAGACGCTTCTTGCGTGTCAGCGAGTTCATTTTTTATGTATGAGTTGTGCAAACATCCATTTTTATGTCAAAAACCCTCTATTGTGTTGACGAAAAAAATATACAGTTCAACAGCAGTTCCCTGCTCACAATTCTCCAAGCCAGCTCCGATTTACTTTTGTCGTTGATTTGTTACATGGATGTGTTGTAGTTCTCGGGAAGATCATCTTTTTCTGATTTTTTTTAAAACTCTTTGCTGGCATTTGGTTCTCTCCTTCCCCACATGGGTCACGCTGTACGTTCCTGAAGCTGATTGGCGTGAGGCGTAGCACAAAAAAGTTATCTTCACTTAATATGCAGCGGAGAGGCGGAATGAGCATTTTTGCATTGTACGTCCCTCACGCCAAACGCACCGCTCTGCACTCAAACATGCCCACACACAGGAAATTAATACTGTGATTGAATCGTGTCTCCTCAAATGCAAGCAACATATTTGGTGTTAGTGTATTCAGTCCCAAAGCCGCAATTACATTGTCCTCTAATGGTTTAATTTCACCAACCATCGCAAAAGTAGGCTAACTTTCACACAAACGTGTGCACACTCACGATCGTGCATGCATGCACATGCACGCGTACATTAGTGCACACGCACACGCATACACAATGTCACAAAAGGACACGAATGAGTCCACACAGTGTACGGCACCTCTAACCAACACCAAATATTGACTCACCAAACTCATTAGGTTTGACATGCACATCATCGGCATCACAGTCTCGAAAGACCATAGATTTCTTGTGTCTGGAGGTTAGGTGTTCTTTGCACAGCGTCTGCTGTGGCTGGTGAGTCCTATCCGTGAGAGGCAGACACGGCCACAGATGTTACAGGTGTGGGCCGGATCCGGTGAAGGTGGGGGCATGGTGGCTTGCTGCTTCCTCAACTTCCTTTTCGTTTCTCGATGTTGAGCCAGGGTGATTTCGTAGATCTACAGCCCGTTTCGGAGAGCCTGTTGCCATTTGTGGCGATCCTGGGCGACGTCTTCCCAGGTGGCTGGGTTGATGTTGAAGGATTTGAGGTCTTGTTTGCAGACATCCTTGTAGCGGAGCAGTGGGCGGCCTACTTGCCTTTTGCCTGATTTTAGCTCTGCATATAAGATGTCCTTTGGCATGCGACCGTCTTCCATCCGACGGACATGGCCCAGCCAACGGAGACGCCGCTGCTTCAGCAGGGAGAGCATAGTGGGGAGCTGTGCACTCTCCAGGACTGCACTGTCTGTGATCCTGTCCCGCCAGGTGATGCCCAGTATGCGTCGCAGGCAACGCAGATGGAAAGAGTTTAGCCTTCTCTCTTGATGTGCATAAAGAGTCCAGGCTTTGCTGCCATACAAGAGTGTACTGACGACACAGGCCCTGTACACTTGCACCTTTGTATGGATGGTGAGCTTTCTGTTCTGCCATACTCTGGGTGTCAGTTTTCCAAAGGTAGAAGCTGCTTTCCCAATCCGGCTGCTGACCTCTGCATCGAGTGACAAATTGCAGGTGATGGTAGACCCAAGATAGATAAAGCTGCTTACAGCTTCCAGTGTGTAGTTGTTGATGGTGATGGAGGGTGGGACAGTAGTCCCCTGGCCCATTGTCTTGGTTTTGTTTAGGCTGACGGTCAGGTTGAAGTCCTGACATGCTTGGCTGAACCGGTCTAGAAGAGTCTGCAGGTGTTCCTTAGTGTGTGTTGCCAATGCTGCCTCATCAGCAAACATGTCCCGAATGGTGAGTGGTCTGATCTTGGTTTTTGCTCTCAGTCAGTAGGTTGAATACCGTTTTTTTCCATGTATAATGTGCAAAATTTAACTAATTTATTGTCCTAAAATCTGGGGTGCGCATTATAGTACACGGGTACAATTTATTTATTTATTTTATTTTTTATTTATTTAAGAAAATCATGGTACAACAATTTTTGAAGAAAATCATGTCACGGATGGAGTGTGGAAAGGAGCGGGGCGACCAAGTGCAGCTTGGACCAGGGTTTATTGGAGGAACTCAAAACACAGACTTGGTAAACTAATTGTGATAAATAACCGGAACATCACTCAAATATTGGTGATCCCATTGAGAGTCTCACATATTTCTTCGCTATCGAGTTTGCTACTGCATGCGCAGTTGGGACTTTAAAAAAAAAAAAAAAAAAAAAAAAAAAAAGTCAAAATTTGGGGGCGTATTATACATGGGTACAGGCTTTTTTCCAGCATCGACATGCCATTTTTAGGGTGCGTATTATACATGGGGGCGCATTATACATGGAAAAAAACGGTAGTTTGCCGTCTGTCCTGGTGTGTAAGTAAACTCCCTCAGTTGATGTTCCGAAGGCTTGGCGCAGGAGGAGAGAGAAGAATATCCCAAACAGAGTGGGTGCCAGCACGCATCCCTGTTTGACACCACAGCGGATGTTAAAGGACTCAGAAGTGCACCCATCGGACTGGACAGTACCTTTCATTTCAGTGTGGAAGGACTGGAGGATGCTGAGGAGTTTTGGCAGGCAACCTATCCGTTCCACCATTTGGAAAAGGCCGCTCCTGCTCACCAGGTCAAAAGCCTTGGTAAGGTCAACGAAGGCCATGTAGAGGGGTTTATGTTGTTCTCTGCACTTCTTCTGCAGCTGTCTCAGGGTGAAGATCATGTCCAGAGTTGATCTTCCTGCTCTGAACCCTGCCTGTGACTCTGGGTAGAGCTTCTCTGCGAGGACTTGGAGTCTGTTTAGTACAACTCGAGCAAAGAGCTTACCGGTAATGCTGAGTAGGGAAATGCCACGGGAGTTGTTACAGTCACTCCTGTCTCCCTTGTTTTTGTACAAGGTGACGATGTTAGCATTTCTCATGTCCTGTGGGACAGAGCCTTCTTTCCAGCACAGGCATAAAAGCTTGTGCAGTCTATGCAGAAGAGCAGGCTTCCCACACTTGAGGACTTCGGCTGTTATCCCATCGGTGCCTGGAGCTTTTCCGCTGGGCAGGCTGTTAATTGCTTTGCTTAGCTCCTCAGTTGTTGGTTCCATGTCGAGCTCTTCCATAACAGGTAGGTGCCCTACATGCCTGAGGGCTGCATCAGAGACACTGTTGTCCCTGGCATAGAGCTCTGAGTAGTGTTCCACCCAGTGGTCCAGCTGCTTAGAGCGTTCAGCGATGGTTTCTCCCGAAGCGGATTTCAATGGGACAATTTTGCGGGGTGATGGTCCAAGTGCCTTTTTGATGCCATCGAACATGAGTCTGATGTTGCCTGTGTCAGCAGCTGCTTGAATGTTGCTGCAGAGCTGTAGCCAATAGTCATTGGCACAACGTCTAGCGGCTTGTTGGAGTTTCCCCCTAGAAGATCGGAGGGTCTGTAGAGTTTTGGTGTTTGGAGTGTGCTTGTAATTTGTGAGTGCGACGCGTTTTTCTTCAAGGATTGGTGCCAATGATGTTAAATTGGCATTGAACCAGTCATTTGGCTTTCCCTGCTTTTTGCCAAAGACCGACAGGGCCGTGCTGTGTATGGCATCCCTCAAGCCATCCCAGTACCGCTGAGCGGAGCTGGACTGGGGTGGGCCGTGGAGGGAGACTTCTAAGGCACAGAGGAAGGCTGTAGCTTTGGTTGGGTCGGTTGTTTTGCTGCTGTCGATGCGTGGGGCTCCCTTTGATTTGGACCTGTGTAGGTTTTTTGCCTGTAGCTTGACTCTACAGAGCACAAGGGAGTGGTCTGTGTCGCAGACTGCACTGTGGAGACTGCGTGTTTGAAGGATGCCTCTGAGATCAGAAGTGCGTGTTATGATCAGGTCTAACTGGTGCCAGTGACCTGAGCGTGGATGTCTCCAAGAGACTTTGTGAATGGGTTTGGTCTGGAAGTATGTGTTGGTGATGCAGAGGTGGTGATATGTGCAGAACTCCAGAAGTCGCTGCCCATTTTCATTCAGCTTACCGATGACATGCACATGTGAAGTAATAATAGCACATACTCCTGTATTACTCACCTTTGACTTTGAACAAATCGATTCTGTTGAAATCTTTGCCATCAGGAAGTAACGCAGTCTTGAATTTGGGATCCCAACCTTAATTTTAGAATATAATCAGAAAATATGTGCAAAACAAGCAGGCAGCTGAGGTTCTTCTTACACTTGTGGGAGAAACCATCACCTCCTGGAAAATGTAGCCACATTCCTTCAGAATTTGGACAAAATACTGCCTGCAAAAACAGAAAATCACCACATTTTTAACTGTTTTACTACTGTATATTCCAGAATATAAACCGCACCTAATTATAAACCGCCCCTAATTGTAAACCGCAGCAGATAAAATCAGGGGAAAATGTTATTTTTTTCCATATATAAGCTGAAGAGGACTATAAGCCGCAGGTGTTTTAAGGTTTAAATACCATTTGTAAGAGAATATACAGAAAGAGGATTCTCAGGAAGATGATTTAGCATATTATTTATTAACATTTTGTCAAATATTTTATTGGTACATATCTTCAGAACTTAACTATAACTACTAATTAAAAGGAAGTACAAAATGTGTATGAAAACAACCGACAGCATACCAGAAAAATATAACCAGCCTACCTTTTGGGCTAAACTGCAGTACACGGCTTTATCAATAACAAAGGCCAGTTATTCATTGCCATCGTTGTCTTCTTCCTGTGCACTAAAAACATAAAAATCCTCTTCTTCAGTGTTGGAAACAAAAAGGCTCAGGATGGCTTCGTAATCCACTCTCCCAGTCGCTCCTTCCTTGTAGCTCTCAAAACCAAAGAACTCCTCGTTGTCAGTGTCTGAATCAAGCATCCTCTGAGGGGTCATGGCGGTGTCCTCCTCTTCAGCAGCAGTCCCACCCTTCGAAATCCGTTGATGATCGTGGATGATTTGATACTCATGTGATGATCCACTGGCAGACTTGAGCAAAACTTGCTTTTCGCATGCAACCAGTTTTTGTGAATAACTTATCGCTGCTAGTCATCCATGCCTCCCATTGAACGCGTAATGCTACTTTAAAAGCATGATTAACAGAGATATCGAGTGGCTACAGTTGCTTTGTTTTGCCTCCATTTATCACAGCTGGAATTGAGTTTGTTCTCTTAATGGCTGCTTTCACGGAATCTGTGGTATGGGCCCTCATTCTGCCCAAAAGGACCAATACTTTTTTGGGGCGAAGGAATCCTCTGGGTCGCTTCCCATAACATTCTTCTAGCCCAGGGGTGGGCAAACTACGGCCCGCGGGCCACATCCGGCCCACGGGACCGTTTAATCCGGCCCGCCAACCCTGAATTAATTGTATTATTAAACTTTTTTTTTTGTCATTTTGCCTGCAATGACTGCGTTTCCCCAGTAGATGGGGAACCGCTCGCCTGCGCATTTACTACCGGAAGCCGTGTCAGAAAGCTCGGTGCACACTCACAAGTGCGTGTACGTACGTACTCAGTAGTACGGACATGGCGCGCTCGCGCTCTATTTGTATCAGTCCCGAATTTAGAGCGTGGGCTGTGACGACAGCATTCTTGTAATTCGCTCGCTGAGCTTTCAGATACAGTTTGACGCTAAAGCCACCCACAAACCTTCCCCTGGAATCCTTCCATTAAAATGAGTGGCCCGAAGAAAAGAAGTGAGTGCCGAATGTTAAAAGAGTGGCCAATTTGGCTCGATGTACGCGACGTGACGTTCAGCCACATCAACCCATCACAGATCGAGGTAAACGGATCTCTCCTAAGAATGGCCACAACAATTTTTACTCCAGACTATGATGCACTAGCAAAAAAGGGAGACCAACAACACTGTTCCCACTGAAAATGAAGGGGAGGCTCTCAAGTTTGTTGTAAAAAAATGCATTTTGAATATGATTTGTACACATAGCAGGGATTGAAACTAGCGACCATTCTCATTTTCAAACAATGCAGGATGCTCAAGGACATTGATGCACCCACCTTTGCGACTAATCTTAACCTGTAAAGTTCTTAAGGCTTACTTTAAGGAAGTGTTTCCCGTTTCCTCACCTCTGTTACCAGGTGTTTGTGAGTTAAAACTCTGCTCTGATGTTCAGATACCCCTCACCGTGTTGCCGTTTTGATTACTTTATTTGGATGTATGCTTTCACCGATTCTTCAAGATGATCTATTTGGTCAGAATGTTTGCTGTTTGATGTGATCTCATAAGATAAACATTTTTCATTAATCTGACCTGCAGGCACTGAAGTGATGGAGACTGTTATTCATAATAATAGTGTCGTATTTTATGAGAATCACTGATAGCAGTTTTAATGCTGTTAATAAATGCATTTGTTTTCAAAAAACTTGTTTGGAATATCCATGCTTTACTACCTACTAAAGGCCAAAATCTTTTATGCAATGACCTTTACAGGTCGCTTATATTACTTCACACAAACACTACGTCCATCTGCTCCTGGTTCGGCCCTCCGGTCCAAATTTAGAACCCAGTTCGGCCCGCGAGTCAAAAAGTTTGCCCACCCCTGTTCTAGCCACTCCTGCATTACGCTTTTCATCATCCACCCTCTCTTGTTGACGTTAACAGAGATAAAGACAAGAAAATTTGATCACATTAGCCCAATATTAGCCAACTTACATTGGCTCCCGGTCCATTTAAGTTAAAGTTAAGTTAAGTTAAAGTCCCAATGATCGTCACACACACATCTGGGTGTGGTGAAATTTGTCCTCTACATTTAACCCATCCCCATGTGATTTTGATCCATCCCCTGGGGGAGAGGGGAGCAGTGAGCAGCAGTGGTGCCACGCTCGGGAATCATTTGGTGATTAAGATGTGACTTCAAGGTTCTTCTATTAACCGATAAATCATTGCATGGCTTCGCGACTTCATATCTCGTCGACCTAGTTGTTCTTTACGTTCCATCCCGTAACCTCCGCTTGCAAAACGCTAGTCTTTCAGTGACCCCGAGGGCCAAAAAAATGGCTGCAAGGTCTAGAGCAGGGGTCACAACACGGTGCCCGTGGGCACCAGGTCACCCGTGAGGACCGCATGAGTCGCCCGCAGGACTGTTCTAAAATTAGCTCAAATAGCATCACTTGTCAGTGGGCTGCATCTATTTATTTTACAGTCAAACCTCGGTTTTCGAACGTCCTTGTTCTCGAACAAATCGGAATTCGAACAAAAAATTCGAGATTTTTTTGCTTCGGTTGTTGTAGTGAAATTTGGATTCTATGCGTCTTTGTATGTTGCCTTTAGGTGATAAACTAGCAGCAGTGAGAAGACCATAAGCTATTTTTGCTGGCCAGAGATGCTTTAGTTTCAGCAATGTATAGCAACTTAGAATATGGAATGTCGTAGCTGCTGTTATTCAGGGGAAGAGTCTTCTACATGCCCTTTTTAGGACATTGAGAGCAACGAGTAGACTGAAACGCGAACGGCAGCTGTTACTCCAAGCCATGACATCAACGGTTTGGGCAGGTATAAGATAGGCTTGTCTGTCAGGAAGGGGGGCGAACATCTTTGCTTTTGGGGCTGCGAACATCTTTGCCTTTGGGGCCACTCGAATTTTTGGAGAGACATCACTCTGACATCGGTTGAATAAAATATTTTCCCAATCAGCCGTGTGTCACTGGAGTGCTTCCTTCCCTGGGCCAGCCATCGTCCACCGAGTGTTTTTTGAAGACCAGCGAAGCAACAAAGACCATTCACCACATTGTCGAACAAAATTCGGAGGTCGAACCTCGCGAGATGAGCCGGGAGAACCCGAGGAAAACCCAACCGCGCGGCCCGAATGCCGACTGACTCCATTGTTATTGTATTCTCGTTACTTTGAGGATTGTATTAACCCCTAATCATGCCTCCAAAGAAAGCAAGTGGGAGCAGTAAAGCCATCCTAAAACACAGACGCTCTTAAAGCAATGCGACAGCGAGCGCCCGGCACGCTGCGGTTGCGCGATCGGACAAAATTAAGCTCCCTGCGCACTGTGGTCTACTTAAATTTTGGAAAGTACATCAGGACTTTAAAAATATTTTCTAAATTTTAGCGACGGCTCTGTCACAATAATGCGACCAGCGCGGTGCAGTTGCGCGGTCGGCGATGCGCTACTGTTGCGCGTTTGGCGGTGCGCTGCAGTTGCGCGATCGCACAAAATTAAGCTCCCTGCGCACTTACTAGGTCCACTTAAATTTTGGAAATTACATCAGGACTTTAAAAATATTTTCTAAATTTCAGCGACGGCTCTGTCACAATAATGCGACCAGCGCGGTGCAGTTGCGCGGTGGGCTGCAGTTGCGCAATCAGACAAATATGCCCAAATGAAAGAAATGCTTAAAAAAGGCGGGTTTTTTTTTTTGTCTTGAAACGGATTAAACATTTTCCATTATTTGTAATGGGAAAAATAGATTCGGAATTCGACAGAGTTTGCTTCTCGAACCGCCTTCTGGAATGGATTGTGGTCAAAAACCAAACTTTGACTGTATTTTTGCTATTCTTGGTAAAATCACACTTACATGTGAACTGGAAATGACAATAATAACACATAGTGAAAGCCAAATTGAGCAAATTGGCTATTGCAGAAGTGTGTGTCAAACTGGTAGCCCTTTGCCTTAATCAGTACCCAGGAAGTAGCTCTCGGTTTAAGAAAGGTTGGTGACCCCTGGTCTAGAGCATTTTCTATTCGGGCTCCAGAGCTTTGGAATGCCCTACCAATGAATATTAGAACTGCTACCTCTGTAGAAAAATTTAAGACACGTTTAAAGACACATTTCTATGATATGACCTTTAATTAACCTGTAGTGGCCGATTTGGCTGGAGTTTGTGTTTTCGGTCCCTCCCCCCATCCCTCCCCGGCTGGGGAGGTGGTTAGGTGACACCCAAACTGACAGCGGCTGTTTGGATTCTCATGGACCAATCAAGATGAAGGAACTGCAGCCAGGACAATCGAGAGCACCTCTTGCAGCTCTTCGCTTTGAATTGGACATCCACTTTTTCTTTGATTTTTATCTTATGTATTTTATGTGCCCTCTCTGCATCCATTGCAGCCTGGTGATACTGAAAGGGCGATCCTCCCATCTGTGGTCCCTTCTCATTCTTCCCCTAGGAGTTTTTTTTTTGTAGTTTTTGCTCTTGGGAGCTTAAGATCAGGGGATGCTTTGAGAATAATTGTCAATTTGTTTGTATACGTATGCGAAGACCTTTGAGACTGCTTGTGATTTAGGGCTATATAAATAAACTTGACTTGACTAGATGCCGCACGGGATTGCTACTCTTGGCATAGCCATCCACTTAAAAATCACCATTGGCGAAGGTTTAAACCTGGATGCTGTGCAGCCCAGTACGCAACTAAAATGTGTTCTCTCATGGCCAGTGGTTCTCACCTTGCTTGTTAACAATTCTTGTGAGAGGGAGGTCGAACGTCAAAGGCACTTCATCCATATTAATAATCTCATCCGGTCCGATCAAATACGCGTTTATCTTTGTTCTTGTGAATTCGCAGAAGTTTGTAATTTTTTCCTCATAGTCGCCAGGGAGTTGCTCCGCTCCCGCACCACCAGACTCACCAACAGCTTCATACTCCAGGCTGTTAGGATCCTGAACTCTCTCCCCCCTCCACCCTCGGCTGCATAACGTCCTGGCCTTTTGGGCCACGTTGGCTGCCTTGCACTACTCTTCCGGTACTTTTGCGCTATATACTGAGTGTCTGCTGTATGCACAATTGCTCCGTTTCAACCATGTTGCTCTAATTTATTTATTTATTCATTGCTCTTATTTGTTCATTGTTTGGGCCTTCTTGTTTTTACTACTTGTATTGTTTACTTGAATGTTTTGTTTGTCCGTGGACCAATATAATATATTATATATATAGTATATAATATGTAATATGTCTTGTCACCGTGGGATAGTAGGAAACGCAATTTTGATCTCTTTGTGTGTCTTGACATGTGAAGAAATTGACAATAAAGCTGACTTTGATTAGCGTAAAACTGTATCTTAAAGCTCAGTGCGCGAATTACATGAATGCTGACGTTACAGCCCACACTCGAAATTCGGCACTGATGGAAATAGAGCGCGGAGTGCGCCGGGTCCGTACTACTTAGTACGTACATGCACTTATGAGGGTGCACCGAGCTTTCTGACACGGTTTACGGGAGTAAATGCGCAGGCGGGCGCTTCCCCATCGGGGAAACATAGTAATTGCAGGGAAAATGACCCAAAAAAAGTTTAATAATTCAATTTATTCAGGTTTGGCGGGCCGGATTAAACGGCCACGTGGGCCAGATGTGGACCGTGGGCCATAGTTTGCCCATGTCTGGCCTATACCCTTTTGCTAGTTTGCCTGTATTCCCCTATGAGCCACAGTGCCTGTTACTTTTTTGCCAAAAATTCAGTAAAGCAATCAAAACTGAACCATGTCTTCCCTCCTGTGTTCTGACCGACAACCGGGGGCGAAAACAGCATAACCATCGGAGCCAACCCCCTATATAGTCCTCAGGCTCCCCAGCAACAAATATAATAAATATAATATATATAATATTATATATATATATAGTAGATCCAAAGACCTCAACGGTGGGAGTGGCGGAGGATGACACTGTGA
Organism: Syngnathus acus; assembly: GCF_901709675.1. Taxonomy (NCBI): domain Eukaryota; kingdom Metazoa; phylum Chordata; class Actinopteri; order Syngnathiformes; family Syngnathidae; genus Syngnathus; species Syngnathus acus. The sequence continues at coordinate 298,699 of NC_051103.1, read as the reverse complement.
GTCACAACGGCACTGAAGGCGGACGAAGGCTGCAACAGAGGGTGGTCTCCAATCGTCATGGACCCATGCCATTGGATCCCGGCCCCTTTCTGCCAAGGACCGTGTGGTGGCTGCAGGCGCATCAGTCTCCCCACGCTAAAAGACGTCACGCGCAGGCGTCCTCCTGAAGGGAACGTATTCCATTTTACATCCTGGACAACAAAGTCCTGTGGCGATCAGGAAGTGGTAACGGGGGCAGGACAGTGAGGTCTGGCAGCCCCTAGCCACAACCTGGCACACAGGCGGTGGGTGTTAGATTCAGTCGTTAAGTTCTTGGACTGAGGCAGAAGAGCTTCTCGGCAGCTGCACCCATGACTGAGCAGCCCTATTTAGGATCCACTCTGCTCACCCCATTTAGGGGAGGGGGTTAGAAAAGGTACCCTAAACATAGCCTGCCTCACAAAATCCTGTCTGGAATACCGCATCCAGAGGGATCACCATCACGCGGTCAGAAACAAAAACATGTACACATTGGAGCCTGGAACGTGCGGACCCTAACGGACAACCAAGCCAGTGATCGACCTGAAAGGCGAACTGCCATCATCTCCAGAGAGCTAAGGAAGTTCCAGATCGACATCGCAGCACTCTCCGAGACCCGACTAGCAGATGAAGGGCAGCTGAAGGAGGAAAAAGGTGGATATACTTTCTTTTGGAAAGGAAAACCTGCAACTGAGCCAAGAATCCATGGTGTGGGTTTTGCTATCAAGAACCGCCTCATCAACCACCTCCATTAACTCCCTGTGGGCATTAACGAGCGCCTAATGACCATACGCCTGATGCTTGCCAACAATCAGATGGCCACGGTCATTAGTGCCTATGCACCAACACTCGATGCACAGGACGAAGTTAAGGAGGCCTTCTACGCTGACCTAGACAAAGTCCTATCGGACGTCCCCAAGGAGGATAAGCTAATCCTGCTTGGAGACTTCAACGCCAGAGTGGGACGAAACCACCACCTATGGAGGGGTACGCTGGGACGAGAAGGGGTTGGAAACACAAACTCTAATGGCACATTACTACTAACCAAGTGCTCAGAACACAACCTGGTCATCACCAACACACTTTTCCGTCAAAAAAACAAGTTCAAAACATCTTGGATGCATCCTCGCTCCAAACTGTGGCATCTCATCGACTATGTCATTGTCCGCTCTAAAGACCGCCGCGATGTCCTAAACACCAGAGCAATGACCAGTGCAGACGACTGCTGGACCGACCATCGCCTCATTCGCTCCATCATGTCCATCCGCCTAATGCGGAAAAAACGGATGCAGAAAAGACAATGCCGGCCAAGAATAAACATCGAGCTGTTGAATGACACCGCCTACCAACAACAGCTGCAGGAGGCTCTTAGTGCAGCGCTGCCCAACCACTACCCAGAGGATACTGAAACACACTGGAGCACACTTTCGACTACCATAATGAACACCTGCATAAGAATCCTCGGGCACAAAAAGCGGACGCATCAAGACTGGTTTGATGAGAATGACACTGAGATCCAGCAGCTAATTAACAACAAGCGGCAAGCTTTCATCACCTGGCAAAATGACATCCACTGCAAGGTGAAAAGAGTAGCCCATGCCAAAGCGAAGGCAGCCGTCCAAACACAGGTTAGGAAACTGAAGAACCAATGGTGGACAAAGAAGGCTCTGGAGATCGAGCAGCTTGCTGACTCTGGAGACACGAGAGGCTTCTTTGATGCCACGAGAGCGGTGTATGGTCCCAGCCACCGCTGCCTAACCCCCCTTCGCTCAAAGGATGGCCTGCTGCTGAATGACAAGGAGGCAATTGCAAACAGGTGGAAAGAACACTACGAGGACCTCTTAAACAGGGACACTATACCTGAGATGGAGGCTCTTGATCAACTACCACAACAGCCCACAGCTGAAAGCATGGGAGAGCCACCCAGCCTGAACGAGCTGCAGGATGCCATTGGGAAGATGAGGAACAACAAGGCTGCTGGGTCCGATGGAATTCCAGCAGAGGTCTTGAAGAAAGGCGGACCCGACCTTCTCAGGCACATCCATGCCCTGCTTCTTAAGATCTGGGAAGAAGAGGAAATCCCTGCGCAGCTCAGAGATGCCTTAATCGTCTCCGTATTCAAGAAAGGAGACAAGGCAGACTGCGGGAATTACCGTGGCATTTCTCTCCTCTCCACCATAGGGAAAGCCCTTGCTCGGGTTCTGGCCAACAGACTCACCCCCCTGTCAGAAATCATCCTTCCTGAGTCTCAGAGTGGATTTCGCCCAAGCAGAGGCACCACAGACATGGTTTTCATTGCTCGACAACTGCAAGAAAAATGCCGGGAACAAAATCAACCACTATACATGGCCTTCATAGACCTCACCAAAGCCTTCGATTCAGTTAACCGTCAGGCCCTTTGGCTGGTTCTATCCAAGATTGGCTGCCCAGACAAATACATCAGAGTACTGAGACTACTGCATGATAACATGTCAGCCACAGTGCTCAGCGGCAGTGGAGACGAGACGGAACCCTTCAGGGTTGACACAGGTGTCAAACAGGGATGCGTCATCGCTCCAACACTATTTTCCATCTTTATTGCTGCTATCCTCCGCCATACAAGCAAGCATCTGCCCCACGGAGTCAAAATCATGTACAGAACTGACGGTCAACTCCTCAACATCAACCGACTCAGGGCTAAAGGTCAAACCACCACCATATCCATCATGGAGCTGCAGTATGCGGACGACAATGCCCTTGTGGCCCTGTCGGAAGAAGACCTACAGAGTATTCTGTCTGCCTTCGCGAAGGCATACAAACAGCTTGGTCTGGCCATTAACATAAAAAAGACCCAAATCCTCCACCAACCACTACCAAACTGCAGTTTGCTTGTCCGCCCCCCAAACATCTCTATTGATAACATCCGACTGGAAAAGGTTGACCACTTCCCCTATCTTGGCAGCCTCCTGTCATCTAAAGCCACCATTGATGATGAAATTGACCATTGCCTCAGCTGTGCCAGTGGGGCTTTCTCAAGGCTACGGAAGCGAGTCTTCGAGAATCGTGACCTCCAAGCAAAGACCAAAATCCTGGTCTACAAAGCTGTGGTCCTCCCCACCCTTCTGTATGGGTCAGAAGCTTGGACCACATACAGCAGGCACTTAAGGGCACTGGAGACCTACCATCAGAGATGCCTCCGGAAAATCCTCAGGATCAGCTGGAAGGACCGACGCACCAACACCAGCGTCCTGGAGGAGGCTGGCTTGCTTACCATCACTGCCACCATTGCCCAAAACCAACTGAGATGGATTGGCCATGTAATCCGCATGCCTGACTCTCGCCTCCCAAAACAAGTTCTTTATTCCCAGCTCGCTGAAGGAAAGCGGGCCCCGGGAGGTCAGAAGAAGAGGTTCAAGGACAACATAAAAGCAAACCTGAAGAAGTGTCACATAAACCTTAAAACTTGGGAAGACAAGGCCGCAGACAGGACGACGTGGAGAAACCTTGTCCGTGACGGCGCCGCTCAATATAACGTTGACCTCCACCATGCCGCTCAAGACAAACGCAGACGCAGAAAGGAGAGAGCCCCCACCAAGCAGGCCCAACCCAAACCCACCACCATTACATTCCCCTGTCCACACTGCTCCAGAGTTATCGGGTCCAGGATCGGCCTCTTCAACCACCTGAAGACCCACAAAGACCAAGAAGGAGGACCGTCATACTCGACTACGAGTGACCGCCGATGATGATGATGATATAGTATGTATATACATAATATTTAATATGTCGTGTCACCGAGGGATAGTAGGAAACGCAATTTCGATCTCTGTATGTCGACGTGATGAAATTGACAATAAAGCAGACTTTGACTTTGACACACAGTTGTCTGCACCCTGATGAACAGCCATTTTCGATTCATAAATCTGTGACACCACGATGGTCCACCTCTGAAATCTTCTATCTTCACTTCTGTGCTGACTGTTTGGGCTTTCAGTCGGCTCTGGATATTAGAACTTGCTCTCTGAATGTTCACCCAGTCTTCAAGAAAGTTTTGAAGTTTGGGCCATCTGCTTTTATTAGCTCTGAAAGCCTTCGTCATCTTTTTGGACTGAACCCGTTTTACACGCAGGTGCCTCCAACGTCTCAACATTGATTCATATATACCAAAGGTACGCGCAGCAGCTCTATTCCCTTCCTTAATAGCCAACTTGGCTGCCTTTAACTTGAAAGCTGCTTCATACATTTTCTTTTATCTCCCATAATGAGGGTTTGTGTATAAAAGCTTTCTTTCTTCAGTAATGTCCGTCTTGATCTCGTTCTGTCTCTTTTTTGTGTCAATTATATGGCACTATTTGCCTGGCGGACGGACATGCGATCAACACACCACTCTTCTCCCCGGTGATCATGTGTCTGGTCACATATCCCTCTGATAAGCAAGGCGGTGCCGCACAACAGCGGTCCACAGCCTTTTTACTAATGAGTGTATAAGTGTATTAGACATCAGAAAAATCACGAAAAATCCAGATACGCCGCGCAGGACTACAAGCTGCAGGATTCAAAGCTTGTGCAAAAAGTAGCGGCTTATAGTCTGGAAAATATGGTATTTGCTTAAAAGTATCCACAAAGCGGCAAATTCCTGCTGCACTCAATCATAAGACTCACCTGTTTCTAAAAAAAAAAAAAATGTTCACCTATGGAATGTTCCAAGCAGTGATTGCAAGCAATGCCGCATACCTATTAAATGGTGCCTGAGAGATGTGGATGAAAATTTCTGCGCAAAGCATGTGACCTGTAAAATTTGGCAAGAAAAAACTCACATGTTCAGCACCTGGATTTACTAATGCTGCTTTTGCACAAAACAGGGCCTGAAAAATGTATGGGTAATATCTTGAGTAAAGTATGTAATGTGACCTATCACGAAAAGAAAATAGATAAGTGTGCACATGTTCGCCGAATACTTTAAGCCAGTGGTCCCCAACCTTTTTTGCGCCACGGACCGGTTACGTGTCAGAAATATTTTCGTGGACCGGCCTTAATATAAATAAATAATACATTTATATAAATAAATAATGCATTTATAATAAATACCGTATTTATTCTAATACGCCCAGGGCGATAATTAGAGAAGGTTTATGTCCAACAGGGGGGTGGACGATTAATAGAGAACACTTTTTGTCCGATCACCAAGGGGCACTGAAATGGGCGATATGTATATTTTCCTTATGTAGTATGCAATACCTGTATCTCACTGGTGTTCTTAACACTAGAACAGAGGCTGTTTTGATCTACCTCTAACAGCGGGGTGCGTCAATTGACGCTCCATCGATGCGACACGTTACCGTCGCACATCACATGTTGCGCACGTCATGTTATCGCGATCGTCTTGTTCGAGCGCACGCCCCGGTAACGTAATTGTGTGAGGATATTGTAGCGGAGTGACGAGTGTAATTGTATCATAGTTTATGGAGAAAAACAATTTAAAAAGAACATTCGACGTAAATCAGTCATATTTAAACTTGCGCAATGACGTCGGCATGCGGTCGCGGAGGAAAACGTAAGTTTTGGGGGGAATTTTTAGTAGCATGGGCGATAATTAGAGGTATCAATGTTTTTTATTTATGTCATCGCTAACACACACTGGGCGATTATTAGAATATGGGCGATAATTAGAATAAATACGGTATATAAAAACGATGAAATAGAATGATACGACTGGCATAAAAACAAATATAAATCACCTAAAAATAAAACTCACCATTACGTTGAATTAGTGGGAGCACTGAGCTTGTTTCTCAGAAACGGGCTGGTCCCATCTTGGCGTAATCTGAGAAAATGACACCCGAAGTGTGCTGTTCACGTTTTTTTCTTTCCAAAAATTACAAAGGTTTGTCTTTTAATGCTTTCCAAACATCTCTGTTTCTTGGTCTCCATGTGCCGAAGCAGTTTTCAAGGCTTCATTGCCTCGTTAGCTAGCCTGTCGCCACATATTATGCAAAGTGGGCTTGGCGCGTCAGAGTCACCTGTGGCAATACATCCATATATTAAGTAGGACCCCAGAAATTTTCTTTTAGATACAGCTTTCCTTTTTGTAGAAGTCATAGCCTCTTCTTCTTCCGTCTCCTCATTTTCCCTTTCCGAAGAAGCTTTCCAAACATCTCTGTTTCTTGCTCATTCTTGCTTGCTTTGCTAGCTCGCCTGGGGTGAAATGTCACGTCACCGGGACGAGCGTCTTGACCTGAATTAACCTGTGTCAAGAAACACAGCTGCACCGACGGATGTAATTGGGAGAGAATCGCTAAATTTTTTACATTTTTCAAAATAAATTATTACTAGTTTTTACTAGCTTTGCGCGCTCGACTGGGGAAACATGTCACGTGACCGGGACGAGCGTCTTGACCTGAATTCATTGATCGTCGATAAAAAATATATCTACTTTTTTTATGTGCGGCTTGACGGCCCGGTACCAAGTGACCCACGGACCGGTACCGGTCCGCGGCCCGGTTGTTGGGGACCGCTGCTTTAAGCCAGGGGTGTTCAAATGTTTTGCAAGGACGGCCAGATTTGACAAAGTGAAGGGGCCCGGGGGCCAATAGTTTTTTTGGACATTTTTTGATTACAAAAGTTTCATGCAAATACACACTGTTATAAAACAATTCTCATTGTCACAATTGTCTTTATTGTTCAAATGACAAAATAACCAAATATAAGCCACTCGGGCAGACGTGAACAACTCTAAAAACACAAATTCTGCCTTTCATTCATATCTGAAGTCAGATAACCCAGAGTCAGAGTCAGCTTTATTGTCAATTCCTTCATGCTAAGACACACAAAGAAACCGAAATACCGTTCCCCCTATCCCACGGTGACGAGACACATCACACGATTAACACACAAGTAAAACAACGGGGAGAGAGTTCAGGACCCCAACAGCCTGGAGATCACAAACTTCGCCAGTGGCGAGCAGTGCTGGCATCCCACAACAAAGTCCCGGCACCATTCGTCACGGATGTAGACGCACAGTCCACCTCCTCGCGATGTTCCCCCTTGTACAATGGCCCGGTCCGCCCGATAGCACGCCATCCGCTCCAGATGCACAGCAGCTACGCACTGTCCGGTCCGCAGAACTCAGCAGGCATGTTGATGTCCAGCGATCGAACGTTCGCCAGAAGAATGGAAGGCACGGCCGAGCTGGGTTGGCCGCCAGCCAGGCCCGGACGCCCAACCGGGGGAGGAATAGCAGGCGAGTCCGGCGACACTCCAGGACGGAGCAGACCGAGCGCCTTTAATGTCCCCGCTTCAAAGTCCAGATCGCCACAAAACTCGCTTTCGCCGATGTCGAGCAGAACCAGCCCGCCGCACTTGTAGCACAACCCGGTACGACGAGACGAACACACAAAACTGGCGGACAAACCCACATTAAACGACAAAACAAAACACCGTTCGGGACAGAGAGAGGCCGCTGCGTGTGCACGCGCCGCCATCTTACTTCCGTACATTGAACAAACTATGAAATACCTTAAATTTACATGAGTTTAAACATTTTTGCCTCATGAACATCTTAAACAGGAGTTATAAGTAATGAAATGTTGTCTGTTATTATTAAAACTTAAAACAAGTGAAAAAGAGGTGAAAAGCCATTTTCATTACACTTTGATAAATGTACCGTAGATTTCGGACTATAAGCCGCTACTTTTTTCTCAAATTTTGAACCCTGCAGTTTATAGTCCGGTGCAGTTTATATAGGTTTTTTTTCCATGATTTTTCTCATCACTAATACACTTATACGCTCATAAAAAGTGGTAATTAAACATAAAAAACCTTACGCGATCATGCGGCGACTTTACATGCATTTTTTCTAACGGCCATCGGGCAGAAAAGGTAAGAGTGAGAAAGATGCAATATATGCGTCGAGGAAGACAGTAGTTGCGCGTTGTACACGAGGAAATTTAGCGTAAACAGAGCCCAATGATGGAAGACACTGGAAGGCATGAGAGGGTAGATCCTGACAAGGCAGATTTTAGAGCATGATCTGTTGCTGTGATCGCCACTGCAGACATCGGTGCAATTGCTTGTGACCTCCGAAGGAGCTGTAGGGGCGAGCTCCCCGCCATGCTCTGTAGTGGGGGCTGGCTCCTTGGTCTGCGATGCTGGTCCAGGGTGAAGTGCAGAGTTACCGTATTTATTCTAATTATCGCCCATATTCTAATAATCACCCAGTGTGTGTTAGCGATGACATAAATAAAAAACATTGATACCTCTAATTATCGCCCATGCTGCTAAAAATTCCCCCCAAAACTTGTTTTCCTCCGTGACCGCATGCCGACGTCATTGCGCAAGTTTAAATATGACTGATTTGACAGCACGTCGAATGTCCCTTTTAAATTGTTTTTCTCCATAAGCTATGATACCATTACAGTCGTCACTCCGCTACAATATCCTCACACAATTACGTTATCGGGGCGGGCGCGCAAACAAGACAATCGCGGTAACATGACGTGAGCAACATGTGATGTGCGACGGTAACGTGTCGCATCGATGGAGCGTCAATTGACGCACCCCGCTGTTAGAGGTAGATCAAAACAGCCGAAGAACACCAGTGAGATGCAGGTATTGCATACTACATAAGGAAAATATACATATCGCCCATTTCAGTGCCCCTTGGCGATCGGACAAAAAGTGTTCTCTATTAATTGCCCACCCCCCCTGTTGGACATAAACCTTCTCAGGGCGATAATTAGAATAAATATGGTATACAGAGTCCCCATGGATCACAAAAGGTCTACAAAATTCCAGTAAAAAGAAAAATTCTATGTAGCGAGAATTTATAAAGCATAGAACCATAGAGACAGAAATTAAGTACAAAAGATATAAAAATAAAATGACGCAAATTATGAGGAGGTGCATGAAGGATGACTACAGCAAGTTAATAGAAAATAAAATAGAAACAATAGTAAAGGGTTATGGAAGGTTTTAAACAGTATTATCTGGAAAGGAGCTGCTAACACATAGTATCCTGAACGCTTCATAGATGACAAGACCATAAACAATATGGAAGATGCGGTCAATGAATTGAATGCATTTTTCATGAATGTAGGACTGAAATTGGCTGAGGGTGTCAGTGACCCGTCGATAGAGCAGGCAAGAGCAGTAGGAGATGGTATTGAAATTAATTCTTGAGAGCGGTTGATGAGAAAGAAGTTTTAGATATTATTAAATCATGCAAAAATAAAACATCTACAGATGGGAATGATGTTGATATGGCCTTAGTTAAGAAAGTTGTTGATGGAGTGGTAAATCCTCTGACATACATCTGTAATTTGTCCTTTAAAACAGGCACCTTCCCAAGCAAAATGAAAACGGCTAAGGTTATCCCACTGTATAAAACAAGAGATAAACATCTCTTTACAAATTATAGACATGTTTCTCTATTATGTCAATTCGCTAAAATCTTGGAGAAGCTTTTCATTGTGAGACTGGATAGCTTCACTGAGATACACGACTTGTTAACTGACAGCCAATATGGATTTAGAACAAATAGATCAACAACTATGGCTGTCATGTCTTTCATGTCTTAGTAGTCTGTGATCAGTGTTAAGATAGAGTAGGTCACGTGACTAGAATCAGGAAGTAAGGGCATGTTTCAGCACAGTGTTGAAAGATAACGCTGCTTGTTCTATTCTCCCCTGCAGTTCGGCAAAAACAACTACCTACATTTTGTGTTATACAAGGCATCGTTGGTATGTATCTTTGTTAAGTTATTATGGATCGAAATAGATCTTTTGAGTTCTGAAATTATACTTTTCTGTGATGTTAGACGATAGGATAAAAGCATGATTGAGATTTCATATCTATTTAATTCATTTAGTTCGTAGGACTGATTATACAATGTGGTTTGTATTCTCCCAGTTTCACCCTTTCCCTTGTTATTAAACCTGGAGTCAACCTTCAACCTGGCCTTCAGAGTCTTGATGAGTGAAAGTGGTTGAGCTTACTGTCTTCGGATATTCAACATATTTGGAGGGCAGGATAGTGAAACAACGCCTTCATTGCAGAAGGTAACAAAGTTAAACGCCAAACTCAGACTATGGATGGACAAAAAGGACAGTCACTGAAGTCTAAATCTTACAAATCATGTTCTACAAAAACGTCCTCTGGCAATGCTGCTACCATGGCGTGCGAAGCCGAGGCAGCGAAAGTACTCCTTTCCTTCACAAATAAAGAAATGATTCTGAAAATGGAAAAGGCATAATTAGAGGCACGCATGATGAAGCTATCACTAGAGAAAAACGTGGCTGCGGCTGAGGCCAAAGCAGAGGCTCTTCAAGCAGCGACGAGCATCAACGGTAGTGAGCGAGGTAGCAGGAAGATTCAACTCGATGAGAATCCCTTTAAGTTAAAGTTAAAGTCAAAGTTAAAGTCCCAATGATCGTCACACACACATCTGGGTGTGGTGAAATTTGTCCTGTGCATTTGACCCATCCCAGTCTGATTTTGATCCATCCCCTGGGGGAGAGGAGAGCAGTGAGCAGCAGCGGTGCCGTGCTCGGGAATCATTTGGTGATCTAACCCCCCAATTCCATCCCTTCATGCTGAGTGGCAAGCAGGGACGAAATGGGTCCCATTTTTATAGTCTTTGGTATGACCCGGCCGGGGTTTGAACCCACAACCTTCCAGTCTCAGGGCGGACACTCTACCACTAGGTAATTGAGCTGGTTAACCCACTGGAACGGATCAGAGAATATGTCGCTCAGCAGTCCAAGGAGCATTCAACCGCCGCGCTGGAAGAATACGCTCATACCGAAACTGACCCGCTAAACGTATTATCCAACCCGCCTCCGGAGGCACCTTCTCACTCAGGACGACACTAACCAGCTATATACAGAGCCCCCCACGCCGCCACATGTAGGATGAGCCTGTTCAGTTACGTACTTGGCTAACCTTGGCATCACAACCATTTTCTCAAGACGAGCCTGGACAGCGATTCACAGAGCCAACAATGGCACCACATCTAATCTCTCACGAAGAGGCAAGATGGCTACACGTAGAGTCTGCATCAGCACCTTATCTTCCCCCGCAAGGTGACGATTCATATCTACGTGCAAATACCGTGCCAGGTAACTCTATTACAGCTCCGTGGCCCATATCAGAGAACGGTCCGGCCGATGCCAACTCAGCTATACACCAGCGAACAGACTGCCAGCTCATTGGCCACCACAACATGCCCCTATCACATCTCTTATTCCAAGAGATACACAGGGCCATCAGGGGACATATACAGCTACAACCAGATACCGGGGTCCATCACGTCCTACCGTGCCCAACTACACACCCCAAAGCAACCAGCACGACCAATCAGGCATAAACGACGTCAGATATTTCGCCCGTCGCGAGCTGGTCACTACAGGTATGACTCAATTCAACGACAAGCCTGCAAGCTACAGAGCTTGGCGATTGTCTTTTCAAAACGCAGTGAGAGGACTCAATCTCACTCCCAGCAAGGAGATGGATCTACTGGTCAAGTGGCTCGGGAAAGAGTCGGGAGAGCATGCAAAGCGTATCAGGGATGTCAGTGACAATCACCCCCAACGAGGACTCAAGATGACATGGGAAAGACTGGACGCATGCTACGGAGCCCCTGAAGTAGTAGAAGAGGCTAATCATCATCATCATCGTTTTAAAGTCCGCTTTCCAGGCGCCGCTGGGTTGGACTGGGTTCTCGATATGGCCTTCTTCCACCGGGAACGGTCCATGGCCATCTCGTGGTTGATGCCGAGTGCCTTCATGTCGGCTGCCACGGTCATCTGCCAGGTCTTTTTAGGTCGGCCACTGGGTCTTGTTCCCTCTACGTTATACGACATAACTTTCTTCACCCAGTCGTTCTCGTCCTTCCTCACTACATGTCCGTACCATCGCAGTCTGCCTCTCCTCACCACATCCACTATGGCCTCCACTCCCATCTTCTGTCTCAGCTCTGCACTGGTCTTTTCCTCCCTCATTGACACACCACACATCCATCTGATCATCCTCATTTCTGCTCTGTTTAGTTTGTCTTCATGTTCTGTTTTCAGGGCCCATGCCTCACTTCCGTACGTCATACTACTTCTGACACAGGCTGAGTACACTTGGCCTCTCATCTTCAGGGATGGGGCCTTAGATGTTAAGAAGGGCATGAGTTCCCTGAATTTCTTCCACCCGCTTCTCACCCTTGTGGTCACTGCTAGGTCCACCCCCCCATCAGCGTTAAGATAAGATAAGATAAGATAAGAGGAACTTTATTAATCTCACGTGTGAGAAACTGCATGTAACAACAGCTCGATTTACAGGAAGGTACAAGTTGGGGGATAAAAGTGCAAAAAGAGACTTCAGGAGACTTCAGGACCTGAATGTCTCCAAGGTAGCAGAAGCTGTCCACCACCTCGTACATCTCCCCATCTACCACGAGCCCCTCTTGCTCAGCTGGGTCTGCTTGGGCGACTTCTCCCCTACACCGCTTGCATTGGAAGGTCTCACTTGCAGCTAGTAGGCTGCCTTTTACTCCGCTGCATCTTCGGTGTACCCATCTCTGGCAACCCTTGCACCGGATAGAGTTAGCTTGCACTCCCTTCCCGCAAACTCCACATGGCCATGCTCCTGACTGCGATATCACTCCCAGGCCAGCACCACCGACCATGACCTTTGATTTTGCCGCATTCACCTTCATTCCTTTCACTTCCAGGCATGTCTTCCAGGCCGCTAGCTTCCTAGCTAGGTCTTCTCGGCTGTGAGCCATCAATACCAGGTCATCCGCGTAGAGCAGCTCCCATGGTAGTCCACCCCTCACTTCCCTCGATACCACATCCATCACGATAGCAAACAGTAATGGGCTGAGCACTGATCCCTGGTGCACCCCTACCCTTACTTCAAACCCATTACTGTCGCCAACTCCTGTTCTAACAGTTGTGCAGGCTCTGCAGTAGAGAGCCATCACAGCCTTTACCAGTCCCTCTTCCACACCCGACTTCCTTAGGCCCCACCTCACCACCTCCCTTGGCACCCTGTCGAACGCTTTTTCCAGGTCGACAAAAGCGAAGTACAACCTCTTCCTCTTCTCCTGGTGCTTCTCTTGCATCTGTCGGATGACAAAAATTGCGTCTGTTGTACCTTTACCAGGCATGAAGCCATACTGCATCTCGTCCACCTTTACCCGTGTCCTCACCCTCTTTTCCAACACCCTCTCTAATAACTTCATTCCATGCTCCAGCAGCTTTATGGCCCTGTATGACCCGCATGCGAGTGGGTCCCCCTTCCCTTTGAATAGAGGCACCAGGACGCTTCTTGTCCAGTCCTCCGGAATGTGCCCCTCAGCGATGACACTGTTACACAGGTCGGTCATCCACTGCACACCGACGTCTCCCGCTGCCTTTAGCATCTCTGCCACCACTCCAGATGGTCCAGCTGCCTTTCCATCCTTCATGGCCTTCATGGCTTTTCCCACTTCTGTCCGTGTGATCGGGCCACACTCACCCTCCACTTCGTCGCATCCCGCCTCACCATCCCAGTCATTCTCCACATTCAGCAGCTTCTCCATGTACCTTCGCCATACTTCCTTCACTCTTCTGTTGTCTGTCACGATGTTGCCATCCTCATCCTTCACACAGTTTGCACCGGTCACATCACGCCTCTCCTTAACCATTTGCTTCGCTATCTTGAAGAAGCTCTTTTGTCCTCTTTCACTCTCCAATTCACTTGCAAATTCTTTCCTCTTGGTCTCTTGGGCCTCCCACACTGCTGTCCGTGACGCCCTCCTTGCCTCTACATACCGCACTCGGTCTGCCTCCCTTTTAGATTTCTTCCATACTTTATGGCACCTCCTCTTCTCATTCACCGCTCTTTCGACGCTGTCATTCCACCACCATGTCTCTCTTTGTCTTGCTTTACCCTTTGACCATCCGCACACCTCCTCTGTGGCTTTAAGCAGAGCCTTCTTCATTGCCTGCCACTTGCCATCCACACCACCCGACTCCATCATCTCCTCCACTTCTTCTGCTATATGCTCAATCTTCTACCTAAACTCGTTTTTATTCCCTCCGCTATGTAGCTTCCACACCTTCAACTTGGGAGGATGCTTCTTAGCCCCCACCTTCTTGATCCGCAGAGTTAGGTCTCCGATGACTAGGCGATGCTGAGACACACACTCTTCTCCGGGGATTGCCTTGGCATCCCTGACCAGGACGCGGTCCTCCTTTCTGACCATGATGTAATCTATTGTGCTCTTGCAGCCACCCGAACTGTATGTTACTAATTTGGCTTCGTCCTTCTTGAAAAGCGTGTTGCACAGCACCAGCTCCAGTGCGTCGCCGAACTCCAGGATCCTCTCTCCCTCTGCGTTCCGCATGCCGTACCCCTGTCCCCCATGTACCCCCTCAAAGCCATCTGACTCCCTCCCCACGTGTCCATTCAGATCACCTCCCAGAATTATAACCTCATTCTGGGGGATCCCTGACAGCACCATGATGGCCTTGTCCCAGAACGCATCCTTCTCGTCCTGACTTCTGCCAACTTGAGGGGCATAGATTGAAATTACGTTTGTCAGACGCTTCCCAATGATCAACTTCACAACGATGATCCGCTCATTTAACCTGCTAATGCTTAGCACTTGATCTATCCACTTTTCAGCAATAAGTACTCCAACACCACCAGTCCCTTCGTTGCAGCCTTGCCAGAAGAACTTGTACCTTCTGCCGATTGCACCCAGCATCCTTGCACTTCCACCCTTCCATCTCGACTCCTGGACACAGCAGACATCCACCCTTCTCCTGTGTAGAGCCTCAACCACCTCCCCCGATCGGTGTGACATGCTGCCGATGTTCCATGTAGCCACCCTAACCAGCCGAAATACCTCTACATTGCTGAAAGCCGTATGCAACGAAATTTCGTTTTGTACACACCTAGTGTTGACAAAATGACAATAAAGTTCTGTCTAAGTCTAAGTCTAAGTCTAAGTCTAACACGAAGAAGAGGCTAATGCATCAACAATTTCCGAAAAATCACCAACAAAGACTGTGCAAAGCTCCATGAGCTTCATTCTTGATGGAATTAAGAGCAGCCAAGGCAGACGGAATCCTTCCAGGCCTTCAGTACTGAGACACAGCCAGAGGAATAAGTCCCCTGGTTCAAAGGCTGCCCTTTAGCCTGCAAGAGAAGTGGCGGACTAACGGATTCAGCTACAAATAACGTTATGGAGTTTCATTCCCCCCCTTCGGAATTTCCGTGGACTTCATCTTCCATCAGGCTAAAATCGTGAATGACCCGAGCTTCAAGGCCCTTAGCCAAACGCACATTCCTGAACCAAGCAAAAACACGAAAATGCACAGACAAAGGGAGATCTCAGTCCACAAGACAGACGTCGGTGCTCCGGAGCGCAGCGCTGGAGCCGAGCGCCCCGATCGCCAGTGCCCTATTCACAAAAAGCCCCACCCGTTCAGGAAATGTCGGGCTTTCCGGGAGAAACCCACAGAGGAGAGGAGAGCATTCCTGAAAGAGCACAGAATCTGCTTTAAATGTTGTACGTCTACTAAGCACATGGACCCAAGACTGCAAGTATACAGCCACATGTATTGAATGCGGGAGTGAGAAACATACCGTATTTATTCTAATTATCGCCCAGGGCGATAATTAGAGAAGGTTTATGTCCATACATGGGCGATTAATAGAGAACACTTTTTGTCCGATCGCCAAGGGGCACTGAAATGGGCGATATGTATATTTTCCTTATGTAGTATGCAATACCTGCATCTCACTGGTGTTCTTAACACTAGAACAGCGGCTGTTTTGATCTACCTCTAACAGCGGGGTGCGTCAATTGACGCTCCATCGATGTGACACGTTACCGTCGCACATCACATGTTGCGCACGTCATGTTAACGCGATCGTCTTGTTCGAGCGCACGCCCCGATAACGTAATTGTGTGAGGATATTGTAGCGGAGCGACGAGTGTAATTGTATCAAGATTCAAGATTCAAGAGTTTTTATTCGCCATGTTTGAGCGTGCCAAACAAGGAATTTCACTTTGGTAAATCACAGCCTCTGTTCAACATTTAGGTGACTAACAACACTCAGGACATGTGAAAAATGGCAAATATTCTCAAACATCCCCTTATGTTAAACTCCCAAGAGGACAAGGAAAAACTCAAAACTCCAGCTAGGGGAAATGAGAAACCTTGAGAAGAGACCACATATCATAGTCTATGGAGAAAAACAATTTAAAAGGGACATTCGACGTGCTGTCAAATCAGTCATATTTAAACTTGCGCAATGACGTCGGCATGCGTTCGCGGAGGAAAACGTAAGTTTTGGGGGGAATTTTTAGCAGCATGGGCGATAATTAGAGGTATAAATCTTTTTATTTATGTCATCGCTAACACACTGGGCGATTATTAGAATATGAGCGATAATTAGAATAAATACGGTACTTATGCTTCCTATTGCATTGCTTTAGTGGGCAGTTTTTATCATACTATAACATAACTACTATAACATCATCTTCCTCATGCAGAGGTCCCTGGCTCACCTGGAGCGGGCTGGAAGCACTGTGAGGATCATGTTTTATGATTTCTCCAGTGCCTTCAACACCATCCAGCCAGAACTGCTGGGGAACAAACTGCATCATGCTGGAGCCTGCCAGCAGCTGACATCATGGGTCCTGGACTTCCTCACAAACAGACCACAGTTTGTGAGGACAGGAGGCCGTGTGTCTGACACGGTGGTCTGCAGCACAGGAGCTCCACAGGGGACCGTCCTGGCCCCCCTCCTCTTCACCATCTACACAGCTGACTTCACCCACCACACATCGACCTGCCACCTCCAGAGGTTCTCGGACGACTCCGCCATCGTCGGTCTCATTAACAACGGAGACGAGACGGAGTACCGAGGACTGAATCACAGATTCGTGGACTGGTGCCAGCGGAACCGCCTCCAGATTAATTCTGGAAAAACAAAGGAGCTGGTGGTGGACTTCCGCCGGCGCAAAGACGCCCCCTCGCCGGTGAACATCCAGGGAACGGACGTAGAGATTGTGGACTCTTACAAGTACCTGGGTGTTCACCTGAACAATAAACTGGACTGGACTGGTAACACTCAGGCCCTATACAAGAAGGGCCAGAGCAGACTCCACCTGCTGCGCAGACTGAGGTCCTTCGGAGTGAGGGACGGCCTCCTGAGGACCTTCTACGACTCTGTGGTGGCGTCCGCCATTTTTTATGGGGTGGTCTGCTGGAGCAACGGCATCACTGCAGCGGAGAGGAAGAGGCTGGACAAGGTGGTGAAGAAAGCCGGCTCTGTCCTCGGCTGCAGTCTGGACCGGGTGGAGGTGGTGGGGGAGAGGAGGATGGTGGCTAAGCTGTCCTCCATCATGGACAACGTCTCCCACCCCCTTCATGAGACTGTCAGAGCCCTGGAGAGCTCCATCAGTGACCGGCTTCGTCACCCACGATGCACCACCGAGAGGCATCGCAGGTCCTTCCTCCCTGCTGCCATCAGACTATACAACCAGGCTAAATCACTGTAGCTAACGGACAATAATTACGTGCAATAATAACGTGCAATAACCGTGTGTAGTCATATGTGCAATATCTGTCTACCTCATACTCTTTCTACCTGCTTTTGCACAGTTTTTCCTTCCCTTGCACTATTTTTTTATCTAATAATTTCTTATCTCCACTGTATATTGTGTATACTGTGTAAAAGTGTATTGTGTACATACTGTCCATATTTTTTTTAATTATATACATCTTTACTTTTTTAAATCTTTTACCCCCTTCCCTGCATGCGTGTGTGCGTGTATGTTAAGTGTACTGCTGCTTACACAGGAGTTTCCCCATTGAGGGAATAATAAAGGACTATCTTATCTTATCTTATCTTATAAATCTTTCTAGGAATGTATCATATGCCAAGTCTACATTACACTCATTACACACACAATTCCAATCTTCCATCAATAGATCTGCTCTGAAAGCACTCAGGGATTCTGATGTTCTCACCCTCCTGTAAACGTTACTTCCATCCTTTATATTATTACAATCAGTCATAAACCACAAAAACAGGCAAATGGTCACTTATGTCATTCAGCAATAAGCCACGAATGATATTGTTTTCCAAGTTATTTGTGAATATGTTATCAATGAGAGTGGTACAATGTGATGTTACTCTGCTTGGCTTGGTGATCATGGGCAAGAGACACATACTAAACAATGTATCATAGAACTCGTCAGTCTGTTTGTTTGTTGGGATTCAGAAGATCTACCGTAATTTTCGGACTATAAGTCGCGTTTTTTTTCATAGTTTGGGTGGGGGGGCGACTTATAATAAGGAGCGACTTATGTGTTTTTTGATGACGAAAATGACGAAGGACCCCACGTACTACCGGCATCATTAGCGGCTTTGTTTCTAAGTGACACGACGGACGAAGAGTAAGGATTTGGAGTGACACAGAAGGTTTGAAAAACTATTGTGGCTTTTACGCATGCCCGGTCCTATTCTATGGAGCTCTCTTTCACCTCCGTGGATGGAAGTCTGGGGCCGGCGCTCGGCCGGGTGGCTGTCCGGGGACGGTGGATGGGGCTCGGTCATGGCTTTTACGCACGCCCGGTCCTATTCTATGGAGCTCTCTTCCACTTCCGTGGCTGGAAGTCCACGCCGCCACACGCCTGGAAGTTTGTTTTGTTAAATAAAGAGCCGTTTACCAAACCCACGTCTTTCCTTGTACTTTGTTAAGGCTACAATATAGTTATATACTAGATCTGTGGAATAACGACGAGGCTGACGTCAGGGCTCACGCGCGGCGTTGTTGACAAAGGACGAGGAATTTGATCGATGGATTTAATGATTTAGAGTGCACAGATGGTTTGATAATATTATTGCTTCTATAATAGTTATTTGATTTCTAATTTATATATCGTTATATGGGCCTGTGGAATATTTTTAAGTGCAAGCGCCGTCAGCGGCGCGCACACATTGTTGACAAAGGACGATCAATGGATTTAATGAATTAGAGTGACACAGATGATTTTATAAACGTGTTACGTCAGGGCCGTTCTCACCTCTTTGTTTGTGTTTATGTCACGTTAGCATCGCCTATCGTTTAGCCTGTTGTTGCTCGTTCATGACTGTTCTTGGTGTTGGATTTTGTCGAATAAATTGCCCCCCAAAATGCGACTGAACTCGGGAGCGACTTATGTTTTTTTCACTTTTTTGGGCATTTTATGGCTGATGCGACTTGTACTCCGGAGCGACTTATAGTCCGAAAATTACGGTATATTGAAATTACCACAGATGAAGTTCCGTTCCTGATTTATATTGGCAAATAATCCCTCTATAATGTCCTTAAAAATGTCAATGCTGGAGCCAGGAGCTCGATAAACACAACTAACAATTACATTTATTTTTTTCCCATGTCGATTTCTGTGGTAACACATTCCATTACATCAGCAATAGTTAGTCATATTTTCGATCACCTTGAAGTTGAGATTCTGGTCTACAAACAAGGCCACTCCCCCTCCCTTTTTATCCATCCTACCCTTGTACTTGAGTTCATAGCCTTTTAACTCAAAATCTGCACCCTTCTTGGAGTTAATCCAAGTCTCAGAAATAGCTACAATATTCAATTGCTTCTTAAAATGGTATAGGTACTCCTTAAAATGTTGAAAATTGGCGTAAAGGCTTCTGCTATTAAAATGGATAATTGACTGTCCTTGATTTACATTGATTTTGGCTTTAAATTGGTCATCTGTATAATAACCACAATTGCTGTTTACATTCTTAAAAAAGTTGCTATCAGGGTCAATGTTATATTCAAATCCATGCATGTTATGTTCTGTGAGTTCAACTAAATCAGAAGAGTCTAATGCCATTTGAGTCTACAGTCATTTCCACAGGTAGCCAGTCCATAATAGACAACATTGTGACCTTGTGTAGCTGTCTGATTGTCACTGATTTTTTCAATTCTTCTATACTTCTGACGACCATCCCTCTGGATTCCTCTGGCGTTCCGCTCAGCTTTATATAGACTTTGCAGTTTGCTGTCCATGTGGATTGGATCTTTCTGTTCTTTCGTAAAAAGCGAGCTTTCTTGGCGATATCGGCATTCATTTTGTTCAAGTGCTCATTCAGGTAAACGTCGGATCCTCTCAGCATTTTCTTTTGTTTTAACAGTGTTGTTTTATGTTTTCGGTTTGCAAATCTCAGTATTACAGCAGGTTTGTCGCTTGTCCTTCTCTGTGGGAGTGGGTGACAGGCCTCTATGCTATGCCGTCCAGTTCTATGCCCTTGGATAGGAAAAAGGCTATCACCTGTTGTTCCGCGTTGGTTGAGTCGGCCTAGTTGATCTCATCAAAACCCGCCACCGCCCGGGCAAATGACCGAGGTTTAATCGCAAGTCCAGTGACAATTATGTCATTCATTCTTGTGTACTGCTCGAGGTCCGACACTCGATTTTCCAAATGTGCAATTGTTTTCTCCTTCTCATTGAGTTGTAGTCGTAGCTTTGTAACTTCTTCAACTAAGTTGAGAATTGTTTTCTGCTCCAGTCTGACGGCATCCATCTCCGCAGTCAGAAAATCGAACGCTTCCTCAAGCTCTTTTGCCACTTTTGTCGGCATGGTAAAAAGGTGGTAAAGAGAGTGTCCGACAGAGTTTCAACACTAGCTCAGAGGCGCCGTGATGGTAGCGCGTGCAAGCTAGGCGGAAAATACTGCTCCAAGCGTATTTTCCTTTCACTCTTGAGATCCTTGGTTTTGTTAATTCCTTTCCACGTTCGTTTCTTTGGCTCTTGAAAGCTGCTGCGTAGCAAGCGTTAGCTGCGTGGCGAGTGTTAGCTGCGTGGCGAGCGTTAGTTGCGTGGCGAGCATTAGCTGCGTGGCAAGCGTTAGCTGCCTGCACACAGGGGCTCCACCTGGAGCCCACTGCGTTGATATGGTTTAGATTAGGTAAAAATGGTGATCAACAGGAATACTTCAGGCAGCAACACTTACCCACCCGGGTCCAACAAGTGGACCTGCTGCGGTGATTAGGCACAAGGATCGATAGGCTGCTGTTTAGTCCTGTAGTGTCCTCTTTGAGATGAAACTCCAGATCCAAGATTTTCCTTTCACTCTTGAGATCCTTGGTTTTGTTAATCCCTCTCCACGTTCGTTTCTTTGGCTCTTGAAAGCTGCTGCGTGGTGAGCGTTAGCTGCTGCGTGGCGAGCGTTAGCTGCTGCGTGGCGAGCACCGTGTGCACAATTATTAGGAATTTGTACTTTTGAGGACTAATTTTATGATTGAACAACTACAGTGACCGCAGTCAATCCAAAATGTTAATAAACTTCAATCTGATTATTTCATAAAATATCAATGAGGTTTTGGCTTTGTAAGGAGGAAATCTGTGTGTGCGCAATTATTAGGCAACTGTTAGTTTACAGAAGTATTATGCAACTAAATGAAAAACGACAATGTTCCCACATCACTTGTTAATTTCATCTGTTTAAGTGAGAAAAATAATCAAACAACTCAAAATTTACAAATTGAAATTTCAAAAAAAAAAAGGAAAAAAAATAAAATCAGTGACCAATATAGCCACCCTTCTTTTCAATAACAACCACAAGCCTTCCATTCATGGAGTCTGTCAGTTTCTTGATCTGATAACAATGAACTTGCCGTGCTGCAGCAACCACAGCCTCCCAGGCACTGTTCAGAGAGGTGTGCCGTCTTTCTCCACTGTAAATCTCCCGTTTGAGAAGGGCCCACAACTTCTCCATAGGGTTTTGGTAAGGTGAGGAAGGGGGCCATGTCATCATTCTTTCATCTCTAAGGTCTTTATTGGCTAGCCATGCAGTGGAGTACTTCGATGTATGCTCTGGAGCATTGTCCTGCATAAAGACCATGGTCTTCTTGAAAGATGCTGACTTTTTCCTGTACCACTGCTTGAAGAAAGTGTCTTCTAAAAACTGGCAATAGGTTTGGGAGTTCCCCTCCGTGAGTCGTCACCTTATCGTGGTGGAGGGGTTTGCGTGCCCCTATGATCCTAGGAGCCATGTTGTCTGGGGCTTCATGCCCCTGGTAGGGTCACCCATGGCAAACGGGTCCTCGGTGAGGGGCCAGACAAAGCACGGCTCACACAAGCCCCTTATGAAGAAAAACATAAATGGATTTCGTTTAACATCGCCCGGACGCGGTTCACCGGGGCCCCCCTCTGGAGCCAGGCCTGGAGGCGGGGCTCGAAGGCGAGCGTCTGGTGGTCGGGCCTTCGCCGATGGGGCCCGGCCGGGCACAGCCCGAAAAGGAAACGTGGGTCCCCCTTCCCATGGGCTCACCAACTGTGGGAGGGGCCAAAGGGTTCGGGTGCAGTGTAAGCTGGGCGGCGGCCAAAGGCAGGGACCTTGGCGGTCTGATCCCCGGCTGCAGAAGCTGGCTCTTGGGACATGGAATGTCACCTCTCTGGCTGGAAAGGAGCCCAAGCTGGTGTGCGAGGCAGAAAAGTTCAGACTCCACGCACAGTTTGGGTTCCGGTACAAGCCCTCTCGAGAGGGGCTGGACTCTCTTCCACTCTGGAGTTGCCCACGGCGAGAGGCGTGGAGCAGGTGTGGGTATACCTATTGGTCCCCGGCTGGGCGCCTGCACATTGGGGTTCACCCTGGTGAACGAGAGGGTAGCCTCCCTCCGCCTTCGGGTGGGGGGACGGGTCCTGACTGTTGTTTGTGTCTATGCACCAAACGGCAGCTCAGAGTACCCACCCTTCTTGGAGTCCCTGGAGGAAGTGCTGGAAAGCGCTCCTTCTGGGGACTCCATCGTTCTACTGGGTGACTTCAATGCTCACGTGGGCAATGACAGTGAGACCTGGAAGGGCGTGATTGGGAGGAACGGCCTCTCCGATCTGAACCCGAGCGGTGTTCTATTATTGGACTTCTGTGCTCGACACGGATTTTCTATAATGAACACCATGTTCAAACATAAGGGTGTCCATGTGTGCACTTGGCACCAGGACACCCTAGGCCGCAGTTTGATGATCGACTTTGTAGTCGTGTCATCGGATTTGCGGCCACATGTTTTGGACACTCGGGCGAAGAGAGGGGCGGAGCTGTCAACTGATCACCACCTGGTGTTGGGTTGGCTCCGATGGTGGGGGAAGTTGCCCGTCCGACCTGGCAGACCCAAACGCTCTGTGAGGGTCTGCTGGGAACGTCCCCTGTCAGGAATAGCTTCAACTCCCACCTCCGGCAGAGCTTTTCCCACGTCCCGGGGGAGGCGGGGGACATTGAGTCCGAGTGGACATTGAGTCCGAGTGGACCTTGTTCCGCGCCTCCATTGTTGAGGCGGCCGACCGGAGCTGTGGCCGTAAGGTCATTGGTGCCTGTCGTGGCGGCAATCCCCGAACCCGCTGGTGGACACCGGCGGTAAGGGATGCCGTCAAGCTGAAGAAGGAGTCCTATCGGGCCGTTTTGGCCTGCGGGACTCCGGAGGCAGCTGACAGGTCGGCCAAGCGGAAAGCGGCTTCGGCGGTTACTGAGGAAAAAAACCCGGGCGTGGGAGGAGTTTGGCGAGGCCATGGAGAATGACTTCCGGACGGCTTCGAGGAAATTCTGGTCCACCATCCGGCGTCTCAGGAAGGGGAAGCAGTGCAACGTCAACACTGTTTACCGTGGGGATGGCGTGCTGCTGACCTCGACTCGAGACGTCGTGTGTCGGTGGGGGGAATACTCAATTCCACCTACACGCCTTCCATTGTGGAAGCAGGGCCAGGGGACTCTGAGGCGGACTCTCCAATCTCTGGAGTCGAAGTCACTGAGGTAGTTAAAAAACTCCTCGGTGGCAAGGCCCCGGGGGTGGATGAGATCCGCCCGGAGTTCTTAAGGGCTCTGGATGTTGTGGGGCTGTCATGGTTGACACGCCTCTACAACATTGCGTGGACATCGGGGAGAGTGCCTCTGGATTGGCAGAGTGGGGTGGTGGTTCCCCTCTTTAAGAAGGGGGACCGGAGGGTGTGTTCCAATTACAGGGGACTTACACTCCTCAGCCTCCCTGGTAAGGTCTATTCAGGGGTGCTGGAGAGGAGGGTCCGTCGGATTCAGGAGGAGCAGTGTGGCTTTCGTCCTGGCCGTGGAACAGTGGACCAGCTCTGGATCCTCGAGGGCGCATGGGAGTTCGCCCAACCAGTCCACATGTGTTTTGTGGACTTGGAGAAGGCGTTCGACCGTGTCCCTCGGGAGGTTCTGTGGGGGGTGCTTCGGGAGTACAGGGTGCCGAACCAACTGATAAGGGCAGTTCGGTCCCTGTATCACCGATGCCAGAGTTTGGTCTGCATTTCCGGCAGTAAGTCGGATTCGTTCCCAGTGAGGGTTGGACTCCGCCAAGGCTGCCCTTTGTCACCGATTCTGTTCATAATTTTTATGGGCAGAATTTCTAGGCGCAGCCGAGGCGTTGAGGGGGTCCGGTTTTGGGGACCTCAGCATCGCGTCTCTGCTTCTTGCAGACGAAGTGGTGCTGTTGGCTTCTTCAGGCCGTGATCTCCAGCTCTCACTGGAGCGGTTTGCAGCTGAGTGTGAAGCGGTCGGGATGAGGGTCAGCACCTCCAAATCCGAGTCCTAGGTCCTCGATCGGAAAAGGGTGGAATGCCCTCTCCGGATCGGGGGTGAGATCCTGCCCCAAGTGGAGGAGTTTAAGCATCTTGGGGTCTTGTTCACGAGTGAGGGGAGGATGGAGCGCGAGATCGACAGGCGGATCGGTGCAGCGTCGGCAGTAATGCGGACTCTGTACCCGTTCGTCGTGGTAAAGAGAGAGCTGAGCCAAAAGGCAAAGCTCTCAATTTACAGGTCGATTTACGTTCCTACCCTCACCTATGGTCACGAGCTATGGGTCGTGACCGAAAGAACGAGACCCCGGATACAAGCGGCCGAAATGAGTTTTCTCCGCAGGATGTCCGGGCTCTCCCTTAGACATAGGGTGAGAAGCTCGGTCATCCGGGAGAGACTCGGAGTAGAGTCGCTACTCCTCCACGTTGAGAGGAGCCAGATGAGGTGGCTCGGGCATCTCATCAGGATGCCTCCTGGACGGCTCCCTGGGGATGTCCCACCGGTAGGAGACCCCGGGGACGACCCAGGACGCGCTGGAGAGACTGTCTCTCAGCTGGCCTGGGAACGCCTTGGGATCCCCCGGGATGAGCTGGATGAAGTTGCTGGGGAGAGGGAAGTCTGGGAGTCCCTCGTGAAGCTGTTGCCCCCGCGACCCGACCCCGGATAAGCGGAAGAAGATGGATGGATGGCATGTCTTTAATTTTCTGAATGATTTCGGTTTTGTTTTTGAAGTCCGAAAACAGGCACTGATATTTTAATGAATGAATCCTTTATAAGTTAAAGTTAAAGTCCCAATGATCATCACACACACATCTGGGTGTGGTGAAATTTGTCCTCTGCATTTAACCCATCCCCATGTGATTTTGATCCATCCCCTGGGGGAAAGGGGAGCAGTGAGCAGCAGCGGTGCCACGCTCGGGAATCATTTGGTGATCTAACCCCCCAATTCCAACCTTTAATGCTGAGTGCCAAGCAGGGAGGATATGGGTCCATTTTTATAGTCTTTGGTATGACCCGGCCGGGTACTTTATGGACTCGCCATTGGTGATTGGTTTTCCGTGTTTTATTATCTCCCGGGCTGCAACAAAACTTGCAGCAGTAGTAGTTTGGAGATGCAATCCACTTCTTGAAACTGTTTTTTCGGTCCTCAAATATCTCCACCAGCACATTTCCTCTCAGTTCCAACAGGGTGATCGGCAGAAAATTTAACATGCTTTAGCTGAAACTGTCGCTCCAAATTGCTCTTCTTTTTATTTGACAACTTCTCATTGCAAATCAAACATGCAGGCAATCCTTCAGCATTGGCAATGAAACCAAATACAGTAATCCCTCGTTTATCGCGGATAATTGGTTCCAAGACTACCCGCGATATGCGAAAATCCACGAAGTAGTGTCACCCTCTCATTTTTAACATATATAATTTTTTTGTGTATCAATAAGTGTATATTAAACCATATATGTGCATATGTTATCATTAGAACATTAAATACATGTAAATACTATATTAATACGTAGTATAAATCAGTGGTCCCCAACCTTTTTTGCGCCACGGACCGGTTACGTGTCAGAAATATTTTTGCGAACCGGCCTTTATATAAATAAATAATACATTTATGTAAATAAATAATACATTTATAATAAATATATAAATACGATGAACTAAAATGATACGACTGGCATAAAAACAAGTATAAACGACATAAAAATAAAACTCACTATTACGTTGAATTAGTGGGAGCACTGAGCCTTATCATCTAGGCGTAATCGAAGAAAATGACACCCGAAGTGGTTAAGGTTTGTCTTTTAATGCAGGATGCTTGGTCTCCATATGCCGAAGCAGTTTTGAAGGCTTCATTGCCTCGTTAGCTAGCCTGTCGCCACATATTATGCAGAGTGGGCTTGATCACGTGTGGCGATAAATCCATATTTTAAGTAGGACTCCAGAAATTTTCTTTTAAACGCAGCTTTCCGATTCTTAGAACCTCTTCTTCTTTCGTCTCCTCATTGGGGTTTTTTCCCTTTCCGAAGAAGCTTTCCAAACATCTCTGTTTCTTGCTCATATTTGCTTGTTTCGCGGGCTCGACTGAGGTGACATGTCACATGTAATTGGGAAACAATCGCCAATTTTTTTATATTTTTCAAAATAAATTTTTACTCACTTTTGCTAGCTTTGCGGGCTCGACTGGGGAAACATGACCGAGGTGAGCGTCTTGACCTGTATTTGATCGTCGATAAAAATTATTTTTTTTTTTCTGTGCGGCTTGGCGGCCCGGTACCAAATGATCCACGGCCCGGTACCGGTCCATGGGTTGGAGACCCCTGGTATAGATGACAGGAAATAACGTATAAATAATCTAAATATAAATATGATGTGTGTGTGTGTGCATGCGTGCGTGCGTGCGTGTGTGTGTGGATGTAGCTGAAATATATACGTACATGCTGTAAATATGATTTTAGAACTCTTATTATTATAACAACTTTCTTATAACAAGGTACAAGTGTACATACTGTAAATATGTTTTTAGAATTCTTATTATAGGGGATATGCACGTGACGTCACAGACCGGCTGACGGTTTGTTTGGGTGGCAAAAAGCGGCGGACGCTAATAGGGCCAAGGCTGAATTGAGCTTTAGCGATACATGTACTGGGGCATTTTTTTTAGCATTTTATCGGTGGCAGATCGTGGCAGAGTTGTTACGGTGCAACTTTGACCATGGTGAAGAGTTGTTGTGCCATAGGACGTGCCTATCGCTTCCAAAAAGGCGATACCAAGAAGCTGTATCGGATCCCTGCGGACCAGACCAGAAAGGATAGCTCGGTGGTGGCGCTTCATAAGGCGGAACATGGCCGCAACAGCTCCAAGCTTTGGAAGCCAACTATCCATTCTTACATCTGCTCAGATCACTTTGTGGGAAGTACGTAATTTTGTTTTATTGACGTCAACATTCATCTGTGAGACATACTGGATGTAGTGTTATAAGGTACACATCCACCATCAGAGGACGCTGGCATGAGTGCCTCTCATAACATTTGAAATGTACTTTTTATTTATTTTAATATACACTACCGTTCAAAAGTTTGGGGTCACAAAATTGTTTGGGTGACCCCAAACTTTTGAACGGTAGTGTATATATTTATTTAGATAATTATTTATAGATTATATATATAATCTTCTGTGTAAAAAATCTTATAATATATATGTATACTTATATTCATAGATTATATATAATCTTATACAAATATAAGATATAATTTATAATATTTAATTCATAATATTTTATTATAATAATATTTACACTACCGTTCAAAAGTTTGGGGTCACCCAAACAATTTTGTGACCCCAAACTTTTGAACGGTAGTGTATGTGATGTTTGTTTTTTACCCTGTGGGCAAAGAGCCCGTAATAAAGTTTATTATTATTGCTCGGATATTCCCTTTTTCTTGCTGCTACTCGGCCATGACCTAAGGAATGCATAATTACACAGCTTCATTACAGTATGTTTATCCAATTGCTAGTTTCTAATAATTAAATTGTTCACATATCTACAATTATAATATATTATTACTATATTATGTACTGCCATGGCTGGCATCTTCTCCGTTTCGCTCCACTGGCTGTGACTCAACGGAACGGACATAACCAGCAGTCAGGTAGCGATATCGTTGCAAACTCTTGTAGGCTCTGAGGTCTTCCTTGGTATATGGACTTGAACAATCTATCAAATAGTTGTAAATGTCTGGATATGTTACTGGCGGAAAAGTCGCCTTATCAGAGGACCAAACGCTTGCTGTCCCAGCTCCTGCTACGCTTGAGCTGGTGGCCTTCTTACTAGGTTTCCACAGCGGATCAACACAAATGTTATATTTTTTCAACTTTTCAATGTATCACTTGCGGCTTTCTTGGTCCAACTGGACGAAATAATCACTCACGACACCCACCCAGGCCACCATCCTCACGAGTCTAGTGGCAGCGGACGAGGCTTTTTGCCACCCAAACAATAATGGCCGCCCTGATCTGTGACGTCAGTGCATATTGTAAAAAACATTTTCATAGTTTGGGTGGGGGGGCGACTTATAATAAGGAGCGACTTATGTGTTTTTTTTCAAAAATTTTCAACAAAAAAAAAAAAAGTGAAACCGCGATGTAGCAAGGGATTACTGTGATTTGAATTTCAAGTGACGTCAGCAGCGCGCCGCGGCGTGGCGCGGCGGTTGTTTACAAAAAGGACAGAGATTGATCACGGGATGACGAAGGGCCCCACGTACTACCGGCATCATTAGCAGCTTTGTTTCTAAGTGACACGGAGGACGAAGAGTTTGAAGGATTTAAGGATTTGGAGTGACACAGAAGGTTTGAGAATGGTCGCTAGTTTCAATCCCTGCTATGTGTACAAATCATATTCAAAATGCTTTTTTTTACAACAAACTTGAGAGCCTCCCCTTCATTTTCAGTGGGAACAGTGTTGTTGGTCTCCCTTTTTTGCTAGTGCATCATAGTCTGGAGTAAAATTTGTTGTGGCAATTCTTAGGAGAGATCCGTTTACCTCGATCTGTGACGGGTTGATGTGGCTGAACGTCACGTCGCGTACGTCGAGCCAAATTGGCCACTCTTTTAACATTCGGCATTCACTTCTTTTCTTCGGGCCACTCATTTTAATGGAAGGATTCCAGGGGAAGGTTTGTGGGTGGCTTTAGCGTAAAACTGTATCTGAAAGCTCAGCGAGCGAATTACAAGAATGCTGTCGTCACAGCACACGCTCTAAATTCGGGACTGATACAAATAGAGCGCGAGTGCGCCATGTCCGTACTACTGAGTACGTACGTACACGCACTTGTGAGTGTGCACCGAGCTTTCTGACACGGCTTCCGGTAGTAAATGCGCAGGCGAGCGGTTCCCCATCTATTGGGGAAACGCAGTCATTGCAGGCAAAATGACAAAAAAAAAAGTTTAATAATACAATTAATTCAGGGTTGGCGGGCCGGATTAAACGGTCCCGTGGGCCGGATGTGGCCCGCGGGCCGTAGTTTGCCCACCCCTGGGCTAGGTCATGGCTTTTACGCACGCCCGGTCCTACTCTACGGAGCTCTCTTTCACCTCCGTGGATGGAAGTCGAGGGCCGGCGCTCGGCTGGGTGGCTGTCCGGGGACGGTGGATGGGGCTCGGTCATGGCTTTGACGCACGCCCGGTCCTATTCTATGGATCTCTCTTCCACCTCCTTGGCTGGAAGTCCACGCCGCCACACGCCTGGAAGTTTGTTTTTTTAAATAAAGAGCCGTTTACCAAACCCACGTCTTTCCTTGTACTTTGTTAACGCTACAATCTAATTAGATACTAGATCTGTGGAATAACGACGAGGCTGACGTCAGGGCTTGTTGACAAAAGACGTGGAATTTGATCTATGGATTTAATGATTTAGAGTGACACAGATGGTTTGATAATATTATTGCTTATATAATAGTTATTTGATATCTAATTTATCTATCGTTATATGGGCTTGTGGAATATTTTGAAGTGCAAGCGCCGTCAGCGGCGCGCACCCATTGTTGACAAACGACGATCGATGGATTTAATGAATTGAAGTGACACAGATGGTTTTATAAACGTGTTATTTATGTAATAGTTTTTTTTTAATAACTCTGAATGTTACGTCAGGCCCGTTCTCAGCTCTTTGTTTGTGTTTATGTCACGTTAGCATACCTATCGTTTAGCCTGTTGTTGCTCGTTCATGTCTGTTCTTGGTGTTGGATTTTGTCAAATAAATTTCCCCCCAAAATGCGACTTCTACTCCGGAGCGACTTATATATGTTTCTTTTCACGTTATTGTGCATTTTATGGCTAATGCGACCTATATTCCGGAGCGACTTTTAGTCAGAAAATTACGGTATAACAAGGTACAATACTTTAAATATGTTTTTAGAACTCTTATTATAACAACTTTTTTTTTTATAAAAAGGTACAAGTGTACGTACTGCAATTGTGTGCAAAATTCTAGTGGCGTGTGGGCAAGTTTCGTGCCATAATTCCTCAATTTAGGTTTATTTTGAATTTGTGAATTTTTGATTTTTTTTTAATTTGGAAAGAAATCTGCGATGTACTGAAGCCGGGATAAACAAACCGTGATGTAGCGAGGTATTACTGTAGTTCAGTCCATTCTTAAACCCTCTGTTCTCATCAGCAATCTCTCTCTTTTTGCCTTTTGAATCCATGGCCCATCACTCACACACCTGTTTGTTTTCAACTCGCCTGTGCTTTCTCACAGGCTATGAAGCAATTTTACTATTTGGCGCCATTCTGAGATTTTGTATTTTTAATATATTTACAACTACCGTATTTTTCGCTCCATAAGGCGCAATGGATTAAAAGGGAAATAAAATAAAAGCTATAATGCAACAAACTGAGGTTGACTAGGGTTGCAGTATGCATCCACTAGCCAATAACCAATGAGCCCTCAATAAACAATCGCGTTTCTCAAACTATCTCCTATAAAAGTGATCGGAACCGACTTAAGTTCGATCTAACACATTGGTACTGCTTACTTATGTTTCCCTTCCATATCGATCCGTCAATTTACTCGAAACATTAATGGAGCAGCCTATTTTGAAATGAAATAGCCTCATGCGTATAGCAGCTATCATTATAGTATTAGCCACCCGTAAACTCCCATGACCATCAGCTCGCAGAGACGCAGACTCCCTTGAGCCTCAGCAAAATGTCATGGCAGCTCCCTGTAAACAATCACGTTTCTCAAACTCTCTCCCATAAAAGTGATCGGAATCGACTAAAGACTGATTTAACACATTGGTGTTGCTTATTTATGATTCCGTTGGATATTGATCCATAAACGTACTCGAAAACATTAACGGAACAGCCTATTTTGAAATTAAATAGCCACGCGGGTACAACAGCTATTCAGTGACGCCCCCTGACCACGGTTGCCGTAATGCTGGGAAGCGACGCGACCTTGTAATTTACTAGTCGTACTCAAACGTACTGAAACATTTTGGCAGAGCGCTGTGTACAACCAGTATGGATCAACAAATCCATCAATTGATCCATATATAAGGCGCTCTTCCTTATAAGGCACACTGCTTTTTGAGTAAATTTTAAGTTTTTAAGTGCAACTAATAGTGCGGAAAATACGGTACATACATTTTTAAAGCATAAGAATGTTTGTGTCATGATTACCATCTAAAAACCATATTTAAAAAATAACAACAAAACAACATCTTTTTATATTTTCACGCATTTTTGGAAAAGCTCCAGGGAGCCGCTAGGGGAGTGCTAAAAAGCCGCATGCGGCTCTGGAGCCGTGGGTTGCCGACCCCTGATGGTTTGACCTTTCATTCAACTCGCACATTGACCATATACTTCATAAAGTAAACTTTGGTCTCAGTACTCTTTACCACTCCTGGCACTGTTAAACCTTAAAAGTTAGGAAAACATTTGCTACCCAACTGCTATTTTTCTTACTTGACTATTGTGACGTTGTCTATCATAATGCTCCAAAATCTGTTCTAGCCCCATTAAACACTGCTTACACGAGAATTTGTAGATTTGCTCTCAGCTGTGATTTACATACACACCACTGTGTATTGTATCAAAACCTCAATCTCCCTTCCCTTGATTTGAGAAAAAGTATGCACTGGCTTGAATTCTTATATATAGAAGTTTAAACTTTGGTTACCCCTAGCCCATATTTGAAACACTATCTCTTCCGTTTTACATAAACCCACCAAGTTAGACATACTTTCCCCTCCAATTAACAAGGCAAAGGCCTTTAAGTTCATAGCTCCTGCTGATTGGAATAATTACCTGCCAACATCAGATCTCTCCCTACTCTTACTCTATTCAAGTGTGCACTGTCATCTCATTTTAAGATTGAATACTCATGTATGACCTGAAACACCTGACTGTTCGAGGGTTATTGAGGCTCCACCTTATTTCACCATCTCCTCATAAGATGAATCATCTGTTGCCCATTTCTGAGTCTGTAATCTTATAATTCTGTATGTATAGTACAACTACTTTACCTCATAAAATGATATGCATTCAATGTAACTGCCTGTAATAGTTCACTATATCCAAAATGCTTATGCTGCAATGTCTAATGTTTAGAATACTCCTCCTATTCATTTGTTATTTATCTGTTTACTTCTTCCACTTTTCCTGTTTTTTATTTTTATTTGGGACCCTCTCGAAAAAGAGGTGATACACCCCAAGGGGTCAATTCTAATAAATAAATTGGAACACACAGACATCGGATCAGGGAGCTCTGCGCCCACAACAGAACCCGCCTTCCACACCAGTTTGTCCAGGTGGGAGGCATCCCTCTTCTTGATGCTGCCTGCCCCTCCAGCCAAATCACCAAATCATTTGTAATTCCAATAATTTTCTGGAAGATATTGAGCATTATTTGACAGAATTGCAGGTACATATGCCTTTGGCCAGCACTGTATATCCATATACAGGGGGTCCTCAGATTACGACGGTCTCGAGTTACAGTGTTTCGTTTTTACAACACACATCTCGTATATTTAAAGCCTTTTTTCGACCTAGCGTCGTAAGATTCCTAACGCCCGCGGCGGAAGAATAATCCACGAGAGAGGCTGTAGACCGAGGAAGACGGCGTTGCCCACTCACATGGTATACACCATTTTGGTCTGTTACGTCATCTCTCTCGTGCAATGCCCCTTCTGGTGTGCAAGCCAACCACAGGAATAAAGGTAAGGAATGTATCTTGTTGCTGTACTGTTTAAATTTATTACTGTTCCGACTTACATCGAAATTCAGTTTACGTCGTCGCGTAGGAATGGATCAACGTCATAAACCTAGGACCCTGTGTGTATATAGTTATTCTCATTTATTTCTCATTTAGGGCGTATATATAGGGAAGGGAATCGAACAGCGGTCACTGGACGCTTATCCAAGGCCACCCCAAGGAATAGACAGATACAGTAGATCAATAATCAGTTTTGAGGTTCATCCCTGATAAGAATATGAAAATATTACCTGACTGAGGAGCTCTCAAAACCTTTGACATTCTCGAGCAGGATAAAGCGGGGAAGCTGACTCAGCCTTTCCACGGTGACATACACATACAATAAAGACACATCGACACGATAACTTGTGATAAGCAGAAGTCAAGAAAACTCAGCAATATTTAAACAACTGAGCAATATCATTTTAACAACTAAGCAGTTCAAACAGTACTTAACCCTGCCCCCGCCAAAAAGTATTGCAAATGTGTAATTTTAGTAATATGGCATATTTCTACACACTGCCGATAGTTTTCCTTTTTCATAGACTACTGCACACTACCTGTACTGACAATACATGTAAGTACAAAAAAACAGAGGAACAAATACCTTGGCAGAAGATTAAGAATGTAGAGAAAGCTCTTTGTTCTAGGGTCAGCAATACCACGTTGGCATCCCAACCTACAAAGATAGATACAAATTCATAAAATCTAAACATTTTATTGTGACCTGATGACCGTGATTAACACCTTCATTTAGTCGTTGAAGAAATTCCTGCTCACATCACAAATGTGTTGAAGGTAGTTAAAATTGAAAGATATACCCTTAATACACCCTTAAAACTGGCCCATTATTGCTTTGTCACATTATAGTTAGGAAAATGTAATGTGACAAATCATGCAAGTCGACCCAACTCCACAGAAAGACACTTCATATGTAGTTACAGTGATCCCTCATTTTGTCGTGGGAGATGCGTTCCAGAACCAACCGCAAAAAAATGAAAATTCGCGAAGTAGAAACTGTATAGCCAATGTATTATTTAGAAATTTGAACACCACCGTATTGCAATTTCCAACACGTACTTTCTTGGTATGGCGCCGTGAGTGGCTGCCTCCCAGCAGTGTTCTCTCTTTTCCTCTTTATTTCCTTCTTTTCTCCTTTTTCTTTCTGTCTTTTTGTCCATTCGGCGATGCTGGTGCCTTCTACCGCACCTCGGTATCTCTTCGGATCGGCTATTATTATTTTTTTTTCTTCCTGGGACCGGGATCGTCGGTCGAGACCGGCGTAACTCTACGACGGCTTCCTGCTTATCCGGCCAGTGATGACCGGGTCCCTCGCCTTGGCCTTGCAGCCGCAAACCCTGTGGGGAGTCCGCTCCCTCGTGCAACGACTTTCGCCATGCTAGCCCCGTGGTGACCATCTGCACGTGCCCCGACTGGGTGCCCGGGACGCTGCTCACACGTTTGCCTGCTTTGTGATGTTTTCACCGATTCACGACCACAGTCCATTGGGCGCCGTTGAACTGGACTGCCCTTACAGCTGTCGATGGACCCCGTGGAGGCTATTTTGTGTGTTTTGGGGTGTTCTCTTGTATTGAGGGGTGCTGGTTGGCCGCTGTTACTTTTTTTCCTTTGTCTTTTAGCTTTGATTTGCTTTGATGGCTTTTATCTTGTGCACTTTCTGACTTTCTTTGTGGCGCCGTTGTGTGGCAGCCTTATGAGAGCCTATTGAGTTGCGCTCATGCCATCTGTTTTGTATACCCACTCTGTGGTATGGATACTGCTGGGGCCTGAATTTCCCCACCCCTGGGGATCAATAAATATTCAATCAATCAATCAATTCTTGTTGGCCACTAGAGGACATGTGTGTATTGCATGTCAATTTGAAGTGTGGTTTACCTTGTCAAGCTAAGTGTCCACCTTCAGGATTAACACACTACACTAACCTAGGAAAGATCATGAATCGCAAAACCAAAGTGAGTCACTGTTGCGCATGAATCTCCTGTTGCACTGTGGTCCTATGCACAATATTAAGGCTTTGTAAACCCTCCCCAATACCTTTACGCTATATAAACCTTTCCCATTCCCTTAATAACCATCCCCACACTGTTCTGTGCATGTATTCTACCTTAACAGTAAATAAAAGTAAAAACACGTAACATTGTCACGTGTCCCAAATTCCTTCTGCACCAGTTGGTGCTGTTCCCTCACGCATGGCCGGCCTCCGGTCTCATGCCCTTGTTCTCAGTGACGTCCGCAGTGACGCACATTGCTCAGAGGCACGCCCTGCGCGATTGGCACTCATTGCTGCTGTCCCGACTCCTTCTGCACCGGGCAAGTACATTTTTCCTTCGTGCGGAGCTTTGTCACGTCTCTGCTCCGGTCTTCACATGCTGGCTGTCTATCGGGCTCTTTGCGCTAGACTGCACACCTAACTGTGTGTACTAATCAGCACTGATCGCCGCCACCTGTCCTGTGTTACTCGCTGATTAGGGCATGTATATATAGACGCGGTGCGCCAAGCAGTGCGCACCGGTCCGTCTGCCTTGACACACTTACGCCTGCCACTTGATTCCCGTTTGCCGGAGCCACTGTGTAGGCCTGGCTGGTTCATCTGCCTTGACACACACACGCACGCCTGCTCTTATTCTTCAGGTAGCACAGTACGTCTGGCCGGTTTGTCTGCTTTGACACGGGTACGCCTCCCACCTGATTCCTGGCTGATTCATATGCCTTGACACATGCAGCCCTGCCACCCGTCCCTGCTCTTATCCGCTGTGTAGCACTGTACGCCTGGCCAGTTTGTCTGCTTTGACACGCGTACACCTTCTGCCTGTCTTCGACCACAAGCTTGCTTTGCCTCTCTACCACCACGACGCAAGCTCGCTGACCAGCTTGTCTGCCGCCTCGTGAACATACTTTGCTGGCATTCCAGCCTCCCTTTTCCCATTCTCTAAATAAAGAGTCCGTGTTGCACATGGTTGTCCTGCCTCATTTGTCCGTGGCCGGCGGCTGCGCTTCCCGCGCTTGCCCGCAGTGATGCAAATTGCACACCCTGCGCTATCAGCGTGTATTTAAACGCCGTTCTCCCGTCAATTAAAAACCTGTGAAATATCGAATCCACAATTGGTGAAGCGCAAAGTGGCAAGGGATCCCTGTGCAGTAATCCCTTGTTCGTCACGGATAACTGGTTCTAAGACCACCCGCAATAGGTGTAAATCCACAAAGAAGGGACGATATGTTTTAATTCGAAATTTAATCACCATTGTATTAAAATTTCTATCATGTGGTGTTTCCTGTTGGCCACTAGAGGGCATGGATACATTGCAGGTAAATTAGAAGAGTGGTCTGTCCTTGCCAAACAATGCAACATCACTAACCCGGGGGACATCACTGAAACGTTTGTTATACAGTGGGGCAAAAAAGTATTGAGTCTCCCATTTACAAGATGAGAGATGCCTGTAATTTTCATCATAGGTACGCTTCAACTATGAGAGACAAAAAAAAAATCTGGAAAATCACATCGTCTGATTTTTAAGGAATTTATCGTGATTTTCGGACTATAAGTCGCGTTTTTTTTCATAGTTTGGGTGGGGGGGCGACTTATAATAAGGAGCGACTTATATATGTTTTTTTTCAAAAATGTTCCCCCCCAAAAAAAAAGTGAAACCACGATAAACGAACCGCGATGTAGCAAGGGAATACTGTAATTTGAATTTCAAGTGACGTCAGCAGCGCGACGCGGCGTGGCGCGGCGGTTGTTTACATAAAGGACAAAGATTGATCACGGGATGACGAAGATGACGAAGGGCCCCACGTACTACCGGCATCATTAGCGGCTTTGTTTCTAAGTGACACGGCGGACGAAGAGTTTGAAGGATTTAAGGATTTGGAGTGACACAGAAGGTTTGAAAAACTATTATGGCTTTTACCCACGCCCGGTCCTACTCTAAGGAGCTCTCTTTCACCTCCGTGGATCAAAGTCGGGGGCCAGCGCTCGGCCGGGTGGCTGTCCAGGGACGGTGGATGGGGCTCGGACATGGCTTTTACGCACGCCCGGTCCTACTCTCGGGAGCTCTCTTTCACCTCCGTGGATGGAAGTCGAGGGCCGGCGCTCGGCCGGGTGGCTGTCCGGGGACGGTGGGTGGGGCTCGGTCATGGCTTTTACGCACGCCCGGACCTATTCTATGGATCTCTCTTCCACTTCCGTGGCTGAAAGTCCACGCCGCCACACGCCTGGAAGTTTGTTTTGTTAAATAAAGAGCCGTTTACCAAACCCACGTCTTTCCTTGTACTTTGTTAACACTACAATATAGTTATATACTAGATCTGTGGAATAACGACGAGGCTGACGTCAGGGCTCACGCGCGGCGTTGTTGACAAAGGACGAGGAATTTAATCGATGGATTTAATGATTTAGAGTGCACAGATGGTTTGACAATATTATTGCTTCTATAATAGTTATTTGATTTCTAATTTATATATCGTTATATGGGCCTGTGGAATATTTTGAAGTGCAAGCGCCGTCAGCGGCGCGCACACATTGTTGACAAAGGACGATCGATGGATTTAATGAATTAGAGTGAGAGAGTTAAACAATGCACTTAACCTTTGATGTTATTGTTATGCAAATGAGGCAGGTGGATGCACTACCCCCATGATACCGCTAGGGGGCGTTGCAGGTGTTTTCGTTGTTATGTAAATGTTGCAGGTGTCTTCGTTGTTATGTAAAGATGCAGGTGTCTTCGTTGTTATGTAAAGATGCAGGTGTATGTCTATTGTTTTGTAAATGTTGTAGGGTGGGTGCAGTGTCACCATGATACCGCTAGGGGGCGCTATCTTGGTGTTACGGTGAGGGGGGGCATGTACAGGTGTGTTTTTAAGGGGTGAGGGGTGGGCCTACTGCTGGTATATTTAAGGTGGGGTTATTTGGGAAGACACGCCAGCACATGAGCTCTGATCAGAGAGTGCACAAAAAGTTGGAGAGCGTCAATGATTCCGAGATGGTTAAAGGTAAGTCATGCTACTATTTATACTGATATAATAATACATTAAGATTATCATATAAAACATGATGTAATGTGTATGTAATATCATGCAGATATAACTGTATTTGCTGACGTACATGCCGTATTCGATGACGACTACAGTGGTGTTTATTTGACGCAATCAGACTACGGTAAGGCAACCGTTCACTTACGCTAGTTAATATAAATGCTATTAGTTGGTGATTTATTTTTTATGTATGTAACAGATCTCGTGGCCGCGGCCACTAGACAAAAAGACCCGTTGATACAAACTGGTTTTGAAGCCCCGACTCTAAAGGAAAGCTCTGGACGCCATTTTGAGGCACAAAAGACGGCAGGGTCATCAGAGTCACGTGATAGCACCCAAATCATACCCCCCTCCGGCCGACAGGGGGTTGTCAAGAGCATAGAGACGGCAGGGTCATCAGAGTCACGTGATAGCACCCAAATCATACCCCCCTCCGGCCGACAGGAGGTTGTCAAGAGCATAGAGACGGAAGAGGGGGCATCCACAGACAACGAATTAGCGGAGGTTTTATCTGTCTACGAGGATGCTAAACTTCCTCAAGAGTCGATAAACAAAGTCAGAGGTAATCTTTTCTATGTTATCATTTGAATGTTTTTTTTGATGGTATTATAACGATTTAACTGTTTTTTTTATATCTACTTCCAGTTAAGCGTAGTGACACCGGACGGTTTCGAAGAACGAGGAAAAGCAGACGTGCAACCTTCTACAAGACACATCACTCAAACAGCAAGAGGTCTGAATCGACAAGCGAGAATCATCACCACAAGACAAGACGCCCTATAAAGTGTAGTGGTAATTGTATTTACAAGAATCGGTTACAAGAATGTTTTAAGATAATACGTATTCTGACAGATTTGGCTGAATCAAGATAGGTCCGATTTTTTTTTTTTTACTACACTGTGTTGTTTCTATTGTGATTTTCATAAAAAGAAATACAATGGAGCACGCTAATCTTACGTCAGCAGAGTCGGATTTCTTAACAAACATCGGCGAATTAGATTTACAGTTACCTTGTGAAACAGACCAAAGAAGTGATACACCTGAGCTAGACTTGCCGTCAACCAGTGCTTCTACAAACCAAATATCAGATCTGATCAACATTGTGAACAATGCCATGTTAGAGGGGAGAGACACAGACAGTCCTGATATTCAGGCCCACTTACAAGTTGTCGTAAACGAGCTAAACAGTCAAAGTCAGAATGACGGTAGACAGAGTCCTACACTGATTCCGTCACAATTGCTAAACATGATAGCAGAATTAAATAACCAAGCTAACGGTAGCAGCGGGCGTAGCAGTCCTGATATTCCGGCTCAACTGCTAAACATGATCCAAAATCTAAATACGCAGCCTCTGATTGACCCAACGACTGTATTGCAACACCATCATGACAATGCTTCTGTAATAACTGGTAACATGCCACCGCCATTTCAACCTAACTGCTCGGTTATAATCGATCACGAGATAGATGTTATTGATGACAGCGCACCAGCGTTTCAAGACATACCCCGCCAATCTAACAACAGTTCTGTAATAACTGATCAGCGTGGCGGTGCTGTTGTAGTTAATAGACCGCATTTCAACAATGTTGAAGTAAGGCGACAATTAAATATACCATCACAAACAAACAGCAATGATTTTGCAACCTTTTACCTCCAGATTGAAGAAAAAATAGATGACGTCTTGCGAGAGGTTGACGTGCGAACACAGCCAGGTGACGTAATTCAAATTGAGATAGTGGCTGGAAATGATAGGGCCCACGTTTACCAACAAAAGAGCGACATAAACAATGTCAGAGATAATGTAACGGCTTTGCTTGAACGTCTAGCTCAATCAAATGTAGAGCTTCTGGCTGATGAGAATTTAGAGCTTATTGTCCAAATAGTCACCCCATTACGTGGCGGAATGCGTCGTCGACTGGTGAACAGTACCAACAAAGAAATTTTGAAGCGGAAAAAACGACACTTGCACATACCTAGGAATAAGGATAACCGCCTATGCTTTGCTCTCTCACTAACCTATCTGCTAAACGACACGCTAACATCAAAACAGGCCGTAAGACAAGCACGACTTTTACATGAGAGTGTGGGTTTGGATTGTCAAACACCTGTGAGTCTGGGGGACGTGCATAAATTTGAAAAAGTTCTCAGACGGAAAATAACTGTAATGTACCGAAAAGAAGACAGCCGGCCCATGACCTTCTTCGACACACACTACCCTAAAACAGACGAAGACAATTTATTTGTCTTACACCTCGAGAATCATTATTATGGCGTGAAAGCGATAGAAGCGTTCGTAGGGCATGCATATTTCTGCAGACACTGCTACAAAGGTCATGAAAATTGGCGATTCCACTACTGTGAGGGGCATTGTAACATTTGTCTCGATCCTCGTTGTAAACAACGCCGATTTAAACAGGTTATCTGCCCCGATTGTAACAAAAACTGTCGTAATGAGGAGTGCTTTGCCAAACATAAAGAGTTTCGAACGACGAATCGTGTGAGCAACTGCGCCTCATACAAAAAGTGCTTGCAATGCGGTCACCAATATTATGTGAAAGCTGATGGTACAGGTGTTAAACACCGCTGTCCTGTTAAAAGGTGCGCCGTGTGTGATGAGATCTTAAACCAAGGTGATGATGCCTTACTGAACCCACACATGTGCTACATGCAGCCCATCAAACCTGAACCACCTTGCAAAAATGTAGTCTACTATGATTTTGAAACCTATGTAGATGCAGATGGTTTACACAAACCCTTTCTTATCTGCTGTAAATCAAATAGACTAGCGAAACAATGGTTTGGTACAGACTGTGTTGACAAATTCCTCACATTTTTTCGAAACCCCCGGTTTAAACACACGACATTTGTTGCACATAACGCGAGAGGCTTTGATTCATACATCTTGATAAAGAGAATGCTTGAATTAGGTATCAAACTTGACATTCTGATGCAGGGGAGCAAGGTTCTATCATTTGTTGATTTAGACACAAAATCTCGTTATATAGACTCATTGTCATTCTTAACGATGCCGCTAAGTGCGTTGCCTAAGGCCTTGGGTCTTGTAGACAAATCAAAGGGTTGTTTCCCACATAAATTCAGCTCTTTAGAACATCTAAACTACGTAGGATGCCACCCTGACCCTACGTACTACGATGTTGAACGAATGTCACCCTCTCAACGTGCTAAATTTGATGAATGGTACGACAAAGAAGCTAACAGTGTGTTCGATTTTGCTAAACAAGCGATAGCCTACTGTGAGAATGATGTTGATTTGCTAATGCAAGGATGTGAGAAATTCAGGAGCGAGTATTTTGAGGCCACGGGAACAGACCCTTTCAATGCCATCACAATAGCCTCGGCGTGCATGAAAGTTTTTCGCACTAACTTCCTAACCCCTCAAACACTAGCCATTACGCCTTCAGACAACTACATGCGTCAGTACAAAGCTTTCTCACACGATTCTATTCAATACATACAATGGATCATGCATAGTCAAAATATCTACATTAGACACGCATTGAACGGGGGTGAAGTTAAGATAGATAACTACACAGTAGACGGCTATTCTGAAATCGGGGGCATGAAAATAGTTTTTGAGTATTTTGGTTGCTATCACCACGGCTGCCCAGAATGCTACAAACTCTCGAATATATGTCCGACAACAAAACGGCCCTTTCAGGAGAGGTTTGACACCACCCAAAAGAAAATTCAGGAACTACAGCTGAAACAAGATGTGCACCTTGTAATTATATGGGAGCACGAATGGTTGCAAATGAAAAAATTGAACATAGAGGTTAAGGAATTCCTGAAAAAAACCAAATTCCCTACACCGCTCAAGCCGAGGCAGGCTCTTTTCGGAGGTCGAACAAACACATTTGTTTTAAGATACACGGCCGAAGCTGATGAGAGGGTGTTGTACGTTGATGTCACATCATTATATCCTTTCATTAACAGTACAGGTATCTACCCTATTGGTCATCCGACGATTATCCACAATGATTTTAAAGACCCAAGACTGTATTTCGGCTTCATAAGCGCTACCGTCAATCCGCCTCGTGGTTTGTATTTTCCTGTTTTACCTTTCAAAACAGCTAAAGGTAAACTCGTCTTCACGCTCTGTCGTACTTGCGCCGAGCATAACAATCAACAGACAGCCTGTACACATAATGATGAGCAAAGATCGTTAACAGGTGTTTGGACAACCCCTGAATTCGTTAAGGCACTTGATCTTGGCTACACTGTTGCAGATATTACAGAAGTATGGCATTACACAAGAGCGAGCGACACAATTTTCCGTGATTACATGCGAGCATTTCTGAAAGGTAAACAAGAATCTTCAGGCTACCCAGCGCATGCGGTCAATCAGGCTGATAGAGAAAATTACATACAGAGCTACGCGATTCATCAGGGTATCCAACTAGACCCTTCTAAAATCGCTGTAAACCCTGGAAAACGGCAAGTTTCAAAACTCTGTTTAAATAACCTGTGGGGAAAACTAGCCCAGCGTGAGAACATGACAAACACAAAGATTGTGACAAAATCTGAGGAATTTTTTGAACTTCTGTTTTCGGGTCTGTACGATGTGAAATTCTTCCACTTTATCAGCGAAAAGCTTTCGATTGTACAGTATTGTTTCAACATAAACAATGAGATACCCGCCTCAAAAACATCAAACGTGGCAGCTGCTTGTTTCACAACCGCGTATGCACGTCTAAAAATGTACAGCTATTTAGAAATTTTACAGACGCGCGTTCTTTACACAGACACAGACAGTCTCGTGTACACGGTGAAACCTGGCGAAAGTGCCCTCCCGCTAGGGGATTATCTGGGCGATTTGACAGATGAGCTTTCGAATGACAGCATTTCAGAATTTGTCTCAGCAGGGCCTAAAACATACGCTTACAGGACAAGAGCGACCGGCCTCACAGTCATGAAGGTGAAAGGGATCACGCAGACTCACGAAAGCGGTCAGAGTATCAATCTCGATAGCATGCTCGACATGGTTCAGGGGTACATCGACACAGCAGGTGCAATCTCAGATGTGCTTTACGCACCCCAACATGGCATTGTTCGCGATAAGAGGGGGTTTCATCTCAGAAACACATCATTTTCCAAAAGGCTTCGTGTGGTTTACGACAAAAGAAGATTGCTCGTTCAAGGTCGCACTGAACCATTTGGTTATTGATCTCCCTCCATACATACAGATGTGTGTGGAAAATGGCTTTTAACCAGATTGAATTTGACCCTAGATTAGAACTTCCTTTTTCCTCTATAATAGCAGGGCCGTCAGGTTGTGGTAAAACATTCTTTGTCAGAACTGTTTTAGAAAATCCTGAACATGTTATGAGAAAAAAACCTGATAATATTGTCTGGGTTTATACTGCCTACCAACCAATGTACGATGAGCTCAAAAACATGAATAAAGACATCGTTTTCATCAAGGGGCTGCCTGAATCTTTTGATGACGAGAAGCTGTTCCCTCCGCAGCAGCACCACCTACTGATTCTGGACGACATCATCTTCCAAGCTTCGGATAATCCGGAAGTGGTCCGCATATTCACACAATATAGACATCATAAAAATTTAAGCGTTATAATGCTAACACAGAATGTATTCCATCAAGGGAAATTCAGCCGTACTATTAGTTTAAACAGTAATTATTTGATTCTGTTCAAAAACCCCCGTGATAAATTGCAAGTGAATGTTTTAGCGAATCAGATCTGCCCCAGCAACCGGAAGTTTTTTTTGGAATCTTTCGAAGATGCAACGAAAGAGCCGCACGGGTATTTACTGATAGATCTGACGCCGTCATGCCCAGAACAATATAGACTACGTACAGGTGTACTACATAGTCAGTGGCCTGTGGTTTATATACCCAAACAATAAAACGATGACAAAGCTTTTAAAAAGAAATGCGTCGTTACTCAAGTCTTTGTTTACATCCAAACCGGCCAAACGTAAGCATTTACTTCGCAGAGGTCCGAATAGTTTAGTGAGAGCATTGTGTGAGATTGCTCTGAATCTTTTAAAAGGACATCTACCCTTAAAATCAAAACTCTATAAAAAACTAAAAAAGCAGAAGAAAAATATCCGCTTTCTGGCTAATAAGAAAAATACTCTGAAGAAGAAAAGAGCTGTGTTAGTTCAGAAAGGTGGTTTCATATTGCCTTTATTAGCGGCATTCGCACCTGT
Organism: Syngnathus acus; assembly: GCF_901709675.1. Lineage (NCBI taxonomy): Eukaryota > Metazoa > Chordata > Actinopteri > Syngnathiformes > Syngnathidae > Syngnathus > Syngnathus acus. The sequence goes on along the minus strand of NC_051103.1, from coordinate 254,117 downwards.
TCTGGGGAGTGTTATTAGTGGTTTTATGAACAAATAATAAAATGAGTTTGAAAACGGCGCAGAAAATGTTCCTGATCTCCCCTTACCAGCTCGAGAGGCTCCATAAGCCAGCCCCCACCATTCGTGACAGAGTTGAGTATTCTTTGGATGAGGAGATGAAACAGGTTTTGGATAATAAAAATTTAAATCAATATGAAAAGATCAAAACTTATCAAACCCTGCTGCAGCGTTATCTGGGGTTGATCAAACAAAAAGATTCTGAGCAGATTCCTATTACGATTCGTAATGAAGAGACGGGCGTTGAAGAGGAAAGGAAAACGGCTCAAAAAGTGCCGGATGAAGATTGGGTTGATATTTTGGGTACGATTGGTCCACGTTATCGCCGCAACGCCTCCTATGTGCTGAAAAAATTATCGGCGGAAGATGTAAGGTGGACGCCGCGAAGCGAATTTATTTTTAGAGGGAAAACTGTCAGGGGCTCGCACATGAGCGATTTGATAAAACATTTAATTGTGACCGGTAAGAAACTAGCAGCTCAACCGACTGGCTGGACAGAATTTCTGCGTACATTAGCACAGCTAAATCTACCTGAATCAACCATTTCCAACCCCTCTGCTCGTGCTGATTTCAAACGTTTGAAATACGCTAGGGATGAAGATGATGATGATGATGATGTTTCTCATGCAAAATATGTAAGCGTAAAAAAAAGGAAAATCAGATCGCCGGTAGTAAAATGGGTTAGTTATTAAAAAATGTTAGATACGTTAATGCTGTTACTGAAAAAAACTAATGACTCTGTAACTCTCTTTAACAATGTTTATTGAATAAAAGAGATTTTACAAAACATTAACACGGTTTCAGACAATGACATTCTTTAAATTTATGTAATGAACAAGATATTTGACCGCCGCGCATCCTATCAGGTCTCCGACAATTCTTGACAAAATCGGTAACCATAGCGTCGTTATGCAGAGGATCGGTACTATAATGCGTTATCACCTCACTGTAGCTCAACCCCCACCCTCGTTGTGACAAGTAGTAGACGCAATGTTGACCACAGGTGTCATTCAATTCGTGTTGCAATTGGCCATTATGATATTCGATACGCTTAGAATGCTTCTTCAGAAATCTGTATATACTTGACGGGTAATAAGGACTGTCCGGCGGCAGACCAAAAGGATCAAAGAATGTGGCCAAACCATCAGATTCTAAAGTCAAAGCGAGCCAATGCTCTCCGGGGAGATGTCGAGGATGTGTATTGACAATATAATGTCTGGGGGGCATGTCTTTGACGTCAGCTAACTCGTCTGACGCTAAAACACCTCCAAACAGCGCCCTTTGCGTCCGAGTCATAATCAAATCCAATTCACGGCCGTTCATAGTGTCAATAATAGTCCATCAATACTTCCCTCTTGGCATTAATCTCAATAAGGGAATCATAGACAGCGTAAACGATAAGCGTGGCTGTATGTGGGAGGGGCGTACGGAATCGCAAATCTAATCTTAAAACACCATTATTCACGGGGGACAAAGCACCGGAATCATCTGCTTGACTTAAATTGAAGACAAAAAGTGAATAACCTTGACTAAAATCTTGTTGATCGATACAGAGCGGTAAATCTTTTAAAAAGCGACCCGTAGCTGTGTACAGATTATGAAATTCACGTGTATATAATCCAGCTTCGAAATTGGGTTGAAAAGCTTTAGCTGGTATCTGGCGACCTTCGTGGCTAAGCGCCAAATACTCAATGTTATGATGTAAAAAGTTAAAGGGGTTTAAATCTCGTCGTCCCATAAAACTGTTATGATTCACCATAGCTAGTACAATTTGTTTAGGAATATGTCCGAGGAAGAGGTTATCTTGGTGACAAATCCGTGAGTTTTGAGGGATAGAAAAAGTCTTTATATTGACTCTACTTAGGGGGTACAAAGCGTTACCTTTATGTAAAGCGGCTTCATGACCAATAGAGACAGCCGGGGAGACTGAAACTTTTTTCACGTAAAGTGAAGCTCCTAATATCTTGAGACACGAGTCGCTGTCTGGAGCGCTCATGAGGCAAAAATCATCCGGAGCTCTAGTTAACTTTAGTCGTAGATCCACATTATTCAATAGATGGCGTTCGGAAAAGAAAATATCTCCGTGTAGCGGTCCTGTGACGTGGAACTCACGTGATCCTCCCATCAGCTGTGCACGGCGGGCCAGGCCTTCGTTGACATTAGGCCCGTCAAAAACAACAGAGTCCATGCGCCCCCTAGTGTCTTTGGCAAACATTCCTGCTGTGAACTGGGATTCCAATGAATCGTGTGAAAAGTTTAACAGTAGCTCAATGATGGATCTATATGCATGCGTTGCACTAGACTGTGATATTAATCTTCCCCCCATTGAGATATCTAATTGACTAAAAATTGTGTTTATCGGGAAATTCACAATCCCGACTTGTTCTTGCGGCGGCAAATTAGACCCATCTCGACGTGTTATTTTTAAACGCAGGTGTAATAGAGTGTCAGATAAATCTAAATATTTTGAACCATCCCCGGGTATAAAGAATTCAATTGGCCCCTGGTCCACAATGGCCGACAACGGTAGGAATTCGACATAAGAACTATCTTCGATAGATAGTTGTGTTAACGGACAAGAAAACAAATCGAGGCTTGATAATACACACTCTTGCGATTTAAAATGTAGAAGGGCCATTTTAAGAGAAAATATCTGCCTTCCGCCTCCTTCGTCTTTTCTTAACTGATCTGAGATCGGCTGAGCGTCTTTTTCTTTTAAGTGTCTTTTTTCTACGCCCCCCAGGATGCAGCCCCCTGCGTGATAAAACTGCAAGGCCGGAACCTTCTTGAGCTGTAGTTGTTTTGCGTTGAATTCTTTCTATGACACGCCCGGCTACATCCGTTGCTATGTTTTTAGCAGCGGATTGAAGGTGTGGCTTCGCCAGGTTAAAGCCGCTTTTGAACATAGGCATCACGAAACGGAAGAGTTTTGCAAAAATAGACCCTAGGCCACGCCCATATTGAACGGGGCTCCCCTGAAACCCTTGAAACGCTCCTCCCACTTGCGTTTCGTAATAATCCACAAATCTATACATATCGGGATGTGTGGATGATGTCATCATTGTTTTTATTATCTCGATCTAAAATGCAAAATGAGGATAACTTTCCCGTATTCAAATTCCACAGGGGTGTTCTGGTCTGTTCGGAGACAAACTGTAATGGTTTCGATATGACTTCTGCACACGTTTAAATAGTACACAGGATTAAAAGTTTTATTTATAACATCTCCGTATTTTCCCATAACGGGGAGAGTGCGAAGCATCGGTGCGTAAGCGTCACCTATAGTTTGATGTTGAACAATATCTGTATAAACGAATACAAAATATAAACCGGCTCTTTTATCAGCCGGATGTTGTCCGTAGACGCCTTCCGGTCGGAGCTGGAGCCAATGTTCCGGGTTCATTCCAACAATATACGCTAGGGGGCTCTTGAACATAATTCTCAAACTTTCTTCGCCTGTAAACAGATATCTGCGCATATGTTGGTCAAATTGAATGTCAATCTTTCTCGTACTGGTTTTAGTTAATAGAGTTCGGATTTCAGAAGCTAACGACTCATGATCGTTGTAAACGCCTCCTCGAATTTTCAGCGTATGCCGAACCTCAGGATCAACCTCTCGAGACGTATGTTTGAGGTAAAAATTCCGAACACCCTCTCGATTTTTCTGCATATGTTTAATTTCCGAATCATCTTCTAAAAAGCCATCGAGGGAGTTTTGTGGTTTCAGATGTTTGAAGTAGAAGTCCCGTTTTTTCTCAGGAACGTCAGAAATTGAGTTGATGTATGAAATTTCACATAAGCCGACCTCCCATGAGCCTTTTAAATCGATATGTTGCGCTAATTCCACTTTAAATTCTGAAAGCGTGTTCTCAGGGAAGATGTGCATGCTAGCATTTGAGGCTAGTGTTACGTAGAATTCTCTGTGGACATCACCCATGTTGAAATTTCACAGAGTGACAGCTTGTCGAGTTTTAAATGTCTTTTACGCTATATGCGGGGACCCAGCTGTCAAATTTGGCTGGCCAGCCAACCCAGTGAACTAGTAACTCCCGTTTGCCTGACACGATGCGTGATTTAAGGATTTTCTGTATACGAAAAATCTTGTTTTTTTTTATTTTTACTTTTTGTAATTCCGCTTCGTAGAAGCTCCCTTCTATAGAAACACCGTCTAAATCCGATATTTTGTATACAGGCGGGACGCGATGAAGACGTTGTGTAATTCTGAATATTTCGTCCGTGAAGCTTTGTAAATAACCCTTCTCAAAGATACCTCTCAATTTGGACAGCCGGACTGTATCGCCTGGAGCGAAGCGGAACTTGATTCCTTGTCGGAAGGGGTTATTTGCGTAGAGGTTAGTAAAAGCAATGTCTTTATTATCCATGTTTACAGCATTAGGTGCCATTTTTATACTAGTATGGAAACTGTCATTATAGCTGATAATAAAATCCTGAATTACATCGACATATCGTTGTGTGTTTTTGGCAGTAAAATATCTCCACATTCGTGATTTCAACGTTCTGTGAAAGCGTTCAACCGTTTGCGCCTTTGTGTCAGAAGACGTTGCAAAATGTATAATATTATGCTGTCTCATTAATTTCTGGAAATGTTTGTTAAAAAATTCTTTCCCTTTATCTGTCTGGAGTCGTAAGGGTACCCCGCTAACTGCTAAGACATCTTCAAAGGCCTTGGTCACATGCTGAGCTGATTTGGTCTTCAGAACTCGTACAAAAGCGCGTTTCGAAAACACATCAATTGTGGTCAGTAAATATTTATATCCGTCATTGTAGTGTGCTAGTGATTGCATATCACATAAATCTGCTTGAAATTGTCTCATAGGACCTCGAACAAAAACTTTATTTCTAGGAAAGGTTATTCTGGCTGGTTTGTGTAAAGTATAAGTATCTTGGTCTGCTAGAAACGCTTTCACTTTTTTAATATTAGTGTTTTTACAGTTAACAATCGCTCCTTTGTGTAAACGTGCCTCCCCTCCGTAACTAGCGGGGTTATTAGCTTTATAATAGAGTTTTTGAAGACATCTGTCACCCCCCATTGTTAGATGCAGATTGACGCGTAGCAAAATGTGTCACCGCTAATAAAGCATACAAGTATGTGATTTTTTAATAGAGTAAACACAGAAAATCACTTTGCTGGTCACAGCTAATAAAAGCATACAGGTATGAGATTTTTTAAATAGAATAAACACAGAAAACAATCACTTTGCTGGTCACATTAGTTTATTACAAAAAGTAGGAAGCACACAGCAATAAAAAATAAAAACAGTTTCTAAGGTTCAGTATAACGCATGTATGAAAATAACATAGACGGTAGTATTTTGGCTTCAATTAGGGTTTCAAGTCTCCTTAACCATGTAGTTATATCATCTAGCAAATAGTATTTAATATAGTCTAAAAACAATGCTAGATCAGCAGCCAGTTGAACCCATGTTTTCCTCACAACATTTCCCATTGTGTTTTCCCGAGGGTTCTAAATAATAACTCCACTTCACCCTTACTCAGCACCAGAGTGTCACTAAATTCTTGTTTTATACAGCGGAGCTGAGCAAAGATCTTGCGTTCATGGGCGAGATCGTGTAGAATGGATGCAGCTGTGTTGCGTATGGTTTTTAAAGGAGCAGCGGTCCTGAAATAAAACAGCATGGTCGATAATGTGTGCAGAAAGTTAGCATTGCATAGCTCAGCCGTCACTGTTTCATAATTTGCATAAAAATAAAAGCAGCGATCCTCTATGAACAGGCATGTGTGATGTAGCTGACTGAGATCATCGAGAAAACACCCGTCACACATTGCTTTGGCATGTTCTATTAAGGCATCGTACAAAAGGTAGGCCACCATTAGTTTGACGCGTGTGTAATCTTCCACTATCAACCAGGAAAGTGGTTCTACGTTCATCATGTATAAATCCTTGGGAATGTCGATTTTCACAGGTGATGATGTCATCGTTTGCATCGGCATGTTATCACCAGAGGGGAGGCGAGGGTCGTCCCCCGCATCTGTGTCGTCCATCAGCGTCGTGAGATCGATGTAGGGCTCCGTATCATCAACCACTATGGCTGATGCCTCGGGAGCGACATCATCGTAGGATAAGCATGGTAAGTCCGCATCTGTATCATCCATCAGCGTCGGAAGATCGATGTAGGTCTCCGAACCATCAACCTCTCTAGCTAATGCCTCAGGATCGATGATGTGGAGGGCTTCAGCATAGGTCAGGCATGGCAAGTCGAAACCTCTTTCAGGATAGCTCACGCACGTGTCGTCGAACAAGTGTCTAGCTGGATACGAAGACCATTGGCCATGTTGCTCCACCCCGTTTGCTAGGGGGGTCTCGTCCCCCTCTGAACCAGCAGGTGGCGTTAGCTCTATGGTAGATGGGGGTCCGCAGATGCTCCCGAAACTCTGTCTGGAGCTGTGTGACGGTTGTGGAGATGTGATGAACGTCATGTCGGCCTGATTTGTCTCTGCGGCAGAATTGTCGGGGGAGGACCACACGGCCGCTGGTTGTGGAGATGTGATGAACGCCATGTCGGCCTGATTTGTCTCTGCGGCAGAATTGTCGGGGGAGGACCACATCTCGTCCGCTGGCGGTGATACGGTTCCATACGGTCTGAGGAACTCAAAGATCTTTGATGGCGTTTGCACAGCTCTCTCAGCAGCCATGTCTGCTTGTGGAGATGTGATGAAAGCCGTGTCTACCTTGTTTGTCTCATCGGCAGATTTCTCGGGACTTGACCAGAGTGTTATCGTCTCATTTGGCGTCGTCTGCACCCCCCTTGAGATTTTCCCTCCTGGTCCGTTCATCATAGATGGAAATCCGGGTAAAAGTCTTCTGGCGGATCTTTTTTGAGCCATGTTGTCGATCTCTCTGGACTTCAGGTATGAGGGGCTGAGGGGCCGTGTGCTAGAAGCTGCCTCCTCTTATACAGAGATGTCCTAATGATTACAACCCCCTCCCCTAGATGCTAATAGTTACACCCTCCTCCCCAGTTTCGGTGGTAGTCGTAAAAAAAAAAAAGAGTGTGTGTGTGTGTGTGTGTGTGTGTGTGTGTGTGTGTGTGTGTGTGCGTGTGTGTGTGTGTGTTTTTAGTGAGGCTAGTCTAAAGTCAATTTACGTTTCGCTCCAATGGTGTTTATCCAGACACGGCTATCTACAAAAAGTTTTGTAATACTGTCACCAAATGCCTGCAGTCTTTCAAGCCACTCTGTTAATGGTACGTTGATTATTGTCTGGAAAACCCCACATTCACTATTAAACACTTCTAGCGTCAGATACAGTAGCTCGATTAGCTCGCCATCTTCTGCTCCATCAGTAGTTTGAGGAGAAACTTTAAGTCGTAGAAAACATTTCCCGCTAACCGTAATTCGTGAAACCCAGGTTATGTTCAACTCGCCTTGGATGCCGTATTCATCTAGAAATTCAGTCAAAACCTGGGGTAGGATTTGGCTTATCACACCCCAATCATTGGAATTCAACAAACCATACGTGCTGGTTGGGTCAGAATCGTTGTTTGGTCCAGATGTTTCTCGGTTTTTCATGAAGAAAAAAAGCTCCCCGATTTCATAAAAAAATCTAAATCCCCAGAGTGTCTCCGTTGTCAGGTCCCAGTTCTGCTCAAGTTTTTCTGTAGGAGGCTGCTGCATACGTTTTAGGTACAAATGTTTTTTTTTAGGAGCGTCCAACAAACCGCCTAAACGGCTAAAATGAATACTAATAGGTGTTTCGGCTATCATGATTTAAGCTTCAAGTTTACAGTTTAACACCGCTGCTTTAGCTTAGCTTTTTAAGCTCGTCGCTCAATGCACCCCACCTTAAATATACCAGCAGTAGGTCCACCCCTTTCCTTAAAACCACACCTTTGTCACGTGTTTTACTCAGGACATGTTAGACTACTTTCCTAAAACTATCTAAACAAAATGTAGCATACAAAATTTACTGAAATATAAGGCTTTCAGAGGCCTTCGACTGTCTTCCCCCTCTTGCCCTTGACCTCTCCTAAAAACCAGACATGCCTGTTGACGCAGAGTCATTGTCTTTGTGAAACTCAAATCTTTGGAGACTAATCTTGTTTTTCTTGTCCTGAGCGTTTCTAAAAACCAACATCTGTGCGAATGCTTCAACACTGATTGTAATTGTAATCTGCAGTTTCAGAGTCGTTGTTTTGTGAATGCTTCTTCAGAAATCTGTATATACTAATCTTGTTTTTCCTGTCCTGACCGCTTCTAGAAAAAAAAACACCTGTGCTAATGCTTCAGCTCTGATTACAATTATAATCATCAGACATTTTGTCTTGATCTTTCTCTCTAAAAACTACACTTGAATATGTTTCAACATAACACCTTTATTGCAATTCTAATCTCTCTCTCTCTCTCTCTCTCTCTCTCTCTCTCTCTCTCTCTCTCTCTCTCTCTCTCTCTCTCTCTCTCTCTCTCTCTCTCTAAAAAACTACAACGTGCCTTCTGACATATTTTACGTAGGGTCAACTCTGACTGTAATTGTAATCTTCAGACATGTTCCAACATGTTTCAACACTGATTGTAATTGTAATCTTCAAACATGCCCCAACATAGCACCTTTGACTGTAATTCTGATCTTCAGTCTCTCAAAAAAAAAAAAAAAAAAAAAAAAAAAAAAAAAAAAAAAACTGGACACACCCCCTCACCAAAGCACCTTACAGAGCCCCCTAGCGTTATCTTGGCGACATTGCACCCCCTACGTCATTTGCAAAAAAAAAAAAAAAAAAAAAAAACTGGACACACCCCCTCACCAAAGCACCTTACAGAGCCCCCTAGCGTTATCTTGGTGACATTGCACCCCCCTACGTCATTTGCAAAAAAAACAAAAAACACCTGGACACGCCCCCCTCACCAAAGCACCTTACAGCGCCCCCTAGCGTTATCTTGGTGACATTGCACTCCCTACGTCATTTGCAAAAAAAAAAAAAAAAAAAAAAAAAACACCTGGACACGCCCCCCACCAAAACACCTTACAACACCCCCCTGGTGTTATCTTGGTGACATTGCACCCTCTACGTCATTTGCAAAAAAAAAAAAAAAACACATCTGTCGATATGGAGATGGTTAAAGGCAAGTCATGCTACTATTTATACTAGTATAATAATAATAATAATAATAATAATAATAATAATACACTAAGATTATCATATAAAACATGATGTAATGTGAATGTAATATCATGCAGATATAACTGTATTTGCTGACATAGATGACAAACAATTCTTGACGCTCTCCAACTTTTTGTGCACTCTCTGATCAGAGCTCATGTGCTGGCGTGTCTTCCCAAATAACCCCACCTTAAATATACCAGCAGTAGGCCCACCCCTCACCCCTTAAAAACACACCTGTACATGCCCCCCCTCACCGTAACACCAAGATAGCGCCCCCTAGCGGTATCATGGTGACACTGCACCCACCCTACAACATTTACAAAACAATAGACATACACCTGCATCTTTACATAACAACGAAGACACCTGCATCTTTACATAACAACGAAGACACCTGCAACATTTACATAACAACGAAAACACCTGCAACGCCCCCTAGCGGTATCATGGGGGTAGTGCATCCACCTGCCTCATTTGCATAACAATAACATCAAAGGTTAAGTGCATTGTTTAACTCTCTAGAGTGACACGGATGGTTTTATAAACGTGTTATTTATGTAATAGTTTTTTTAAAATAACTCTGAATGTTACGTCAGGGCCGTTCTCAGCTCTTCGTTTGTGTTTATGTAACGTTAGCATACCTATCGTTTAGCCTGTTGTTGCTCGTTCATGACTGTTCTTGGTGTTGGATATTGTCGAATAAATTGCCCCCCAAAATGCGACTTATACTCCGGAGCGACTTATATATGTTTTTTTTTCACTTTTTTGGGCATTTTATGGCTGGTACGACTTGTACTCCGGAGCGACTTATAGTCCGAAAATTACGGTATTTGCAAATGATGGTGGAAAAAAGGTATTTGGTCAATAACAAAAGTTCATATTAATAATTTGTTATATACCCTTTGTTGGCAACGACAAGAGGTCATACGTTTTCTGTAAGTTTTCACAAGGATTTCCACACACTGTTATTGGTATTTTGGCCCATTCCTTCATGCAGATCTCCTCTGATGTTTTGGGGCTCTTTTGCCCCACTGTATAAACGTAATTCGTGCTGCACTTGGTTGCCCTGCCTGGTTTGTTACACTATACTACACTATATTAATATGCTTCCTAGTGAGAACTGAAATGTGAAAAAGTGAAATTACGGTAAATGCAAATACTGCATACTGGACTATCTCAAAGTTACACTTTTTGCCTTATGACTGTGTAAAACACAGAAAACAAAAGATTTATTTTTGCTTTTTCAAACCTTTATAACAAAACATAAATCTCACTTTATTCTTGACCTCCGAGCTTTGCTTAGGAAGGGAGAACCTGCTCTGATTTTCTACACTTGCTAAAAATATCCCAGAGAAGACAGAAAAAATCAAGCGAACAAATTGTTGTATGCTTCACTCGTCATTACTTTCTGGTGCAATTAATGTTTTCCGACTGTGTGAGAAGTTATTGAACACACCTCACGCAGAACGCGAAAAAGAACTTGAAAAATAAAATAAACCTACCTTCTAAAGATGGAAATTTACAAACGCAGGATTCTTTTAGGTTTGAGTAAGTGGAATTCAAGACCTTTCTAAGACCTCTTAAGACCATTATGCACATAAATTTACGACCAACACGGTGTATTTCTTGACCAGAAGTGGCCAACCAGACAAAGAGCAAAGAGCCACATCATACACATGGGCACACGTGAACATCAACCCATCCCTTCCTCACACATACACATTTTGCTCAGCCAGAAAGATTGTAATTGTCATATTACAAGGATGAGAATGGCAAATGTGAAAAAACACTGAAAAGTAGCCAGCATTCTGGGGGGGGGGCGATGATATATATCAGATGTTGATATATACAGGACTATCTCAGAAAATTGGAATATTGTGATAAAGTTCTTTATTTTCTGTAATGCAATTTAAAAATCAAAAATTTCATACATTCTGGATTCATTACAAATCAACTGAAATATTGCAAGCCTTTCATTATTTTAATATTGTTGATTATGGCATACAGCTTAAGAAAACTCAAATATCCTATCTCAAAATATTAGAATATCATGTAAAAGTATACTAGTAGGGTATTCAACTAATCACTTGAATGGTCTAATTAACTCGAAACACCTGCAAGGGTTTCCTGAGCCTTGAAAAACACTCAGCTTGGTTCAGTAAACTAAATGACAAGTATGGGGAAGACTGCTGATCTGACTGCTGTCCAGAGGACCATCATTGACACCCTCCATCAGGACAGTAAGACACAAAAAGAAATTTCTCAAAGAGCAAGCTGTTCACAAAGTGCAGTTTCAAAGCACATCCACAAAAAGTCTGTTGGAAGGGGGAAATGTGGCATGAAACGCTGCACAACCAAGAGAGATAACCGCAGCCTTAACAGCATTGTGAAGAGTCGCTTCCAGAATTTGGGGGAGCTTCAAAAACAGTGGACCGAAGCTGGAGTCCAGGTATCAAAAGCCACTGACACAGACGTGTCCGGGAAATGGCCTACAATAGCCGTATTCCCATGGTCAAGCCACTTCTGAAGCGTCTAACTTGGGCTATGGAAAAGAAACACTGGACAGTTGCAGAGTGGTCCAAAGTCCTCTTTTCAGACGAAAGCAAATTTTGTATTTCATTTGGAAGTCAAGGCGCCAGAGTCTGGAGAAAGGCTGGAGAGGAGCAAAATCCAAGTTGCTTGAAACCAGTTTGAAGTTCCCACAGTCAGCTATTGTTTGGGGAGCCATGTCAGCTGCTGGTGTTGGTCCACTGTGTTTCATCAAGTCCGAGTAAATGCAGATTTTAGAGTACTACATGCTTCTGTCTGCTGAAAAGCTATATGGAGATGATGATTTCATTTTCCAGCATGATCTGGCACCTGCCCAGTGCCAAAACCACCAGTAAATGGTGTACTGACTATGGCATTACTGTCCTCGATTGGCCTGCCAATTCCCCTGACCTGAACCCCACACAAAATTTGTGGGGTATTGTGAAGAAGAAGCTGAAAAACACCAGACCCAACAATGCAAATGAGCTAAAGACCGCTATTGAAGCATCCTGGGCTTAACACCTCAGCAATGCCACAGGCTGATTGTCTCCATGCCACGCAGCATTGGTTGCAGTAATCCGTACAAAAGGATTCCCAACCAAGTACTGAGTGCATTAATGGACATTTTCAAATGTTTGATTTTGTTTTGCTGTTATAAATCTTTTTTTTTTACTTGGTCTGAGGAAATAGTCTAATATTTTGAGATAGGTTATTTGAGTTTTCTTAAGCTGTATGCCATAATCAGCACTATATACCGTTTTTTTCCATGTATAATGCGCTCCCATGTATAATACGCACCCTATAAATGGCATGTCGATGCTGGAAAAAAGCCTGTACCCATGTATAATACGCACCCAAATTTTGACTCCTACTTAAGTCCGTAAACGTAAAATTATTTCAGAAAAAAGATCATCTTTGGGAACAACCGGTTGTTATTCTGCCGGTCAGTATCACTGCGCATGCGCTAGCAAACTCGATAGCGAAGAAATGTTTCGGATTTGTGTAGGGTACATTGTGACAGCAAACGAGCAGGTGATCGAGCAAGCGTCTGATACGAGAGCATTGTGTTCGTATGGAGCGTGTTTGAAGTGAACAGCAGAGAAGAAAGGAACAAGGCAAAGTGTTGTGAAATAAAATATTACCTGTAATACGCATTTAGGTAGAGAACTGAACTCTCGCCTTTATATAGCTGACGTGTCAAAAAAAAAAAAAAAAAAAAAAAAAGAAAAATTGTACCCATGTATAATGCGCACCCCAGATTTTAGGGCAATAAATTAGTTAAATTTTGCGCATTATACATTGAAAAAAACGGTAATAAAAGGCTTGCAATATTTCAGTTGATTTGTAATGAATCCAGAATGTATGACATTTTTGTTTTTATAACTGCATTACAGAAAATAAAGAGCTTTATCACAATATTCTAATTTTCTGAGACAGTCCTATATATACATCCCGGTTCTCGAACAAATCGGAATTCGAACGAAAAATTCGAGATTTTTTTGCTTCGGTTGTCGAACAAAATTTGTAGGTTGAACCTCGCAAGATGAGCTGAAAGGACCCGAGAAAACCCGACCGCACGGCCCGGATTGCGACTGACTCCGTTCTTTATTGTATTTTCGTTACTTTGAGGATTGTATTAACCCCTAATCATGCCTCCAAAAAAAGCAAGTGGGAGCAGTAAAGCCATCCTAAAACACAAAGACGCTCTTAAAGCAATGCGACAGTGAGCGCCTGGCGCGCTGCGGTTGCGCGATCGGACCAAATTAAGCTCCCTGCGCACTGAGGTCCACTTAAATTTTGGAAAGTACATCAGGACTTTAAAAATATTTTCTAAATTTCAGCGACGGCTCTGTCACAATAATGCGACCAACGGTGCAGTTGCGCGTTCGGCGGCGCGCTACGGTTGCGCGTTCGGCGGTGCGCTGCCGTTGCGCGATCGGACAAAAATGCGCAAATGAAAAAATGCTTAAAAAAGGCATTTTTTTTAGTCTTGGAACGGATAATTTTTTTTTCTATTATTTGTAATGGGAAAAATAGATTCGGAATTCGACCGATGCACTTCTCGAACCGCCTTCTGGAACGGATTGTGGTCGAAAACCGAGGTTACAGCTATCTAACTAAATAAGTGATGAAAACCCAATCGCAAATTCACATTGTGGCGGTGTAAAAACACTTAATTCTCCGCGCAAGTTAAGTTTACAAGTGGAAATGATGTGACGAAAGTAGCGCCAAAATGCTGCCGAAAATAAGGCGGATGTTGTCGCATCACTGCTGCCAGATAGTTAGGTTCACAGAGGCAAGCTGATTTCTGTAAGATGCCGTCGCGGCCGGCGGGCGAATGCTCGCGAGTCGCCGAGGCTAACGTTGCCCGGCCAGCTGGCCGGCCGCTTCCCTACACCCTCCCCCCCCCATATATTAACAACATTTTCTCAACAGATTTACACAATTCACGAAATGATACTTTCTACGGAAAAAAACACAGACATCCGCGGATCCGTGGAAAATTCTCATCCCTGATAGATGGGCCCATAATACAGAAAGACGGTATTTTAAAGGTTTTGTGCTGTTAGAATTAAATAAGTAGATCAGGGCATACCTGGTAAAAGGTTGACAAGGAGGACTCATCAAAATCATGTCAAACTGCAAGTTTTTAAACTCATCAAGCGATATGCCCTAAGAAAGAAAAGTAAAGAAGGCCTCATGTGAAATGAATTATATTTCAGACCTAACTTTCTAATGATTTGAGTGCTACCTACCTCAATGGTTCTGTTCCAGAGTGGGGTGCCCGGGAAATTGTGCCTGTAGACCTGATTTGCAGTTGTGTTTATGTCAATGGCTGCCACTACTTGGGCAGATATTCCAGACTCTAGAGAAATAAAACATATCTCTCAAAATATTATATACACAGGTGACCCAAGCACTTGTCTCTTAGACTGCTTTTAGACAGCCAGCAAAAATAAAATTTTTAGCCCATCCACTTTGAAAATGGATGGCTCTTGTGTAGGGATGCACCGAAATAACAATTCTTGGCCGAAACCGAAAACCAAAAATGAGGAAACCAAGGCCGAAAACCGAAAACCGAAACACCGAAAGAAATGATTGTCAGTTATTAGAACCACAGCATTTATGGCTACATGTGTACTAACATCACTAAAATCAAGGCATTGCAATAAACCAGTTACAAAAGTATGAAAATATTTATTTAGCACTGACATTACAACAATGCACAATATAAATTAAAATTCAAAAATAAAATAAAATAAAAATAAAATGTTTAACTTGACCCCACTCATGTGTACATTAAATAATAATTTACAGGCTTATAACTGACTGGCCTGCTGAAAGACTGTAAAATTAAATATGTTCTCTTATAAAAACATCCGCCACAGACGGAGTGGGCGTGCTCGGTGTCAGTTTCCTTTTCTGTGTCGCCTTCTTCTCATATTCAGAATGGCGAACGGGATGTTTGGATTTCAGGTGATGAATTAAACCAGACGTGGAGAAACTTTTTGCAGATGCACCACCTCTTGAAATTTCAGCATTGCATGTTTAGCAAATCGCTATCCGTGGGTCTTTCTCTGAGATAGTGAAATCAGTCCACACCGCAGACATGCTGGCTCTTATCCCGTTTTCCCGCGTGCTGGCTGCGCTGTTTGCTCACGTCATCACAAGTTTCGGCCGTGTTGTTTCGGTGATTTAGGTCTTTCGGCCAAAAACCGAAAATGCACTTTTGGGTCATTTTCGGCCGAAAATTTTCGGTGGCCGAATTTCCGGTGCATCCCTACTCTTGTGTAGTCTGAACAATCACAAAGCACAGAAAATTCAATTTTGGAGAGATAGAGATGCATTTCAGTCTGAACTGCTCCAAACACTAATCCATTTTGACTCCTAAAGCTGAACGTTTTTAAGAAAGAAAAAAAAAAAAGAATTTTCTGACAGATATTGAGATTTTGATAGAACTCTCATGGCGCACTCATGACTTTACGTTAACCAAGATGTTTGTCGACTTCAACCATCTCATGATCTACTCATGACTAGCTAACCAAGGAGTTTATTGTTTGACGCTACTCATGACTCCAATCATGTGTTCCTTAGCCAGCCACACGCTCCCAAGTCATGAGCACAAGGTCAAACTGTCATATACTGGAAAGATTTTCCACACTTAGATACATGGAATATAATGATAATATATGACATACACCGCTCAAAAAAATTAAAGGAACAGTTTTTTATCAGGGTATGGCATGAATTCAATTTGACTTTTCTGATAAGGTTTTGGTCAGGTACATGGCAGAGGGGGTTGTTAATCAGTTTCAGCTGCATTGGTGTTGATGGAATTAACAACAGGTGCACTAGAGGGGCAACAACGAAATGGTCCCGAAAACAGGACTGCTTTTGCAGGTGGAGGCCATTTCCTCCTCTTGATCTTTTTTAACAGTTTTTCCACAAGTGTTGGCTATAGCTAGAGTCATTACTGGGAGCATGAGGCGATTTCTTAAACCTCCTGAAGTTGCGCAGATTGTCCAACTCCTCCAGGATGGCACATCCATGCGTGCTGTTGCAAGAAGATTTGATGTGTCTCCCAGGACAATCTCCAGAGCATGGAGGAGATTCCAAGAGACAGGCAGTTACTCTAGGAGAGCTGGACAGGGCCGTAGACGGTCCTCATTCCATCAGCAGGACCGATATATGCTGCTTTGTGCAAGGAGGAACAGGTTGAGCACTGCCCGAGCCCTACAGAATGACCTCCAGCAGGCTACTGGTGTGAATGTCTCTGCCCTAACAGTCAGAAACTGACTTCACGAGGGTGGCCTCAGGGCACAACGTCCTGTCGTGTGCCCTGTGCTCATTGCTCAGCACCGTGGAGCTCGATTGGCATTTGCCATAGAACACCAGAATTGGCAATTCCGCCACTGGCTTTTCACAGATGAGAGCAGGTTTACCCTGAGCACCTGTGATAGACGAGAAAGGATCTGGAGAAGCCAAGGAGAGCGCTATGCTGCCTGCAACATCATTCAGCATGACCGGTTTGGTGGTGGGTCAGTGATGGTCTGGGGGGGCATTTCCATGGAGGGACAAACAGACCGCTACAGTAGGGGTGTCCAAACTACGGCCCGCGGGCCAACTGCGGCCCGCGGGCCAGTTTTTATTGGCCCGCAGCAAATTCTGAAAACATAATTGAATGTGGCCCGCACAACAGCTTGAGCACTTCTCAGTTTCCACACTAGATGGAGCCCGCCACACAAAGCGCTTGACGTCCGCAGCGTTTGATTTGACGTCACACTAGCCGCCTCCCCCCCCGGGAGAGAAGCGAACGCGCTGCGCTTGACGTCCGATTACCCCCCCCACCCCGGAAGAGAAGGTAACGCGCAGCGTTGGACGTCCCACTAGCACCCCCCCCCCCCGGAAGAGAAGGGAACGCGCAGCGCTGGACGTCCCTCTAGCACCCCCCCCGAAAGAGAAGGGAACGCGCAGCGCTGGACGTCCCACTAGCACCCCCCCACCCCCCCCGGGAGATATTGGCCCCCGGGCCCCTTCACGTTACTAAATATGGCCCTCCTTGCAAAAAGTTTGGACACCCCTACTCTACAGGCTAGTGAACGGCAGTCTGACTGCCATTAGGTATCGGGATGAAATCCTTGCACCCATGGTCAGACCCTACGCTGGTGCAGTAGGTCCTGGGTTCCTCCTGATCCACTACAATGCCCGGCCTCATGTGGCAAGAGTATGCAGACAGTATCTGGAGGTTATTGCTAAGATTCGTCCGATCCTCTCGACCGGTGATGCGGAAACTATTATACATGTGTTCATCACGTCCCGCCTGGACTACTGTAATGCATTATTCTATGTCCAGCATCAAAGGTTTTTCAGATACCCCTCACCGTGTTGCCGTTTTGATTACTTTATTTGGATGTATGCTTTCACCGATTCTTCAAGATGATATATTTGGTCAGAATGTTTGCCGTTTGATGTGATCTCATAAGATAAACATCTTTCATTAATCTGACCTGCAGGCACTGAAGTGATGGAGACTGTTATTCATAATAACAGTGTCGTATTTTATGAGAATCACTGATAGCAGTTTTTTTGTGATTTTTTATTTTTATTTTTAATGCTGTTAATAAATGCATTTGTTTTCAAAAAACTTTTTTTGAATATCCATGCTTTACTACCTACTAAAGGCCAAAACCTTTTATGCAATGACTTTTACAGGTCGTTTATATTACTTCACACAAACAGTACATCCATCTGCTCCTGGTTCGGCCCTCCGGTCCAAATTTAGAACCCAGTTCGGCCCGCAAGTCAAAAAGTTTGCCCACCCCTGGTCTAGAACATTTTCTATTCGGGCTCCAGAGCTTTGGAATGCCCTACCAATGGATATTAGAACTGCTACCTCACTAGAAACATTTAAGACACGTTTAAAGACACATTTCTATGATGTGGCCTTTAATTAACCTGTAGTGGCCGATTCGGCTGGAGTTTGTTTTCGCTCCCTCACCCCATCCCCCCTCCCCCCACCGGCTGGGGAGGTGATTAGGTGGCAACCAAGCTGACAGCGGCTATCTGGATTCTCGTGGACCAATTCAGGATCAGGGAACTGCATCTTACCCTCCTTGAAGACACTGCCAGGACAATCGAGAGCACCTCCGGCAGCTCTTCGCTTTGACTTGGACATCCACTTTTTCATTGATTTTCATATTATGTACTTTATGTGCCCTCTCTGCATCCATTGCAGCCTGGTGATCCTGAAAGGGGGATCCTTCCATCTGTGGTCCCTTCTCAAGTTTTCTCATTTTCCCCTGGTAGGGGTTTTTTGAGTTTTTCCTTGCCCTTTTGGGAGCTTACGATCAGGGGATGCTTTGAGAATAATTGTCAATTTTTTGTCTATGTGAAGCCCTTTGAGACTGCTTGTGATTTAGGGCTATACAAATAAACTTGACTTGACTTGACATGGATGAAGGAATTGACACAATTGAATGGCCCTCACGATCACCTGATCTAAACCCGGTAGAACACCTCTGGGACATAATGTCTCGGTCCATCAGATGCCGCCAGGTTGCTCCTCAGACTTTACAGAAGCTCACTGATGCCCTTAGACAGATCTGGGAGGACATCTCACAAGACACCATTTGTCGTCTCATTAGGAGCATGCCGCGACGTTGTCAAGCATGCATACAAGCTCGGGGGGGCGACACGAGATATTGAAAAGAATTTTGAGTTGCAGAAATTGAATTTAGGCAAAATGGCCGAGCCTGCCATATCATTTTTTCACTTAGATTTTTGGGGTGTCTATATACTGAGCCCTCTGTAGGCTGAAAACTTTTATTTCCTTCAAAATATGTGGCATCCTTTTGTTCCTGAGACATTAAACTGTCCATATCAGTATAGATATCCAACTTTTTTTTTTTCACGATTGAAATCTGATGTGTTTTCAAAGTGTTCCTTCAATTCTTTTGAGCAGTGTATTTCCAGTAGAGCGCCTGCGGAGCCATTTCAGGGGATATAACATGATGTTGTGGAAAAGTTGCAGTATTTGGACAAATTTGCCTGTGAGTGTGATTTTGCAGAAGCTTTTGAAGAATCTTCAAAACGTATGTAGAGGAGGTACTCAGGGTGTGTCAAAAGGTTTGGGGTACACAAAACAAAACACTCAGACAATTTAATTTGTTAGTACTAATTTGTTATGAACAAAATACTCATTATATGGTCATTATTGCCATGTATTTCATTGAAGTAAAATAATTCATAAAATATTCATATTGAAAAAAAGTTGCAAAATATACAATCTTGCAGCTCGATCACATCTGGTTCCCAAAACGAGCTACAAATCTCAGAAACTAAAAGGAACAAGTCCGTCCATGGTCGGCTTAAACTAAGTTAAAAATAATGCGTTACTGAGTACTGAAGGAATGGGGTCGAAATACAAAAAGTCCTGCCTAGCTACAAAAACAGATATGCTCGAACTTCATTGAATAAAGTACATAAGCAGAAAAGTATATTCACATATTAAATCAATAAGAGAAATATTTTAAGCATATAATTATACCTACACACCAAATCAATAAAGAAGACATAACTAGACATTTTTAATAGGTGGTAATGACAAAGGTTTTTATAACTTTATGATCTGATATATATTTCTGAGCACTGTGAAATATCAAATGTTTTTTGATATATTGCCTGAATAGCTTAATGACCCTTAAGGAACTGTGTAATGCATGCCTGATGTTTTTTCTCTAAATCATGGACACGGCCAGAGTCGTCTTGACCGTTCAGCACTTGATTATATCTTGTGTTTTGACTAAACGTCATATGTCGCCTAAATGCGAGACGCCAGCTTTTTGATTACTACTGAACGCTCTGCACAGAGGGAAATATTTTGCCTAACAAAGAAGAGATACGGTTGGAAGCATGATTAAACTAAGAATGTAACGATGTAAGCAAAGACATGGAGTATCAAAAGAACAAACTTTGCATAGTCAGGGAACATTAATAGATTGATGATGTCACAGCCAAAAGCTCACATAATTCCCTACAAAATGACAAAATTGAAAGAATGACGAATGGATGAGGTGCAACAGTGTAAGAATGGAGCAGAATGTTTACAGGAAGGTCACTTGGAGATAAAACCAGCAGGTGCCAGAGGGAGACAGCCAAGGACTCGGCCAAAGATGATCGCCAAGGCCGAAAAGACAGGATGGAAGACAACAGCCCCCACACACACCGAATCGTCCATAACCAGCACTCACTCCCATTGAATCAAACTCTACTGCGAACTCGCCCCACCCCAACGACTCATCACCCATCAAACTCGCCCCACACCGGCCTGTGCAACTGAATATAAGCTGACCAAAGAACCTTGAACGTTGCCTTTTCTGAATGGAGACTTTCTGCTCTTGAAAGGCCCAGCGCTGTATTGTACTTTCCTGAAAACAGAGCTTTCTTAACAAGAATTGTGATTGAACTCAACCAACCTGTGTAAGTCTAATTTCTGCTTCAGTGTCTTTGCATTTTCCTAAATCTTAAGAAATTAAACGAGCACGCAGTGAGTAAATTGGATAATAGGTGATTGGCAATGGCTTTTGCCGTGAGGCGCAGATAGCGGTTAGGGATGTCAGGCTGTGTTGTGTGACGTCATGAGGGGAGGCGCGGCAGTTGAATACAGAGAGTGACTGGAACAACAGCTGTCGTCTTGGGTCTCATTCATATCAATACATATATCACGCACAAACATGGTGTCAGGAGTGGCTGGACCCGGCCACAGTTCGGCTGGACGGCGCTGTGCTTCACTGCGGGGCCAGTGAAAGACGGTGAGGAGGGACAGACGGACAGAAGGCAAAGACGAGCGAAACGGCGGTTAGCGACCTGCTAGGCTAACGACACCACCCGCCATGGCAACGAATATACCACCACCGGAGGAGATGAAGATGAGCGGCGACCTGGCAAGCAATTGGGACAATTTCAGAGGGGAATTTGAAGACTATTTACTGGCAACGGGATTATCAGAGAAAGAGCAACCAGTGCAAGCAGCAACCCTACGGAGAGTAATGGGTAATGAATGGCGTCACGAACAGGATGAATGTCGTCACATTTACAAGCATAACTTGGGTCTCACGGTGGACCAAGGGAAGGATGTTAAAGTTATTCTTGATGCTTTAGAGGAGTACTTCAAACCAGCTAGAAACGTCATATTTGAGAGATTTGTTTTTGGAACCTGCAAGCAAGATGAAGGGGAGCCCATTGATGTGTTTGTAACGAAACTGAGGGAGAAAGCTGCTTCGTGTGAGTATGGACAACTCAAAGAGGACTTGATCAGAGACAGACTGGTGCTGGGTGTGAGTGATGAAAGTGTGCGCCGCCGGCTGCTCAGACAAAAAGATCTCACACTGGCATCGGCCATAGACATATGCAGAACGGCGGAGATGACAGACACGAGGATACAAGCAATCACGCAGGACAGGCCTCCGGAGACAGTGCACACAATGGATGGCCCGCGGCCACGTCCCCCGCCCAGGCAGGAGCGTCCGGACAGAATTCGAAATCAGACACCTAACACAAGACAGCTACACGCGGCAGACGGTGAAGTTCCCGAGGACATGGACAGGTCTGACATGGAAGCACACAGCGGAGAGCATAGGGGCAGTTCAGGGGCGAGGGAAGAAATGGTTTGTTAACTTGAAAATGCATGGTGGGTTTCAGAGGTGCCAGATAGATTCGGGGGCCACATGTGATGTCATGAGCATAAAAGACATGAGAAGACTTGACCCTGGGGCAAAGCTACTACCTAGCCAGACCAGGCTAGTATTGTATTCAGGCCAATCCATGCAATCCGCGGGCGTATTCCGCACAAAGTGCGTAGTGAGGGGTAGAGTACACAGGCTGCGGTTCGAAATAGTGAGAAGTGGGCAGAGACCTCTGTTGTCAGGCAAAACGAGTGTGCGGCTAGGATTGGTGCACTTCACCATCCCAGAAGAACTTCTTATGGTGAGACACAGCAGCTCAGGGCCATTAACCAGACAGCATCTTGTACAGACGTACGCAGATGTTTTCAACGATCCAGTTGAGTCACTCCCAGGGGATGTTCATTTTGTGCTAGATAGTAATGTACCCCCGGTGCAGGCTTCCCCACGCAACGTCCCGGTGGCCTTCAGGGAGGCAGTCAAGGCCCAGTTAGATAGGTATTAGGCTGATGGCCACCTAACGTCAGTGTCTGAGCCTACTGAGTGGATTAGCAACATGGTGATTGTCAGGCAGGCAGAAAAGTTGAGAATTTGCATAGATCCCAAGTCATTAAATCAGGCTCTAAAGAGGTCCCACTACATTATGCCGACACTTGAAGATGTGTTGCACAAGCTGCCCAGGGCCCGCATCTTTACACTAGTAGATGCAAGAGATGCCTTTCTACAGTGCAGATTAGACGAAGAGAGCAGTTACACCACCACGTTCTGGACGCCGTGGGGCAGGAAGCGGTGGTTAAAGCTGCCGTTTGGAGTGTCTGTGGCCCCAGAGATTTACCAGCGAAAGCAGCATGAGCTACTGGCAGGGTTAGATGGGGTGGAACCTATAGCAGACGACATATTGATTGTGGGGTGTGGGGGGACAGATGAGATAGCCACACGGGACCATGATGCAAAACTGTTAGCGCTCATGCAAAGATGCAGGGAGGTAAAGCTAAGACTGAGTTTAAAGAAACTAGTGTTCAGGGTCAGAGAGGTCAACTTTCACGGACACATCCTATCAGCGGAGGGCCTTAGAGCAGACCCGGAGAAAATCAGAGCGGTCCGGGACATGTCACACCCCGAGGACGCCAAGGCCGTGCAGCGATTCATTGGGTTTGTGACCTACCTCGCAAGGTTCATGCCACGCCTCTCTGAGGTGTGTGAGCCACTACGGAGATTGTTGGACAAAGATGTCCCATGGCATTGGCTGCCAAAACACGACGCAGCGGTCGAGGAGATTAAGCGACTCGTCACGTCGGCCCCGATCCTGCGATACTACGATGTGACCAAGCCAGTCACCATACAGAGTGACGCGAGTCAGAAGGGACTTGGCTGTTGCCTGCTGCAGGAGAATCAGCCGGTAAGCTTTGCTTCGCGGGCACTTACTCAGACGGAGCAGAACTATGCACAAATCGAAAAGGAATGTCTGAGCATAGTGTTCGCGTGTCAGCGATTTCATTACTATTTGTATGGGCGGGGGGAGATCACAGCGGAAACCGACCACAAGCCACTCATCTCCATTTTCACCAAGCCACTCCTCTCAGCGCCCAAACGACTCCAGAGCATGCTGCTCACACTACAGGGATACAATCTGAAGGTGGTGTACAAGCCAGGGCCCGACATGCACCTCAGTGACACCTTGAGTAGGGCCACGGCTTCGCCGCAGGGGCCTGGCACGAGATATTCGAAACAGACTGTTTGCTGCATGCAGAGAGCACAAGTGGACGCTGAACAGATAAATCAGGCTGAGCATCTGAACGTCACCAGCCAACGGCTGAGGCAGATAAAATTACACACAGTGGGTGATGGGAGTCTTCAGCTGTTGCAGGAGGTGGTGCTCCGTGGTTGGCCAGATCGCCGGGAGGACACTCCATTGGCAATCAGAGAATACTGGTCCATCAGGGACGAGATCAGCGCACAGGATGGATTGCTTTTCAAGAGTCAGCGAGTTATAGTGCCCAAATCATTGCGTGCTGAAATGTTGAAACGCATCCATGCCAGCCATGTAGGAGGAGATGCCTGTTACAGACAGGCCAGAGACACGCTATACTGGCCCAACATGCACGGTGAGATCGTGGACTATGTGAGCCAGTGCTCAGCCTGCAACGAATATGCACACGGACAGCAGCGGGAGACGATGATGTCCCATGCACTCCCTACTCGACCATGGCAGATCCTCAGCATGGATCTGTTCACGCAGGCTGGCAAGGACTTTCTGATCATGGTTGATCATTATTCGGATTTCTGGGAAGTAGAGTTGCTCCCAGATCTTTCAGCTGAGACCACGGTGCTGAGGTGCAAGGCCCGGTTTGCACGGCACGGTCAGCCTGATCGGGTAATTACAGACTGTGGTGCCCAGTTCGACTGCGAAACGTTCAGGAGGTTTGCGAGAGACTGGGACTTTGACCATGTCAAATCCTCTCCCAGGTACCCAAAATCGAATGGGAAGGCTGAGTCAGCCGTGAAGATTGTCAAGAGCCTGTGCAAGAGAGCAGCAAGGGCGTGGACCGACCCTTGGCTGGCCATCTTGCAGTGGAGGAACACGCCTACGGAAGGCATGCTGAGCAGCCCCGCGCAGAGGTTGATGTCTCGCAGACTGAGAACGCCACTCCCGGTTGCTGACACACTTTTGGAGCCGAGTGTGGTGGGTGGGGTTCCAGACAGGCTGCGAGTAAAACACCAGACAGCCAAACTCTGGTATGACAAATCGGCCAGAGATCTGCCCGAGTTGTGTATCGGACAGGACATAAGGATGAAGCCCCTGCCTGGGGACAGGACGGGCAGGTCGCGGAGAGGAGTATGCTTACGGCTGGTGGGCCCCAGGTCATACCTGGTGGACGTCGAAGGGACACTGTACCGCCGTAACAGGGTGGATCTGCAACCTGCGGAGAGTAACGCCGCAATGCCGGGGCAGCACGGAGTGCAGCACATCAGCCCACCAGCTGACAAACCCGGGGATCCACCTGACACCGCGATTGACACTACGGGCGACACTGACACAGTCGCCCAGGAGGTCGCACTGCAGGGGCAGAGTGACGTCCACCAGCCTCAGAATGGATCGCCTCTACATACACCTGTGCCAGGGCGCAGGACGGCCAGTGGCAGGATTATAAGAGCGCCGAAGAGACTGGACTTGTGAGCTGTGTGGGTACTGAGCGGCCTCGCGGTCAATTGGGTTGTTGACGAAAACAAATGTGTAAAAAAAAAAAAAAAAAAAAAAATTATATGTTGTACACTGCTCTTTGAAATGTGAGTTACATGTACACTGTTCTTGTAAATGTGAGTTAGGAGTTGTTTAAGTGTTCGCTGATACGTAAAGACAAGAGGGGGAGACATGTTGTGGGAATTTATCTTTGATCTTCATGTATAAGTTGCCATCTATGAAAGGGGAGATGTTAGGGATGTCAGGCTGTGTTGTGTGACGTCATGAGGGGAGGCGCGGCAGTTGAATACAGAGAGTGACTGGAACAACAGCTGTCGTCTTGGGTCTCATTCATATCAATACATATATCACGCACAAACAATAGCGCTCCCTAATTTGTGGACAAAATCCAACAGTACTCAGCGTCTTACTAAGCCACTCGGAGTCTAATGTAGCCTCTGGACGTATTCATGTTCGATTTTCTAGAAGTTTGAGTAGAGGATAATTCCTCCTCCGCTTGAAGCAACTGCAGCAGATCGCCATTGACGATGGTCATACAGAAAGGCAATGGACAATGTAATACATCACTTACGTTTTAGAGCATAATGCATCCCACCTATTCCACTGTAAAGCTCAAGCACTCGCAGAGTTTCCATTTGTCGTTTTCGCTGTCTTCTTTTACTTTATGTCAAAACATGGAAAATTCATTAAAATCCAAATATATCGCCCGATGTGTGTTGCGTCTAAGGTGTCTGATAAAGGGGAAACAAAATCAGTAAAGTTTGGCTCAGTTAATTCCCACTCAGTTTACACGTTCTTCTCGGCTCACAGTCGTCACGTTATGGTGACGTTGGCGGCAACTAAAGATGACGTCATGTTAATGACAAACGTCATTACAATTCGAGAGCAACAAAATTCAGTTTTGAATAACAAGAAACTGTGTCCAAATTCACATTAGCGTCATCCAAAGGTCTTGTTTTTTATTGACACATCAAGTTACAAAAGATGCATCATTCACAAAACGTAATAGACAGTGAACTATGTCTATCATATCAAGTCAAGTTTATTTATACGTATAGCCCTAAATCACAAGCAAGTCTGAAAGGGCTTCACATGTACAAAAATGTACAAATATCCTCAAACAACCCCTGATCTTAAACTCCCAGGGAGGCAAAAAAAAAAAAAAAGCTCATGGGGGAAAAATGAGAAACCTTGAGAAGAGACCACAGATGGGAGGATCCCACTTCTAGTGTTGGCTCGTGAGTGAACAATTCGTTCAAAAGGATTTTTTTCAGTGAGCGTGACTGAATGGATCACTTCTCGAAGTGATTCGGGTTTTTTTCAGTTCATGAGACTTCAACCAACATGCACCCTGCGAGCATTTTGACGTCTAATTCAAGAGTTTTTATTCGCCATGTTTGAGCGTCCAAACAAGGAATTTGACTTGACGATTGTCGCCCTGACATCTGTGGTCATGAAATCTTTCGAGAGGTTAGTGTTGAACCACCTGAAGGATGTCACGGGCCCCCTGCTTGACCCCCTCCAGTTTGCCTACCGGGCAAACAGGTCGGTGGATGATGCGGTCAAGATGGGACTACACTACATCCTGCAACACCTGGACACCCCAGGAACGTACGCCAGGATCCTTTTTGTGGACTTCAGCTCGGCGTTCAACACCATCGCTCCTGACATCCTCCAACAGAAGCTCATCCAGCTCGCGGTGCCTGCCTCCACCTGTCAGTGGATCACCAGCTTCCTGACCAACAGGAGACAGCGTGTGAGGCTGGGGAGCATCACATCTGACACCCGGACCACCTTTACTGGCGCCCCTCAGGGGTGCGTCCTCTCCCCACTGCTCTTCTCTCTCTACACCAACGATTTCTCCTCAGGTGACTCTCCTGTGAAGCTCCTGAAGTATGCAGACGACACCACTCTCATCGGACTGATCCGGGACGGTGACGAGACTGCGTACAGACAGGAGGTGGAGCGGCTGGTCCACTGCTGCAGCCAAAACCACCTGGAGCTGAACCCGCTCAAGACCGTGGCGAGGACAGTGGACGTCAGGCAAGACCCTTCACCACTTTCACCCCTCACTATCCGCAGTGATACTATTCTCTCCACAGACACCTTCAAGTTCCTGGGAACCACATTCTCTCGGGACCTGAAATGGACCGGCCACATAGACTCTGTCCGGAAGAAGGCCCAGCAGAGGCTGTACTTCCTGAGACAGCTCAAGAAGTTCAACCTGCCGTGGGAGCTGCTGAAGACCTTCTATACTGCCATCATCCAGTCTGTCCTCTGCCCCTCCATCACTGTCTGGTTTGGATCAGCCTCCAAACAAGACAAGCACAGACTGCAACGGACAATCAGGACTGCAGAAAAGATCATTGGAATCAACCTCCCATCTATCCAAAACTTGTACCTGTCCAGGACCAGGAAACGTGCAAGTAACATCTCTACAGACCCTTCTCACCCAGGTTGCAGTGTGTTTGAACTACTCCCCTCCGGACGGCGTTATAGAGCTCTGTACGCCAAAACCAGCAGACACAGAGACAGCTTCTTCCCCCAGGCTGTCGCTCTGATGAACTCACACCACTCTTAGAGTCTCAGAGTCATTGCTGTGCAATAACATCCTGCTCTCCACACCTTTTTTGAATTGTCTACATTATGTGTGCTATGTGTCCTCCGTGAGTCGTCACCTTATCGTGGTGGAGGGGTTTGCGTGCCCCTATGATCCTAGGAGCCATGTTGTCTGGGGCTTCATGCCCCTGGTAGGGTCACCCATGGCAAACGGGTCCTAGGTGAGGGGCCAGACAAAGAACGGCTCACATTAGCCCCTTATGAAGAAAAAAATAAATGGATCCCGTTTTCCCTCGCCCGGATGCGGGTCACCGGGGCCCCCCTCTGGAGCCAGGCCTGGAGGCGGGGCTCGAAGGCGAGCGTCTGGTGGCCGGGCCTTCGCCCATGGGGCCCGGCCGGCCACAGCCCGAAAAGAAAACGTGGGTCCCCCTTCCCATGGGCTCACCACCTTTGGGAGGGGCCAAAGGGGTCGGGTGCAGTGCAAGCTGGGCGGCGGCCAAAGGCAGGGACCTTGGCGGTCTGATCCCCGGCTGCAGAAGCTGGCTCTTGGGACATGGAATGTCACCTCTCTGGCTGGAAAGGAGCCCGAGCTGGTGTGCGAGGCAGAAAGGTTCCGCCTGGATATAGTCGGACTTGCCTCCACGCACAGTTTGGGTTCCGGTACAAGCCCTCTCGAGAGGGGCTGGGCTCTCTTCCACTCTGGAGTTGCCCACGGTGAGAGGCGTCGAGCAGGTGTGGGTATACTTATTGCCCCCCGGCTGGGCGCCTGCACATTGGGGTTCACCCCGGTGAACGAGAGGGTAGCCTCCCTCCGCCTTCGGGTGGGGGGACGGGTCCTGACTGTTGTTTGTGTCTATACACCAAGCGGCAGCTCAGAGTACCCACCCTTCTTGGGGTCCCTGGAGGAAGTGCTGGAGAGTGCTCCTTCTGGGGACTCCATCGTTCTACTGGGTGACTTCAATGCTCACGTGGGCAATGACAGTGAGACCTGGAAGGGCGTGATTGGGAGGAACGGCCCCCCCCGATCTGAACCCGAGCGGTGTTCTATTATTGGACTTCTGTGCTCGACACGGATTTTCTATAATGAACACCATGTTCAAACATAAGGGTGTCCATGTGTGCACTTGGCACCAGGACACCCTAGGCCGCAGTTCGATGATCGACTTTGTAGTCGTGTCATCGGATTTGCGGCCGCATGTTTTGGACACTCGGGCGAAGAGAGGGGCGGAGCTGTCAACTGATCACCACCTGGTGGTGGGTTGGCTCCGATGGTGGGGGAAGATGCCGGTCCGACCTGGCAGACCCAAACGCTCTGTGAGGGTCTGCTGGGAACGTCTGGCGGAATCCCCTATCAGGAAGAGCTTCAACTCCCACCTCCGGCAGGGCTTTTCCCACGTCCCGGGGGGAGGCAGGGGACATTGAGTCCGAGTGGACCTTGTTCCGCGCCTCCATTGTTGAGGCAGCCGACCGGAGCTGTGGCCGTAAGGTGCCTGTCGTGGCGGCAATCCCCGAACCCGCTGGTGGACACCGGCGGTAAGGGATGCCGTCAAGCTGAAGAAGGAGTCCTATCGGGCCTTTTTGGCCTGCGGGACTCCGGAGGCAGCTGACAGGTACTGGATGGCCAAGCGGAACGCGGCTTCGGCGGTTGCTGAGGCAAAAACCCGGGCGTGGGAGGAGTTCGGCGAGGCCATGGAGAATGACTTCCGGACGGCTTCAAGGAAATTCTGGTCCACCATCCGGCGTCTCAGGAGGGGGAAGCAGTGCAACGTCAACACTGTTTACAGTGGAGATGGCGTGCTGCTAACCTCGACTCGGGACGTCGTGTGTCGGTGGGGAGAATACTTCGAAGACCTCCTCAATTCCACCTACACGCCTTCCATTGTGGAAGCAGGGCCAGGGGACTCTGAGGCGGACTCTCCAATCTCTGGGGTCGAAGTCACTGAGGTAGTTAAAAAACTCCTCGGTGGCAAGGCCCCTGGGGTGGATGAGATCCGCCCGGATTTCTTAAGGGCTCTGGATGTTGTGGGGCTGGCATGGCTGACACGTCTCTACAACATCGCGTGGACATCGGGGACAGTGCCTCTGGATTGGCAGACTGGGGTGGTGGTTCCCCTCTTTAAGAAGGAGGACCGGAGGGTGTGTTCCAATTACAGGGGAATTACACTCCTCAGCCTCCCTGGTAAGGTCTATTCAGGGGTGCTGGAGAGGAGGGTCCGTCGGGAGGTCGAACCTCGGATTCAGGAGGAACAGTGTGGCTTTCGTCCTGGCCGTGGAACAGTGGACCAGCTCTTCACCCTCAGCAGGATCCTCGAGGGTGCATGGGAGTTCGCCCAACCAGTCCACATGTGTTTTGTGGACTTGGAGAAGGCGTTCGACCGTGTCCCTCGGGAGGTTCTGTGGGGGGTGCTTCGGGAGTACGGGGTACCGTGCCAACTGATAAGGGCGGTTCGGTCCCTGTATCACCGATGCCAGAGTTTGGTCCGCATTTCCGGCAGTAAGTCGGATTCGTTCTCAGTGAGGGTTAGACTCCGCCAAGGCTGCCCTTTGTCACCGATTCTGTTCATAATTCTTATGGACAGAATTTCTAGGCGCAGCCGAGGTGTTGAGGGTGTCCGGTTTGGGGACCTCAGCATCGCGTCTCTGCTTTTTGCAGACGACGTGGTGCTGTTGGCTTCTTCAGGCCGTGATCTCCAGCTCTCACTGGAGCGGTTCGCAGCCGAGTGTGAAGCGGTCGGGATGAGGGCCAGCACCTCCAAATCCGAGTCCTAGGTCCTCGATCGGAAAAGGGTGGAATGCCCTCTCCGGATCGGGGGTGAGATCCTGCCCCAAGTGGAGGAGTTTAAGCATCTTGGGGTCTTGTTCACGAGTGAGGGGAGGATGGAGCGCGAGATCGACAGGCGGATCGGTGCAGCGTCGGCAGTAATGCGGACTCTGTACCGGTCCGTCGTGGTAAAGAGATAGCTGAGCCAAAAGGCAAAGCTCTCAATTTACCCGTCGATTTACGCTCCTATCCTCACCTATGGTCACAAGCTATGGGTCGTGACCGAAAGAACGAGATCCCGGATACAAGCGGCCGAAATGAGTTTTCTCCGCAGGATGTCCGGGCTCTCCCTTAGAGATTGGGTGAGAAGTTCGGTCATCCGGGAGAGACTCGGAGCAGAGTCGCTACTCCTCCATGTTGAGAGGAGCCAGATGAGGTGGCTCCCTGGGGAGGTGTTCCGGGCATGTCCCACCGGTAGGAGACCCCGGGGACGACCCAGGACGCGCTGGAGAGACTATGTCTCTTAGCTGGCCTGGGAACGCCTTGGGATCCCCCGGGATGAGCTAGATGAAGTGGCTGGGGAGAGGGAAGTCTGGGAGTCCCTCCTGAAGCTGCTGCCCCCGCGACCCGACCCCGGATAAGCGGAAGAAGATGGATGGATGGATGGATGTGTCCTCTCTGCATCCATTGCAGGCTGGTCATCCTGGAAGAGGGATCCTCCCATCTGTGGTCTCTTCTCAAGGTTTCTCATTTCCCCAAGTAGGAGTTTTGAGTTTTTCCTTGTCCTCGTGGGAGTTTAAGATCAGGGGATGTCTGAGAATATTTGTCAATTTTCGCACATGTCCTGAGTGTTGTTAGTCACCTAAATGTTGAACAGAGGCTGTGATGTACCGAAATCAAATTTTGTCGTGCTCAAACATGGCCAGTAAAAATTCTTGTATCTTGAAAACTCAATTTTTGCTACGTGAACTCTCAATTGCATATGCTCAAAAATAATTTCCCTTGAAGTGAGATGTATGCACTTCAAGTCCCTGTTTGGGCGCCAATTTTCTTTCTCCTTGTAACCATTACAAGAAGGGCACAGGGTACTGATAGCGGTTTACTATCGTCCACTTTAATTATCAATTGTTTCTGGGACTGAAGTGCAACAGTCACCTCACCAACAACACAATACACATATTCCAACACACTAGTAAATGAAAATAAAAAAATAGATAAGAACAAATACCGACACGGTCTTCGCGAGCAATTAGAAAATACACCTCAGAGTCCTTTGCAACGTTGAAATATAGCTTATACTGGCCAGCAAAAAAAATATAGTTCGTTGTCCAAAGTTCTTAGAGTGTGTTTGTGTAGATGATGTGTATATGTGTGGTTGCCTGCTGTGGGCGAACAGTGTCGAAGATCCGTCGGGAGTCTTCCTCGTGGACCACGTCATTCTATAGAGGTGGGAGCTAACAAGAGAGCGTAGCATGAGGCGAAGGACATGAACGTTAGCATGAGCCACCCGCACTTACCGACAGCCGCTACTTGCTACTTGTCTGACTCGCGTTCGCTTACGAGCGCAATAGCGTAAATCAGGGCACTGTCGTAAATTTTGCAGAATACGGTGTCGCAACAATCAACAACAAAAACTGCAATGGCAAAAAAAGAAAACAATTACAATGACACACAAAAAATTAAAATACAGCTGGGAGCTATGGAAAAAAAAACTTTCACCTTAATTGTCATACTGCTTTGAAATAAATACAAAAAGAAAACCAAAATAAATAAATTTAATAAAAAGTAATGAGTGCAGACAAATTGTGTAATCACACTTTGTTCTCTTTCTCTCACTGCACTTCTGCAGTCTGCTTGCTGCTGCTGGCTCCTGAAACTTGGCATTTTTTTGCCTTCACAAGTGCATCGATATTAGTTGTCAAATCCTGAGTAGCAGCACATTTAACAATGTCATTCAAGTGTTTATTTGTTCACCTTGAGGGAGTAGGCAGCATTCACATGCAATATAACATGTCTTCTCCTCGGGCTAACTGGATATTTGTCTGCGATATTTTGTCTGCTTTGTTTTATTATCGTTCATGACAGAGAACACCTGTTCACAAAGATAAGTAGTCCCAAACATAGATAGAACCTTTGCAGCCATGGCTGTTAATTTAGGGTAACCTGGCACAAAATATTGATAAAACGTATCCAATCGCACGGACCCAAATTTATCCTTCATAGCGGAATCGCACTACAAGTCAATAAGCTTGAGTTGAATGTCAGCTGGCATATCAGAAGGCTTCACTGTAAATGGCGAGTGAAAAAAGCCAAATTTGTTCTCAAGTTCACCTCTGCTCAAACTCTCGCAGCAAATCTGTTATGTTGCCTTTATATTTATCCAAATCATTATCGGGACTATCCGGTGCCTTCAGAGTCTCCCACAGTGACAGCATTATCTTGAACGCACTTATGCTATTATAATATTGGGTGACAACTCTGTTACGGCACTGCAATGTAGTGAAGGAATAGGGTCAAAAGACACAAAACCCGCCTAGCCACAATAACAGATACGCTCACATCTCTTTGGATAAAGTATATAAGCAGACAAGTATATTCATGGAGTCAACCAATAAAGAAGACATAATTAGACATTCTTTGATATAAGATAATAACAGAGGTTGCTACAACTTCACGATTCAATATGTATTTCTGTGCACTGCAAAATAAATGTCTTTTGATATGTTGCCTAAATAGCTTAATGACCCTTAAGGAACTGTGTAATGCATGCCTGATGTTTTCTCTCTAAATCATGGACACGGCCAGAGTCGTCTTGACCATTCAGTACTTGATTATATCTTGTGTTTTGACTAAACGTCATATGTCGCCTAATGCGGGACGCCAGCTTTTCGATTACTACTGAACGCTCTGCACAGAGGGAAATGTTTTGCCTAACAAAGAAAATATATGGTGGGAAGCATGATTAAACTAAGAATATAATGATGTGAGCAAAGACATGGAGTATCAAAAGAACTAACTTTGCATAGTCAGGGACAAAATTGAAAGAATGAGGTCCGACAGTATATGTGCAAGGATGGAGGAGAATGTTTACAGGAAGGTCACTTGGAGATAAAAACCAGCTGGTGCCAGAGGGAGACAGCCAGGGACTCGGCCAAAGATGATCACCAAGGCCGAAAGACGGGATGGAAGACAACAGCCCCCACACACACACCGAATCGTCCAGAACCAGCACCCACTCCCATGGAATCAAACTCCACTGCGAACTCGCCCCACCCCAACGACTCATCGCCCATCAAACTCGCCCCACACCGGCCTGTCCAACTGAATATAAGCTGACCAAAGAACCTTGAACGTTGCCTTTTCTGAATGGAGACTTTCTGCTCTTGAAAGGCCCAGCGCTGTATTGTACTTTCCTGAAAACAGAGCTTTCTTAACAAGAATTGTGATTGAACTCAACCAACCTGTGTAAGTCTAATTTCTGCTTCAGTGTCTTTGCATTTTCCTAAATCTGAAGAAATTAAACGAGCACGCAGTGAGTAAATTGGATAACAGGTGATTGGCAATGGCTTTTGCCGTGAGGCGCAGATAGCGCTCCCTAAATTGTGGACCAAAATCCAACAAATGGTGACCATCCGACGTGATTTCTTCAGAAGGGAAAGTGCATGCTCCAGGAAGGATTCTTCCATCTCCGCTCTTGCTCAACAATATTGCAGTCCGATCAACACAAAAGGTAAGGGGGAACCTTTTTTTTTTCAATAAAATCTCCCAGTTCAGCAATATTGTGGAGTGAAAGCGGAGTAAAATTAAAATTAAAAATTAATAATTTTAGCTCTGTGTTCAGGAATTGTGGTTGTATGTATATACTACATTTATGCTTGTATGGGAACTGGTGAAAAAGTGACATTTTGTGGAAAAGAAAAGGAGAAAGGTGGTGAGGACTTCGTCTGATCAGCGAAGGAAACTCACACCGTGGAACTTGTGGGATGCCAATGGCTAGCATATGGGCACCGGAGTGGCCTCAATAGTAGACGCTTAGGGACTTTGTACTGTTGCCTAAGGTCAGGGTCGATTGGATCGGCCAGGCCACCAATACGAATCGGGGACTCGTGAAAAAGAAAAAAAAAAAAGGTGAAGGCATCGCTGATATAGCAGGACAGATGCCTGGCGACCTCAATAGTGCGACCTTAGAGACTTATATTGTTGTCTAGGGCGAAGGGTAACTGGGTTAACCAGGTCGCTACATAATTGTTGAAGTGTGACTATGATGATATTGTGTGGAAAGCAGGCTTGGCTGTCAGATGGGACAGCGACGCAGCTGGAGAAGTGAGTGATTAGTTGTGGTGGTGCAGTTCATGGGGTGGAAGTGATGATTTGTGGTTCATGAAGAACAATAAGTTGATTTGTATAAAATTGTTGATTTATATTTGGCATGTGAGTTGGAGTCAGAAAGATGGCTTAAAAAGAATTTGATAAAGAATGTATATATAATTAGCATGAAGGTTATATCCCATTGTGTGGTGGGGTTATACTATAACCATTTTTGTTTTCAAAAGGGTGCGGCTCTAAAGTTTGGGCCAAACGGTCAGGTGGGCACAAATGCATATTCTGGACAGAGGTGGGGGGTTGCATTGTGCGACGTGGTGGTGGCGAGGCTCTCCACACTTCGGTTGCCCCCCCCCTTGTCATCAACTGGGAAGATTGTCATGTCTATGTTGTGGGCCTGTGTGTTATCTATGTTTGTCTTTGTGTATCAGTTTGTTAGAAATGATGGAATTGGGTTAAAATGGTGCACGAAGATGGTGTGCTAGACAATGGTTTATCAGACTGGCATTGTGAAATGTAAACATTAGAAATTATAGAATAATCTGAGGGTTGTGGACAGAAACTGGTCCAAAAAGGAGAGTGCCCAGCCCTCATAAAAAATGTGAGAGTAAAAGAGAACATACATTGTAGAATTGGATAAAATTAAATTGTGATTGCAGATGTTACACTTAGGAGGAATTATTGATCGATTAGGACATTAGACTATACAAGGTGGTTACATGTAAGAATAAATCAAAGATTTGAATCACTTAGAGTTAAAAATAACAAATAAAAACGACATTGCAAGGGGGCACTTTTTATTAAAAGAACACCAAGTAAATTATTAAGTAGGGGGCATTCGTGATTGGGATTAAATTAAGGATAAAATTAGGTCAATGATGAGAAATCAATGGTGCTCTGCACAAAAAGGCTAAAATTTTAATGAGGAAACATTTGGAGCACTTGGGTTTATTTTGTTTATTGTTATGTTTTTCTTGTGTTCTTGGGTTAGGGTTCAGGTGTTCCTTGTTATTCTCTTATCGCCTGCATTGTAAATGTCTTCTTTATGCAGATAGGTTAACAGGCTAGGAATTTAGTGGGGAGATAATTGATCAATTGATGGGGGTTAATAATTGTCCAAATTCTAGTCACATGTTTTGAGGGACCATTATTTAGTACGTGATGACAGTGTCTAGATAAGTAGACTGTTTTATCAAAAAAAAATGAGAGTGAAGGAGGAGGTTTGATATGTAATCTGGCATTTGGGTGCCACTTTTAAGAGTCTGTGCAGGAGCATAGATTGTTTTTGTTTGTTTTTAAAGATATATTTAACAGTTTATCTCGGTGCAGTAATATAGCAATTTAGAAAGACTTAAAATTAAAAGCAAAATTACATTTTAATTCTGACACATGCCAGCTAACATGAGGATGGCAAATAAATAAATGAATAAATACTACCGTTTTTTTCCGTGTATAATACGCCCCCATGTATAATACGCACCCTAACAATGGCATGTTGATGCTGGAAAAAAGCCTGTACCCATGTATAATACGCACCCAATTTTTTTTAATTTTTATTTTAATTTTTTTTTTTTTTTTTTTTTTTAAAGTCCCAATGATCGTCACACACGCAGGGAGGCAATGGGTCCCATTTTTATAGTCTTTGGTATGGTCTTAACTAGGCTGGATGTATTTTTTTTGTTGGCGTTGATTTCTCCGACTGCCCATAAAGGCACCACCGCGATCAGATGAAAAGAGAGGAAAGTGACGTGCGGACATGTGAAAAAGGCGGCTCTGTATGGGAGAGACGTTGAAGAGGAATAAAAACACCCTTGGAAACCAAAACTTGCCCCTCGTCGTGACTCGGAGCCGCAACAAATGTTTCGGATTTGTGTAGGGTACATTGTGACAGCAAACGAGCAGGTGATCGAGCAAGCGTTTGATACGAGAGCATTGCGTTCGTATGGAGCGTGTTTGAAGTGAACAGCAGAGACGAAAGGAACAAGGCAAAGTGTTGTGAAATAAAATATTACCTATAATACGCATTTTGTTATTTGCTGATTGTATTAAACTATCACATTCATTGTCAGTCAAGAAGAGAAGAGGACTATTATCCCTTCTTTGACGAAATTACCAGAGCACAGTACAAACACACTATTGTTCTTTCGGTATTTATTCAACCCACATTCTTTCACAACATGACAAGAAGAGAACAATACATAAATCAATACTCGTACCAGTACCATGATTTTCTTAAAAAAAAAAAAAAAAAAAAAAAAAAAAAAAAAAAAATTTAATTAAAAAAAAAAAAAAAAAAAATTGTACCCATGTATAATGCGCACCCCAGATTTTAGGACAATAAATTAGTTAAATTTTGCGTATTATACACGGAAAAAAACGGTAGCTCAAATGTGGCATGTGTTTTAAATTGGGCGATAAGACATTCACTTTCAAGCACTATGATTTAGCGCTGCTGACAACAATAACATATGAGATGGTAAATCAAGGAGGAGTGTCATATTTGGAACACAGGCGCTGTATGACCTATAGATTGAACAATAACATTCACCGCATATACAACCATGTTGGTAGATTGTTAAATTACATTACAGTTTAATACAAAGGATTTCGGAACTTTATTTGATGATAAACACTGGAACGAGGATTTTAGCTGTGTTAATGGTGGATGGATTACTCAGAAAAAAAAAAAAGAAAAAAAAAAAAAAAGCATTTGATAAGGGCGGCTTGATAGTAAGATGATGAGTGTGCGCAACTGGTAGGAGACAAAATGTTAAGAGGAAGATTTGGGGTGTAAGGAACAAATACTACACAGGAAGACTGATAACACGAAGATAGTTTTGTGAAATTTGTGTCCCAGTGTGTTCTGCCCTAGCGTGTGGCACAAGTCCTGAACTGAGTCCTCGTACTCCACTGGCTGTCTCAAAATCAACAGAGGACTGTCCCTGGTCATGAGACACCTTTGACCTTTGGGAGAACAACGGGAACTATTATCATGCTTGAAGGGGGCAAGCACAGCTCTTCACAGGACAAGAACCATACAGTTGGTGGAATACACACAGTTGCAGATCAAAAAGAAAATGGACTGAAAGAACAAAGACAAGATGGACGCATTTGAGAATGGCGGACAATCCAGCCCTGAGTCATCATCATGAGAATCTAAGAGGAGAGGCTGCTAAAGACTTGCACGAGGCACATGAAGTCAAACTGGACACATTGCTAAAGACTGCTGAAGCATTACAAAGTTGGTGGAGTAGGGGACAAAAGGGATGGAAGTGTGTTTGGGTGCTGGGGCGGACATAACTGAGGAGTTTTGATAAAAGAGGGAATAATAAGGCTGCTTATTGACACTGAAACGGGGATAAAAAAAACAAAATACATAGATATGGACAGTGAAGATGCACTAATAATAACAAATCATACGACAGCGCGATCAGAAACTTTGCAAAGTGGACATTGATCGATAGAAATTAAATCATTTGAATCATACATTTTTATGTAACATAGCATTTCGAAGACATGATGAATCTAATTGAAATAATGAAATGTTATAATTGGACCGGTGAAAATTTGGATTCGGGCAACAGAAGGCTGAATTGCTAAACTTAATTGACCTTTATCAAAACGACAGAATTTAATTACACATCAATTGCGACTGATTTATAGGATGCATATTTGAGCTGGAAGGGGTGAGGGGCCATAAGAAAGTTGGAATTCTGGATAGTCAGCAAAATAGTAATACAGGGCACTACTTAATTAAAAAAGAATACAGTAGGGTTTTTAAATAACAATTACAGTGACATGACCCTTGCGACAATTGATTTAAATGGCAATTTATGATAGGTACTTGGGGTTAGGATTAACAATCCATCCATCCATCCATTACTGGTGCGGCTCGTCCTTACGAGGGTCACGGAGGATTAACAATAATAATTAGAATTTGTCATTTTTGTAGAAATTGCGTGTGAAGGCGTAGAGGCTGAATAAAAATTCGGGGAATGCTACAAGATTGTGTTTAAATTTGGAACGTGTTGAAGTGGTCAGAAAATGGATGAAAATATAGAAAGAATTCTGTAAAATTGGGCGTGAATTTTAAAGTTGAAAATTTGAAATTTTTCAAAAGTGGGAAGTTTTGGAATAGGTAGGCATAAGATGAACAGTTCAAAAATTGAAATGGGTTGAGTCAGTGAAAAAATTAATTAGAAATTATAAGGGAAAAAGGAAATTTTGCAAAGTTTTACCGCAATGTTAAAAGTGAAAATGTGAAATTTTAATCTAGGAAGTGAAAGAAGGCGAATTGGAGGAATTATGAGGAAGAAAATGAGAAATGTTGAATGTGCCATGAAGATTGAATGGTGAAATATTGGTTTAAAATTTGTAAATTTCTCGAAAACCGTAAATATTTAGAATATTTGGCATGAATATTTGGAATGTGTTAAAAGTGTTAAAAGTGGAATGAAGTGAATCAGATGAATTTGTGGAAGTAGTTAAGCTAAAAAAAAAAAAAAAAAAAAGAAAAAGGAATAAATAAATAAAAAAGAGGCAGAAGAATGCAGAAGAAGTTGAATAATAATAAAGTCAAGGCAAGTCAAGTTTATTTACGTATATAGCCCACAAGCAAGTCTCAAAGGGCTTCAAATGTACAAAAATTGACAATTTAAAGTACAGGAACAATAAGTGTGAAGGCCACAATGATGATCATGACAGTAAAAATATTTCTAATTGGTTTTGATAGGTACAAAGGGGGAACATGGAAGAAGGTTTCAAAATTTGTGATTTAGCGTGACTCCATTATCAGGAGTAAGCATTTCTTTTTTATTCTAAGAATTGGCATCAACAAAAATGAGAACGATAATCTTCAAGGTGATAGTGTAAGTGGCAGGAAGAAGCTGTGTATATTGTTTTTTAAACATTATTTTTAGTATCATTATTTTTTAGGAGGGTCAGTAATGCTTGTGAGGAGATGAATGAAGGAACTAGGTAACAGTAAAAGGGAGTGCTCTATAATTTTTTGGTTCTTTGCCAGAGGTAGTTATTTGGAGGGATGAATTTAAACTGAAAGCAAAATGGAACTGTTTAGTGGAAGAAATATGGGAAGGTGGAAATATTGAAGTTACAGCTCCACACAAAGTGTCAAATAGTCTAAGTGTGAGATGTGAGCAAACTAAATGGGGAGTTAAATCATGTTCCAGCATTCTGCATATTGGCAAACGATGAGAGGACAGAAGACCAGACAATTAGATATTAATTTTGGATTTAAAATAAAAAAGGGAAATTTTAATTGAGGAGAAAATTTTGCGTAGGGATGGTTCCTTTTACAATTTAATATTGTACGTTTTTATGTGTGTGTTGTGGGATGACAGTTTGTCTGTAATGGTGTATGAATGTCAAGTCTGTGCTTGTGGTGTGGTGTTTGTGTATTGTGAATGGTTAACATGATTCAAAGTCGGGGTGATGTGATCACAGCAGAGGATAACATTCCTCTCACCTGAAAAATATAAAGATACTACAGATTTGAAAAAGCAAGATTGATCGGGGCTAATTTTGGAATAAATATGGGTTTGGGATTACTCTGGGGCACCATTGACAACAAAAGACTTCAATGGAGAAGGCCCAATTCAAGATTATGACCAGACGTGACAATACCAGCATTGACAATCAAGACTCTGAGCCAAGACAGTGTATGACAACAACTCTGGACTTACCTGACAGTGTGACGAAATGTATGTGACGGAATTTGTGATGACTTGCTTTGTTTTGATGTTTTACCTAATTGTATTGCAGCCTCTAACAGCAACCCAGGGAGCAGATTGTGCTTCATTTGTTAAACTCGTGTTTACTTTGCAGGTTGTCAACTGCAGTCTTGGAGAATTTTGTGTCATGTCTGTGAACATGCATTAACAACTAACCCCTTACTTTTCATAATGAGTTTGTAAATGTGATCGTTTTCAGGACAGGCTCGGCAGGCTCCAGTTTTCAATTTCATACGTCTGACATGCGCCCGTGTGTGGATTATTTTTTGTTTAGCATTATGAATTTTATTTCTTGGTATTATGGATGTTTATTGTCCGGAGAGCTGCATGCACAGCTACAGGAGGGTGATGGCTTTTGTTCATACAGCCATGTGAGATGCTGCCAGTCGAGTTTCAGGGACTGAGAATTGGTGATTCCAGGCCAGGATGGCATCTGGAGGTACACCGAAGTCCAGCTGGCGATGGGTATGTTACCATGGACATTGTTATTTTTACTTTTAACCATAGTGCCACATTTTTTAGAATGTGTCGAAAGGGGGAGGGAAAAACAAAACAAAAAAAACAAAAAACAAAACAAAGGGGGGAATTGTGAGATTTTAAGTGTTTTCAGAATTGATGGTTTTTAAGTCTTCAACATGCGAGACGGAGGAGAAGAAGCAGCTTGGCAGAAATGAAGTGAATGGGAGACAACATCGTGAAATGGGGCCAAAGCCTGGTAACAAGTGTGGAGAGTTTTAAAATAGCTTAGAATAAATTGTAGACCTTTACAAGATAGGATCAAATAGGTGGGAGAGTATTAAATGTAAAACAAAATTGGAACAATAACATACAGACTCCAAACGAATTTAGAACAGGTGGATAACTTATGAACGTTAAAATTTGAATAACACATTATTCACGTGATTCATTTGCAGGATAAACAACGGAAGGGATTGATAAATTGAACAAATTTAAGACGACTGCAGGAGTATTATGTCGAAAACAAATAGATTCAACAAAAGTTTTTCCCTATAAAATGGTGGCGTTTGGGTTTGAAGTACATAGTCGCTTCAAAGGAGGAAAGGCATGAAATAAGATACGTGATTGATCAATGATTAAATGTTAGTCAAACAACAGATTGAATAAATTACGATGACTATGCTTTGAAAAGGCTATCCCTTATACCAGGGGTGTCAAAAAAAATAAAAATAAATAAATAAATAAATAAAAATAATAATAATAATAATTTTCGGGCCGCATTGTAGTCATAGCTTCTTTTGAAGGGCTGTTATGACTGTCACCCCAAATAAATGTATGAGCACCTCATATTATATACAGTAAAAGCTACAAAATAAACTGACAAGTAATTCGTTTTCAAATCAGACAAGTAAAAACTGGTCTAATATTTAAAAATAAAGTATTATTAAAAGTGAAGACAATTTGCAATTCGAGTAATGACACATGAATATGAAGCACAATTTGTCTTCGCGGGCCACATAAAATGATGTGCCTGGCTGCATCTGGCCCCCGGGCCTTGAGTTTGACACCTGTGCCTTATACAACGGTAAAGTAGGATTAGAATTTGATAAAACTGATATGGACATCCACGATTGATTGATTGATTGATTGATTCATTGATTCATTGATTCATTGAGTGACTGACTGAATGACCGAGTGACCGAGTGACAGAATGACCGAGACCAAATGACTGAGTGACCGAATGGGCGATCGTTCGATGTCTGTCTGTCTATATGTATGTATGTATTTCGTTATTTGTTTATCTATTTTTCTCTCACATTTTCTTTCTCATCTTCCACTTCTTTCGGGAATCTTCTCGCTTTTTAAGAATCTCCCCTGCCATCTCTCCTTGATAGTTCCATGCTGTCACTAGAATGTCGTCTAGGCCAATTGCCTTTCCCCTCTCCATCTTTTACAAATGTCTGGGTATGAATTTTATCTATATTTATTTTTCTCACTCATTGGCGGCCCCACAGAGGGACTTGAAGCGGCTCCACAGAGGGACGTGGTGGGCCGACAGAGGGATTACGAACACATATGGGTTTTTGGTGACCTCAGTTAAACTGAGGTCAACAGAGGGTGTGAAGGAATAGGGTCAAAAGACACAAAACCCGCCTAGCCACAATAACAGATACGCTCACATCTCTTTGGATAAAGTATATAAGCAGACAAGTATATTCATGGAGTCAACCAATAAAGAAGACATAATTAGACATTCTTTGATATAAGATAATAACAGAGGTTGCTACAACTTCACGATTCAATATGTATTTCTGTGCACTGCAAAATAAATGTCTTTTGATATGTTGCCTAAATAGCTTAATGACCCTTAAGGAACTGTGTAATGCAGTGGTTCCCAAAGTGGGCGGTACCGCCCCCCTGGGGGCGGTGGAAAGATCTGGGGGGGCGGTGAGGAAGAAAGGGGCGGTAGGGGGGCGGTAGGGGGGGCGGCAGTCGATTTGTACACAACACGCCGCTCTGGCCCAGTCAGATCCGACAGCATAGACTACAAAAGCAAAAGCTCAGGTTTGTAATTTCAAGCTTGTAATGTTCAGAATTTTATCTTATAATAAAAACCGCATTCTGGCGGTCAACATCATCTTGAGTTCAAGTCAACATGAAATTGGGGACTCGCCAGAACGCGCCGTGTTGTGTTGTGTTGTGTTGAGCTGGTTAGGGCAGTGGTCCCCAACCACCGGGCCGCGGACCGGTACCGGTCCGTGGGTCACTTGGTACCGGGCCGCCAAGCCGCACAGACATTTTTTTTTTATCGACGATCAATTAATTCAGGTCAAGACACTCGTCCCGGTCACGTGACATGTTTCCCCAGTCGAGCCCGCAAAGCCAATATGTGGCGACAGGCTAACTAACCAGGCAGTGAAGCATTCAAAACTGCTTCAACACATGGAGACCAAGCATCCTGCAATAAAAGACAAACCTTAAATCACTTCGGGTGTCATTGTCTCCGATTACGTCTAGATGGGACCGGCTCGTTTCTGAGAAACAAACTCAGTGCTCCCACTAATTCAACGTAATGGTAATGATATTATAAATGTATTATTTATTTATTTATATAAATGTATTATTTATTTATATAAATGCCGGTCCTTGGGGGGGGGGGGCGCTAGGAATTCACTGGGAAGCCAAAGGGGGCGCCAGCCTGCAAAAGTTTGGGAACCACTGGTGTAATGCATGCCTGATGTTTTCTCTCTAAATCATGGACACGGCCAGAGTCGTCTTGACCGTTCAGTACTTGATTATATCTTGTGTTTTGACTAAACGTCATATGTCGCCTAATGCGGGACGCCAGCTTTTCGATTACTACTGAACGCTCTGCACAGAGGGAAATGTTTTGCCTAACAAAGAAAAGATATGGTGGGAAGCATGATTAAACTAAGAATATAATGA
Organism: Syngnathus acus; assembly: GCF_901709675.1. Taxonomy (NCBI): domain Eukaryota; kingdom Metazoa; phylum Chordata; class Actinopteri; order Syngnathiformes; family Syngnathidae; genus Syngnathus; species Syngnathus acus. The sequence goes on along the minus strand of NC_051103.1, from coordinate 210,210 downwards.
TGTGAGCAAAGACATGGAGTATCAAAAGAACTAACTTTGCATAGTCAGGGACAAAATTGAAAGAATGAGGTCCGACAGTATATGTGCAAGGATGGAGGAGAATGTTTACAGGAAGGTCACTTGGAGATAAAAACCAGCTGGTGCCAGAGGGAGACAGCCAGGGACTTGGCCAAAGATGATCACCAAGGCCGAAAGACGGGATGGAAGACAACAGCCCCCACACACACACCGAATCGTCCAGAACCAGCACCCACTCCCATGGAATCAAACTCTACTGCGAACTCGCCCCACCCCAATGACTCATCGCCCATCAAACTCGCCCCACACCGGCCTGTCCAACTGAATATAAGCTGACCAAAGAACCTTGAACGTTGCCTTTTCTGAATGGAGACTTTCTGCTCTTGAAAGGCCCAGCGCTGTATTGTACTTTCCTGAAAACAGAGCTTTCTTAACAAGAATTGTGATTGAACTCAACCAACCTGTGTAAGTCTAATTTCTGCTTCAGTGTCTTTGCATTTTCCTAAATCTGAAGAAATTAAACGAGCACGCAGTGAGTAAATTGGATAACAGGTGATTGGCAATGGCTTTTGCCGTGAGGCGCAGATAGCGCTCCCTAAATTGTGGACCAAATCCAACAGTAGTGTTAAGTCCATTCAAGTGTTGTGTACTGTCAACCAAAAACGCATGATCCTCACCCATTTCTTGCATTTAAGTTCCTTTACTGGGCGTCCCTTCTTCTCCATGAACTGTTCAATTTCTCCTTGTAGCTCAAAGAAGCGCTTGAGTACTGCACCTCTGCTTAACCACCGCATGTTAGTGTGGTATGGTAGGCCAGCATTGATGTCATTATCACTGAGAAATGCATCAACTGATGGTGATTTAGCACTCTGATGAAATTGACAGTTTTCACAACCACACTCATAACATGGTCCATTTGCAGTGTTTTGCAACATAACGCCTCTTGATGCAAAATACAATCTTCTTCTTATCGTGTCTACAAGGCAGTTAGTTACAAGGCTTGGCTAGATGTGGTTCAGCCACAGCTGAACACATTTCTGTCCCTTCTCATTAAACTCTGCTAAGTCCGATGCTGTGCAGGGATGTTCCAGCAGGGGGCATATGAGGAGGTGTTGCATGGTCTGTGGTTCAGTGCCACAGTCACACTCAGCGTTCCGATTATTCAGATGTCCCCATTTGGCGAGAGTGACTTTTGCATGTCCAACACCAGATCTTAATCTATCTAGGCATTTCCACGTTGCATAGTTGGTGTCTGCTCCTGGGGGCAGTGCCTCGCCTGCCTTAAGCTCCATTGTAGTTTCTGGTGGAAGATTGTCAAGTCTTTCTTCCCACCGAGTGACTCTTTCACTGCTTATGCTCGGTGTTCCGAGCGGTGGGACACTTTTCAGAAAACGTTTCCTGGACTTAAGGCGGCTTTTGGCTGGTACATGGCCGAAGAGAGGATGTCTTTGGTCAGTGGACTGTTGTTGCCGCTCTTCCTTGCTTGCTGCTTGTCTACGTATCTCTGGTGGGGCTATTCCTGCCAGGATGTACAGGCGCTCTGTAGGCGTTGGTTTTAGACAGCCAGTGATAAGACGGCAGGTAGCATTTAGGGCGGGGTCCAGCTTCTTGGCATGGGCTGCTCGCTCCGGTACTGGGCAGGCATACTCTGCAGCTGAGTAGCAGAGAGCAAGTGCAGTTGTCTTGAGAGTCTGTGGATTAGTCTTATTTTGTGTGTTTTCTGTGTCCTCTGCTGTCCATCCCGTATCACTTTTAGCAGAGAAGCGCTGTTAAACATCGGACAGTCTTCTTCTGGTATTTTCTCTCCTGTTCTCTCCGATTCAGACTGTTTGTCGGAGATTCTAGCCGGAGCGGCTATACAAGCTAGCGCGACGACGGCGGCGCGGAAAACGAGCCGGAGCACTCGTAAGGCTGAGGCAGAGAGGGTTCCGTTCTGCCCTACCGTCAATTCATCTGGCGAATGTCCGCTCCCTGGCGAACAAGATGGACGAACTGCTGCTCCTCACTTCAAGGAACACGGACTTCAGCAGATCCGCCGCGCTGTGCTTTGTGGAAACGTGGCTCAGCGAACGAACCCCCCACCACGCCGTGGAGCTAGCGGGGTTTCGGCTAACTCGTGCAGATGGCAGCGCGGAGCTCTCCGGAAAATCAAAGGGAGGTGGTCTCTGTTTCTACATTAATGAACGTTGGTGTACTGATGTCACGGTGTTGAAAGAGTTTTGCAGCCCTCTCCTAGAAACACTTTTCATAAACTGCCGGCCGTTCTATTCACCACGGGAGTTCTCCTCGATCGTCATGGCGGCTGTTTACATTCCACCACACGCACGTGCGAGTGAAGCCACGCAGATGCTGGCCGACCAGGTAACAGACATGGAGAAACTTCTACCAAATTCACTAATCAATTTTCTGGGTGATCTTAACAGGGCGAACTTCGCACACGAACTCCCCAGATACAGACAGCACGTAACGTGTCCCACCAGAGGGGCACAGACTCTGGACCACTGCTACACCCTGATCAAGGATGCATACCACTCTGCGGCTCGTGCAGGTTTAGGACTCTCGGACCACTGTCTAGTTCATCTGATCTCGGCCTACAGGCAGAAACTAAAAACTTCTAAGCCTGTGGTGAGGACTGTGAGGAAGTGGACAGTGGAGTCAAGGCAGGACCTCCAAGCCTGCTTTGACTGCACCGATTGGGGAGTTTTCGAAGCTGCGACTTCAGACTTGCATGAACTCACTGACACTGTCACATCATACATCAGTTTTTGTGAGGATCTGTGTGTGCAGACTAAGACCTTCTGCACGTACAACAACGACAAACCTTGGTTTACACCGAACCTCAGGAGGCTGCGCAAAGTCAAGGAGGAGGCCTACAGGAGCGGCGACCGCGACCTGTTCAAGCAGACCAGAAACACACTGAACCGAGAGGTCAGGAAAGCCAGGAGGTGTTACGGGGAGAAACTGAAGAGACACCTCTCTGCCAATCCTGATCCCTCAACAGTGTGGAAAGGTCTGCAGAGCATCACGGGCTACAAGAAACGAACCCCCCGTCCTGTGGAGAGCCCAAGGCTTGCTAACCAGCTAAACAGGTTCTACTGCAGGTTTGATCGGTCCACCCACACAACGGGACTTCCTGCAGCACAATCTACATACTCACCTCTCCCCACAACTGCTCTGTCCACACCTCTATCATCGTTGTCACCCACTCTCTCTCTTGCAGAGGCCGCGCCCGCACTCCAGATCCGCGAGGAGGAAGTGCGCCAGATGTTCCGGAGACAAAAGACCAGGAAGGCACCGGGCCCAGACGGCGTGTCACCTTCCTGCTTGACAGTCTGCACTGAGCAGCTGGCGCCCACCTTTGCACGGATCTTCAACCGTTCTCTGGAGCTGTGTGAGGTGCCCTCGTGCTTCAAGAGCTCCACCATCGTTCCAGTGGCCAAGAAGCCCGCCATCACAGGTTTGAATGACTATAGACCTGTCGCACTGACATCTGTGGTCATGAAATCTTTCGAGAGGTTAGTGCTGAACCACCTGAAGGATGTCACGGGCCCCCTGCTTGACCCCCTCCAGTTTGCCTACCGGGCAAACAGGTCAGTGGATGATGCGGTCAACATGGGACTGCACTACATCCTGCACCACCTGGACACCCCAGGAACGTACGCCAGGATCCTGTTCGTGGACTTCAGCTCGGCGTTCAACACCATCGCTCCTGACATCCTCCAACAGAAGCTCATCCAGCTTGCGGTGCCTGCCTCCACCTGTCAGTGGATCACCAGCTTCCTGACCAACAGGAGACAGCGTGTGAGGCTGGGGGGCATCACATCTGACACCCGGACCACCAATACTGGAGCCCCTCAGGGGTGCGTCCTCTCCCCACTGCTCTTCTCTCTCTACACCAATGATTTCTCCTCAGGTGACTCTCCTGTGAAGCTCCTGAAGTATGCAGACGACACCACTCTCATCGGACTGATCCAGGACGGTGATGAGACTGCGTACAGACAGGAGGTGGAGCGGCTGGTCCACTGGTGCAGCCAAAACCACCTGGAGCTGAACTCGCTCAAGACCGTGGAGATGACAGTGGATTTCAGGCGAGACCCTTCACCACTTTTACCCCTCACTATCCGCAGTAATACTATTCTCTCCACAGACACCTTCAAGTTCCTGGGAACCACAATCTCTCAGGACCTGAAATGGACCGGCCACATAGACTCTGTCCGGAAGAAGGCCCAGCAGAGGCTGTACTTCCTGAGACAGCTCAAGAAGTTCAACCTGCCGCGAGAGCTTCTGAAGACCTTCTACACTGCCATCATCCAGTCTGTCCTCTGCACCTCCATCACTGTCTGGTTTGGATCGGCCTCCAAACAAGACAAGCACAGACTGCAACGGACAATCAGGATTGCTGAAAAAATCATTGGAATCAACCTCCCATCTATCCAAGACTTGTACCTGTCCAGGACCAGGAAACGTGCAAGGAACATCTCTACAGACTCTTCTCACCCAGGTTGCAGTCTGTTTGAACTACTCCCCTCCGGACGGCGTTATAGAGCTCGGTACGCCAAAACCAGCAGACACAGAGAGAGCTTCTTCCCCCAGGCTGTTGCTCTGATGAACTCACACCACTCTTAGAGTCTCAGAGTCATTACTGTGCAATAGCATCCTGCTCTCCACACCTTTTTTGAATTTGTCTACACTGTTTGTACTGTGTCCTCTCTGCATCCATTGCAGCCTGGTCATCCTGGAAGAGGGACCTTCCCATCTGTGGTCTCTTCTCAAGGTTTCTCATTTCCCCTAGCTGGAGTTTTGAGTTTTTCCTTGCCCTTTTGGGAGTTTAAGATCAGGGGATGTTTGAGAATATTTGCCATTTTCACATGTCCTGAGTGTTGTTAGTCACCTAAATGTTGAACAGAGGGTGTGATTTACCGAAGTCAAATTCCTTGTTTGGCACGCTCAAACATGGCGAATAAAAAACTCTTGAATTAGCACCCCATGTTGTGCCAGTGAGCTTGCGGACAATGTTGTTCCTCGCAGCTACTTTGCACTTAGTCTTCTCAATGTGGGTCTTAAAGGAGAGGCATCTATCCAGGGTTACCCCTAGGTAGACTGGGTGCTCAAAGTGTTCAACGGAGGTTCCTGACCAGCTGACCTTCAGTTGGCGCTTAGCTTCACGATTTTGCAGGTGGAAGGCATGCACCTGTGTCTTAGATGGGTTTGCACGTAGGTGGTTTTCTTCATAGTAAGGTGTTAGCTCTGTCAGAGCATTGGAGAGTCTGTCTTCCACGATTTTGAAATCAGTGGCTTGTGCACCTATGCCAAGATTGTCTGCATAGATGAAGCGACGTGTGTCTGCACTGTCGAGTTACATGGTGGATAGGATGGTAAAGGATGGTGCGTGAGTGAGTATTGGATTTGGCCCAGATGTATTGGTGAAGATGAAATTCCAAATTTCAAAGCTTGACATGGAAGACCTGAAGACGGGGGCCTGAGTAGGGGTTACCGTTTTTTTCCGTGTATAATGCGCAAAATTTAACTAATTTATTGTCCTAAAATCCGGGGTGCGCATTATACATGGGTACAATTTTTTTTTAATTTCTTTTTTTTTTTTTTTTAAATTTTTTTTTTTGAAGAAAATCATGGTACAACAATTTTTGAAGAAAATCTTGTCACGGATGGAGTGTGGAAAGGAAGAGGGCGACCAAGTGCAGCTTGAACCAGGGTTCATTGGAGGAACTCAAAACACAGACTTGGTAAACTAACATAACTCTCTAACAAAACCAACAACAGGACTGACCGACAAAGACGTGGAACAAAAAGACAGGGGGACATTACCAAAGACAGGAACAGAAACCTGTGTTATTGTCAAATATTGTTTGTTTTTTAATCTCCATCGCGGACTGGACGTCATACGGAGGCAGTATCACTGCGCATGCGCACTCTGGATCCGATGCGAATAGTCCTCTTCTCTTCTTGACTGACAATGAATGTGATAGTTTAATACATACAATCAGCAAATAACAAAATACGTATTACAGGTAATATTTTATTTCACAACACTTTGCCTTGTTCCTTTCGTCTCTGCTGTTCACTTCAAACACGCTCCATACGAACGCAATGCTCTCGTATCAGACGCTTGCTCGATCACCTGCTCGTTTGCTGTCACAATGTACCCTACACAAATCCGAAACATTTGTTGCGGCTCCGAGTCACGACGAGGGGCAAGTTTTGGTTTCCAAGGGTGTTTTTATTCCTCTTCAACTTCTCTCCCATACAGAGCCGCCTTTTTCACATGTCCGCACGTCACTTTCCTCTCTTTTCATTTTAACCTAACTGATCGCGGTGGTGCCTTTATGGGCAGTCGGAGAAATCAACGGCAACAAAAAAAATACATCCAGCCTAGTTAAGACCATACCAAAGACTATAAAACTGGGACCCATTGTCTCCCTGCTTGGCACTCAGCATTAAGGGTTGGAATTGGGGGGTTAGATCACCAAATGATTCCCGAGCGCGGCGCCGCTGCTGCTCACTGCTCCCCTCTCCCCCAGGGGATGGATCAAAATCACACGGGGATGGGTCAAATGCAGAGGACAAATTTCACCACACCCAAATGCGTGTGTGACGATCATTGGGACTTAAAAAAAAAAAAAAAAAAAAAAGTCAAAATTTGGGTGCGTATTATACATGGGTACAGGCTTTTTTCCAGCATTGACATGCCATTTTTAGGGTGCGTATTATACATGGGGGCGCATTATACATGGAAAAAAACGGTACTTAAAAGTTAGTTCTTCAAAATTAACTATTGTTAAATTGGTAAAGGGGAATTTGTTCGTTGAACCAGTAAACCTTCATTCCCGTTCCAAATTTCACCAGAAGATGGTGCCAAAGTCAGATTGACCTAACATTACTATAATTAATAGTTTAAAAAGTCATCGATTAGATGAAGATTTGTTCTGAAGCACAGCAACACACAATTTTGGATTATGTTATATTATTTTGTTTTGCTATAATATACTTTGAAACTGCTTGAATATTTTAATTTGCTAACTAGGGAAGCCCATGCTCATCGTTAGGTAATGAGAATGAGACATGTTAATACCAGTTAGAGTAAGCTGCAATATACTTTATTTTATTTTGTTTTGCAATAGTTAGTATAGTTAGTAGCAACTTGAGCAGCATTATAGTACTGATGTTTCATTTACACATGAATGTATTAAGAGTTGAGTAAGGACAAGGGGCTGACAGTGGTACCGTGGGTGGAAAAAAGTCAAAAAAGTCAAAGTCTGCTTTATTGTCAATTTCTTCACATGCCAAGACACACAAAGAAATCGAAATAACGTTCCCACTATCCCACGGTGACAAGACATAGTACACAATATGCATACAAGTAAACAACACAAAAAATAAAAACAAGAAGGCACAAACAATGAATAAATAAGAGTGATGAATAAATAATAAATAAATAACATAACAAATAAGAGGAGCAAAAATGGAGCAAGTGTCAGAATAAAGCGCAAAATTACAGGACGCTACGCAGAAGGGGGGAGAGAGTTCAGGATCCTAACAGCCTGGAGTATGAAGCTGTTGGTGAGTCTGGTGGTGCGGGAGCGCAGGCTCCTGTACCTCTTCCCAGAGGGAAGACTGCAATCCCACGTTGAGCTTGACCTTGAGGTCACCAGCTTGTCAAAATACGTTTTTAAGATGCTTGAGTGTTTTAACTTGCTAAGAGAATCCACGATCATAGTTAGGATTATGTGTTAAATTGACTATTGTGAAAGTATGGGTTATTATTGTCACGATGTTTGATCAGTATCAAACATGTATGTAATATTGATGTACCATTTACACATGAATGTATGAGTGTGAGCGAAGACAAGGAGGCGGAAAGGGTTAATGGTGATACTAAGTGGTGGAAGACTGAGGTCCCACATACACTACCGTTCAAATGTTTGGGGTCACAAAATTGTTTGGGTGACCCCAAACTTTTGAACGGTAGTGTATATATTTATTTAGATAATTATTTATAGATTATATATATAATCTTCTGTGTAAAAAATCTTATAATATATATGTATACTTATATTCATAGATTATATATAATCTTATACAAATATAAGATATAATTTATAATATTTAATTCATAGTATTTTATTATAATAATATTTACACTACTGTTCAAAAGTTTGGGGTCACCCAAACAATTTTGTGACCCCAAACTTTTGAACGGTAGTGTATGAGTGTGACATCGGTCACGTTCATCCAGTTGAAGCCTAAACAAAATGCTGTTTGACGGAACACAAGTCAGAGAAAAAACATTTGCAAATGTCACGTTGATGGACAGTTGACAAGATTTGGGAGTGGGAAACAGGATGAAGCATCCCTGAGAAAATTGTTACTTCCGTGAGAACATGGTCATCTCATCTGGTTGAATCCGGTTGAGACCGGCTGAGATGCAGGTGTAGTCTATTCTGGAAGCATTTGGGTCATCTGAGGCCAATGTATGACGTCATGGAAAAAAACTGGTACGTGACCAAGCAGGCATAGTACCCACGAACTGGACTGGTATAAACGGTTCGTTCGGACAAAGAGCTTCGCTCTCTCTCGCCCGGTAGGCTTTCCCCGTCAGGGGTATGGCCCCTGCGGCTACTGCCGTTGGTCGAGAACGCCTATTAGACAAAGATAGATTTCATTCTTTCTGAGATTAACCGTATTTCCGTTAAAATGAATTTATACTATCTTCAAATTGGACTTAGTCAAATTTTAAGCTCAAAGACAGGCTAGAAGATGCAGACCTCGGTGCAGGAGAGAGGAGCCATTTTTAGGGCGTCGTCATCTCCATTCTTTAGGCCAGCCTGTTCTTTTAAACAGAATTCGGATTTTGGAACAAGGAGAACTGATCACTCGACTTTTCCACCAAACAGACCTCTAGCCTCTTACCCTTTTTTACTATATTTTTGAGTTTTCAAGAGAGAACTTAGAGACTGAATAATTTTTGCTCTATTGAGAATGGTGAGTGGAAATTATTGTTAGTTGTTCGAACAATTGAAACTTGTAATTCTCTTTCTTGCTTATTCATTAAATTTCTACTTTATAATCATTTAATTTCGATTAATGATTATTTTGATCTTTTATGCTTTAAATCTCTTTTGTTTCTCTATCATAGTCATACTTTAAACCCTTCAGTTCTTTTTTAAATGAAGACAGCTTTAATCCTTGACATCAGGGAGGGTCAGAATCTGGTTCGAAACCGTTAACTTAAGCTCAGCTAGTGTGAGTGTACGCTAGTGAAAATAAACGAGTTCCCGCGGTCTTAACAAAGACAGCTAAACTATTCCGAGCGGATAACAAAAGCAACAATCTTAATAGGAAAGGAGAGCTGCTGAAACGGCCGCGATCGAGGAGATCCTGGGTCTCGACAAAGTAGTTACTCAACCATCGGGTTTCTTTGATTTCAGCGGGACTGGCGTCCGGAAATGACGGAATTAATCTAACAATAGATTAATTAACTAAACAGCGGTTAGACTCGGAACGAATCTTCTTTCTGTACCGGCTTAAATCAATTCTCGTCTCCCCTACAGACTGCGTTACTGCAGAGGGGCTAAAGTACAGAATTTTACCCTTTAAACGGAGAGCCGGTCACTTACATCAGATAAATGCACAATTGACAGCCCTGCACATTAGCCTGTGCCCAATGACTTTTACACCCGCGCAGTGGAACCCCATGTTGCTCGTGTTGTGGCCGTGCAGCCTGTCCCTCGGCAGGAAGGATGGTGCCTCGGGCATTTGTCCACTGACGGCTTCTTCTTCGAATGCAGAGGCCCGTGTGGCTACTATCAAGGACACCACGCCCCCCCGAGGCTCTGTTTACGAGTGTGATGGCCCTTGCTATGGGATGCCTGATGACCAATCGCCGGTTGAGTCACCCGCTAACCCCGCCCGGCCGGCGGACGAGAATTTGGAGCAAAATTCCGCGGCCGACGGCGTCGATATGGGCGAAGAGGACAACTGGAACTTTTACGGCGACAGTGGCCCTTTGGGTGAAGATACACCTCCAGAATTGAGAGCCCTGGCTGAGGGATCCGGCGACGCCAGCAATAACGACACCAGCGACCAGTACGTTGGCGCGTTCGGTCAGGACCGCATGGAGCGCTTGCTTCAGGCCCTGGCACGAATTGCTGAAGAGGGCTGTTTCACCCCACCCGACGGACTGCTCCCTGTTTCCTCTGCCGGGAAAGTTGTGAACATTTTTGACTCTGAAGACGAGATGCCAATGTAGCTCCCGAACATGGTGCGGGGCAAGGCGGTTTTGTCGCCTGGTCCTAAATCCAAGAAGGGGGTATCAAGTTACATGGAGGGTAGGATGGTACAAGATGGTGCGTGAATGTGTATTGGATTTGGCCCAGACGAAATTCCAAATTTCACCAGAAGATGGTGACAAAGCTTGACATGGAAGACCTGAAGGAGGGGGCCTGAGTATAAGTTAATTCTTCAAAACTAACTATTGTTAAACTGGTAAAGGGGAGTTTGTTGGTTGAACCAGTCATCCTCCATTCCCGTTCAAAATTTCACCAGAAGATGGTGCCAACGTCAGATTGACCTAACATAGTAAATTAATAGTTTAAAAAGTCATCGACTAGATAGAGACTTGTTCAGTTTTAATCCTTGACATCAGGAAGTCTCAAATCTGGTTCCAAATAGTTATCTTAAGCTCAGCAAGCGTGGGTGCACGCTAGTGGAAATAAACGAGTCCCTGCGGTCTTAACAAAGACAGCTAAATCTATTCCGAGCGGTTAACAAGAGCCTCAAATCTTATAGGAAAGAGCTGCTGAAACGGCCACGATCAATTTGAGCCCCGGTTTCGACCAAGTAATTACTCAACACCGGGGTCTTTTTGATTTGAAAGGGACTGGCGTCCGGAAATGACGGAATTATCTAGCAATAGATTACTTGAACAGCGGTTACACTCGGAACGAATCTTCTTTCTGTACTGGCTTAAATACATTCTCGTCTTCCCGTAAAGGCTGCGTTGCAGCAGCGGGGCTAAAGTACAGAATTTTACCCTTTAAACGGAGAGCCGGTCACTTACATTTGATAAGTGCACGATTTGACACACCCCACTGGAACACATTGACAGATTGACAAATGTTCTGGAGAGAATACGTCAAAATGGATTAAAACTGAATCGGGACAAATGCCAGTTTGGTGTGCCAGAAATCACATTTTTAGGGGGAAAACTGTCTACTTGAGGTGTACATCCAGATGAGAAGAAAATTACCGTTTTTTCCCGTGTATAATACGCAAAATTTAACTAATTTATTGTCCTAAAATCTGGGGTGCGCATTATACATGGGTACAATTTTTTTTTTTTTTTTTTTTAATTAAATTTTTTTTTTTTTTTTTTTTTAAGAAAATCATGGTACTGGTACGAGTATTGATTTATGTATTGTTCTCTTCTTGTCATGTTGTGAAAGAATGTGGGTTGAATAAATACCGAAAGAACAATAGTGTGTTTGTACTGTGCTCTGGTAATTTCGTCAAAGAAGGGATAATAGTCCTCTTCTCTTCTTGACTGACAATGAATGTGATAGTTTAATACAATCAGCAAATAACAAAATGCGTATTATAGGTAATATTTTATTTCACAACACTTTGCCTTGTTCCTTTCGTCTCTGCTGTTCACTTCAAACACGCTCCATACGAACGCAATGCTCTCGTATCAAACGCTTGCTCGATCACCTGCTCGTTTGCTGTCACAATGTACCCTACACAAATCCGAAACATTTGTTGCGGCTCCGAGTCACGACGAGGGGCAAGTTTTGGTTTCCAAGGGTGTTTTTATTCCTCTTCAACGTCTCTCCCATACAGAGCCGCCTTTTTCACATGTCCGCACGTCACTTTCCTCTCTTTTCATCTGATCGCGGTGGTGCCTTTATGGGCAGTCGGAGAAATCAACGCCAACAAAAAAAATACATCCAGCCTAGTTAAGACCATACCAAAGACTATAAAAATGGGACCCATTGCCTCCCTGCGTGTGTGACGATCATTGGGACTTTAAAAAAAAAAAAAAAAAAAAAAAATTAAAATAAAAATTAAAAAAAATTGGGTGCGTATTATACATGGGTACAGGCTTTTTTCCAGCATCAACATGCCATTGTTAGGGTGCGTATTATACATGGGGGCGTATTATACACGGAAAAAAACGGTAAAGCAATATTGACAACAACGGAGTGCTGATAGTAATGGGAATGATCAACTTCATTGGAAAATTCATACCCAACTTGTCAGTGAAAACATCGGCTCAAAGAGACCTTCTACATAACAATTCGGAATTCGTTCTGACACAGAGACATGAGCGCGAGTGGAACACTTTAAAGACCACGGTGACAAGTCCACCAGTAGGGGATAGTGGGGTAATTTGTGCCAAGGGGCAAGTAGTGCCACACCTGTTCTCCAGAAAACCATAGAAGAAGTTGGTCATGTGACCACCTATTTTTGAAGGGGCATCCATTTCACGCATCCTGCAGAGAAGGGAGACACGTGGCTTGAGAGGTAAGCACATTTAAGTTAAAAAAACATGTTTTGCCCTCAAAAGTAAAATTTCTATGATAAAGGGTTTTTGATTGCTGTGTTTGAACAATTATAAACAACTTTGAAAACAGTTCACACGGGTTTTAGTGCTGTAGTAAGCTACAGCATGAGTCCATACAATTAGCATGATGCTTGCTCAAAACAGCAGGAGGATGCATTTTTTTCAAAATGGTGGGTCTGGGGTAATTTGTGCCAAAGGGCCTGGGGTAAGTTGTGCCACTGGCAGAAGATAAAGATAAAAAGGCTGAACAGGAAAAGGAAAATAATGAAAGAGAGAAGAAAGGGGCTATGAAAGCCTCAAATCAAAACAAAACCAAGAAGAAAATGACCGTGTACAGCAGTGGTTCCCAAAGTGGGCGGTACCGCCCCCCTGGGGGCGGTGGAAAGATCTGGGGGGGCGGTGAGGAAGAAAGGGGCGGTAGGGGGGCGGTAGGGGGGGCGGCAGTCGATTTGTACACAACACGCCGCTCTGGCCCAGTCAGATCCGACAGCATAGACTACAAAAGCAAAAGCTCAGGTTTGTAATTTCAAGCTTGTAATGTTCAGAATTTTATCTTATAATAAAAACCGCATTCTGGCGGTCAACATCATCTTGAGTTCAAGTCAACATGAAATTGGGGACTCGCCAGAACGCGCCGTGTTGTGTTGTGTTGTGTTGAGCTGGTTAGGGCAGTGGTCCCCAACCACCGGGCCGCGGACCGGTACCGGTCCGTGGGTCACTTGGTACCGGGCCGCCAAGCCGCACAGACATTTTTTTTTTATCGACGATCAATTAATTCAGGTCAAGACACTCGTCCCGGTCACGTGACATGTTTCCCCAGTCGAGCCCGCAAAGCCAATATGTGGCGACAGGCTAACTAACCAGGCAGTGAAGCATTCAAAACTGCTTCAACACATGGAGACCAAGCATCCTGCAATAAAAGACAAACCTTAAATCACTTCGGGTGTCATTGTCTCCGATTACGTCTAGATGGGACCGGCTCGTTTCTGAGAAACAAACTCAGTGCTCCCACTAATTCAACGTAATGGTAATGATATTATAAATGTATTATTTATTTATTTATATAAATGTATTATTTATTTATATAAATGCCGGTCCTTGATGGGGGGGGGGGCGCTAGGAATTCACTGGGAAGCCAAAGGGGGCGCCAGCCTGCAAAAGTTTGGGAACCACTGGTGTACAGTATCCATTCATCCATCCATCTTCTTCCGCTTATCCGGGGTCGGGTCGCGGGGGCAGCAACTTCAGGAGGGACTCCCAGACTTCCCTCTCCCCAGCCACTTCATCTAGCTCATCCCGGGGGATCCCAAGGCGTTCCCAGGCCAGCTGAGAGACATAGTCTCTCCAGCGCGTCCTGGGTCGTCCCCGGGGTCTCCTACCGGTGGGACATGCCCGGAACACCTCCCCAGGGAGGCGTCCAGGAGGCATCCTGATGAGATGCCCGAGCCACCTCATCGGGCTCCTCTCAACGTGGAGGAGTAGCGACTCTACTCCGAGTCTCTCCCGGATGACCGAACTTCTTACCCTATCTCTAAGGGAGAGCCCGGACATCCTGCGGAGAAAACTCATTTCGGCCGCTTGTATACGGGACGCGGGTCACCGGGGGCCCCCTCTGGAGCCAGGCCTGGAGGCGGGGCTCGAAGGCGAGCGTCTGGTGGCCGGGCCTTTGCCCATGGGGCCCGGCCGGGCACAGCCCGAAAAGAAAACGTGGGTCCCCCTTCCCATGGGCTCACCCCCTGTGGGAGGGGCCAAAGGGGTCGGGTGCAGTGCAAGCTGGGCGGCGGCCAAAGGCAGGCAGACTGGGGTGGTGGTTCCCCTCTTTAAGAAGGGTGTGTTCCAATTACAGGGGAATTACACTCCTCAGCCTCCCTGGTAAGGTCTATTCAGGGGTGCTGGAGAGGAGGGTCCGTCGGGAGGTCGAACCTTGGATTCAGGAGGAACAGTGTGGCTTTCGTCCTGGCCGTGGAACAGTGGACCAGCTCTTCACCCTCAGCAGGATCCTCGAGGGTGCATGGGAGTTCGCCCAACCAGTCCACATGTGTTTTGTGGACTTGGAGAAGGCGTTCGACCGTGTCCCTCGGGAGGTTCTGTGGGGGGTGCTTCGGGAGTACGGGGTACCGAGCCAACTGATAAGGGCGGTTCGGTCCCTGTATCACCGATGCCAGAGTTTGGTCCGCATTTCTGGCAGTAAGTCGGATTCGTTCCCAGTGAGGGTTGGACTCCGCCAAGGCTGACCTTTGTCACCGATTCTGTTCATAATTTTTATGGACAGAATTTCTAGGTGCAGCCGAGGCGTTGAGGGTGTCCGGTTTGGGGACCTCAGCATCGCGTCTCTGCTTTTTGCAGACGACGTGGTGCTGTTGGCTTCTTCAGGCCGTGATCTCCAGCTCTCACTGGAGCGGTTCGCAGCCGAGTGTGAAGCGGTCGGGATGAGGGTCAGCACCTCCAAATCCGAGTCCATGGTCCTCGATCGGAAAAGGGTGGAATGCCCTCTCCGGATCGGGGATGAGATCCTGCCCCAAGTGGAGGAGTTTAAGAAGTTGAGAATTTGAAAAACAATAATGTTTTTGAGGAATTTCTAGACAAAGGTCAAAC
Organism: Syngnathus acus; assembly: GCF_901709675.1. Lineage (NCBI taxonomy): Eukaryota > Metazoa > Chordata > Actinopteri > Syngnathiformes > Syngnathidae > Syngnathus > Syngnathus acus. Next base: position 195,017 of record NC_051103.1, on the reverse strand, counting down.
ATGTGTTTCTGCAAGATGGGTCTGTACGTTGAAAGTCAAAGTCAAAGTCAAAGTCAGCTTTATTGTCAATCCTTTCATATGTCAAGACACACAAAGAAACCGAAATTCCGTTTCCTCCATCCCACGGTGACGAGACATACAAGTAGGCGACACAAAACAAAAACAAGAAGGCACAAACCATAAATAATAAATAACAAATAATAAATAAAATAAAATGAGCGATGAATAAATAACAGACCAATAACCCATTAAATAAGAGGGGCAAAACCGAGCCAGTGTGCATACAGCAGACAGCAAGAACAGGACGCTACGCTGAAAGGGGGAGCGAGTTCAGGATCCTAACAGCCTGGAGTACGAAGCTGTTGGAAAGTCTGGTGGTGCGGGAGCGCAGGCTCCTGTGCCGCCTCCCAGAGGGCAGAAGTTCAAACAAAGAGTGAGCGGGGTGACTCACATCACTCACAATCTTGGTCGCCTTGCGGGTGAGATGGGAGGTGTAAATGTCCTTCAAGGAGGGGAGAGAAGCACCAATAGTCTTACTAGCCGTTTTCACTATGCGCTGCAGGGCCTTCAAGTCGTGGTCAGTGCAGCTGCCACCCCAGACAGCAATACAGCTGGAGAGGACGCTCTCAATGGTGCCGCGGTAAAAAGTAGTCATGACGGCCGGAGGAGCCCCCGCTCGCCTGAGTTTCCGAAGGAAGTACAGGCGGCGCTGGGCCTTCTTCGCCAGCCATGCGGTGTTGGTGGACCAGGAGAGATCCTCACTGATGTGCACCCCCAGGAACCTGGCGCTGCTCACCCTCTCCACCACAGCACCGTCGATGGTCAGCGGCAGGTGTTGGGCGTGACCCTTCCGGAAGTCAACAACAATCTCCTTGGTCTTGTCGACGTTCAGCAGGAGGTTGTTGTCCCTGCACCACGCGGTCAGAAGGTCAACCTCCAGCCTGTATTGAGTCTCGTCTCCCTTGGTGATGAGACCCACCAGAGTCGTGTCGTCAGCAAACTTCACTATGCGGTTGCCGCTGCAGGTGGCAGCGCAGTCATGCGTCAGGAGGGTGAAGAGCAGCGGACTGAGCACGCAGCCTTGGGGGGCCCCTGTGCTCAGCGTGATGCTGGCGGAGATCTTGTCGCCAACACGTACCACCTGTGGCCTCTGACAGAGGAAGTCCAGTAGCCAGTTGCAGAGGCAGGTACTGAGGCCCAGCTTGTCAAGTTTGCTGATGAGACGCTGCGGCACAATGGTGTTGAAGGCAGAACTGAAGTCCACAAACAGCAACCTCACATACGAGTCCCTCCCCTCCAGGTGGGTGAGGGCCGAGTGGAGGGCAGAGCAGATGGCATCCTCAGAGGACCGCTTGGCTCGGTACGCAAACTGGAAGGGGTCAATGGTGGGGGGGAGAACTGACCGGATGTGCTCCAAGACAAGCCGCTCAAAGCACTTCATGATGACGGGCGTAAGTGCCACGGGGCGGTAGTCATTGAAGCAGGACGGAGCAGGCTTCTTCAGCACAGGTACGATGGTGGCAGCTTTGAAACACGACGGGACGATGGCCTGCTGCAGGGAAGTGTTAAAGATGTCCGTGAAGACACCCGTCAGCTCACCAGCGCAGTCCTTCAGCGCTCGACCCGGGATGTTGTCCGGGCCCGCCGCCTTACGGATGTCGATAGCGGCAAGCGTCCTCCTCACGCTGTCGGCGGAGAGGCACAGGGGCAGCTCGTGGGAAGGTGGAGTGGCCTTCAGCGGGAAAGTGCTGTTCTGAGCGTCGAAGCGAGCAAAGAAGCGGTTGAGGTCATTGAGCAGACGGACGTCGCCTTCACAGCTCTGCGGCGCGGGCTTGTAGTCCGTGATGGTCTGAATGCCCTGCCAAAGGCTCCGTGCGTCCCTGCTGTCCTTGAAGTGGGCGGTGATTTTGCCCGAGAACGCCCTCTTCGCTTCTTTGATGCCCCGGGACAGGTCGGCCCTCGCAGTCCTCAAGCCAGCCTCATCCCCCGCCCTGAAGGCTTTGTCCCTGGCCCTCAGCAGCCTGAAGACAGCCCCTGTCAGCCATGGCTTCCGGTTAGCCCGAGTGACGACGGATATTGAGTGTGTCACATCATCAATGCACTTCCCGATGTAGGAGGAAACAGAGTCAGTATACTCCTCAATGTCCGCCCGACCGTCGCAAGTGGCAGCCCTCCTAAACACGTCCCAGTCAGTAGAGCCAAAGCAGTCACGAAGCGCATCAGAGGCACCCTCAGGCCACACCCGCACCCGCTTGCGAACTGGTCTGGAGGTTCTCACCTTTTGTCTGTATGCGGGCAGAAGCATAACAGTGATATGGTCAGAAAGTCCAAGATGGGGGAGGGGGGCGGCTTTGAAAGCTCCTTTATGCGAAGAGTAGACCAGGTCCAGGAAGCTGTCGCCACGCGTAGGAAAATCAACATGCTGGTGAAGCCTCGGAAAAACAGACTTCAGATTAGCATGATTAAAATCCCCAGCGAAGATGGTGAAACCGTCAGGGTGCGCTGTCTGTTGGTCACTGACAGCCCGGTACAGTTCACTAAGAGCCGCGACCTCTGTCGCCTCCGATGTTGGAAGGCGGGATGTAAACCGCGACCAGCAGAATCGCGGTAAATTCCCTCGGCAGGTAAAAAGGACGGCACTTAATGACCACAAACTCCGCCAGTGGCGAGCAGTGCCTGCATACCACCACAGAGTCCCGGCACCACTCGTCACGGATGTAGACGCATATTCCACCTCCACGAGATTTCCCCCCTCGTACAATGGTCCGGTCCGCCCGATAGCACGCTAGCCGCTCCAGACGTACAGCCGAGTCCGGAATGTTGACGGTCAACCAAGTCTCAGTGAACACGAGCACACAGCAGTCACGCACCGTCCGGTTTGTAGATCTCAGCAAGCGAATGTAATCCATTTTGTTGTCCAGCGATCGAACATTCGCCAGAAGAATGGAAGGCACGGCCGGGCGAGCCGGGTTGGCCGCCAGCCTGGCCCGGACGCCCCCACGCTTGCCCCTCTTCAGCCTCCTCGCACACCGCTTTCGACGCCTCCCAACCGGGGGAGGAATAGCAGACGAGTCCGGCGACGCTTCAGGACGTAGCAGTCCGAGCTCCTTTAATGTCCCCGCATCAAAGTCCAGAACTCGACAAAACTCGCTTTCGCCGATGTCGAGCAGAACCTTCCTGCCGTACTTGTAGCACGACTCAGTACGACGAGACGAACGCACAAAACCGCCGGTCAAACACTCATTTGACGAACAAAACACCGTTCGAGCGGGACAGAGAGAGGTCGCTGCGTATGCATCTTGAATTGGTATTGTACCAAAGAAACGGATTGTTGCGAGGGTTTTTTAGAAAATGAACATTCAAGACTTACAGAAGGACTCCCCTACATGTGCATCAGAGTCACTCAGAGTGCTCCTAGCTATTGCCAGTCAAACAAAGTTAAAGTTAAAGTCATTTAAAGTCCCAATGATCGTAACACACACATCTGGGTGTGGTGAAATTTGTCCTCTGCATTTAACCCATCCCCGTGTGATTTTGATCCATCCCCTGGGGGAGGGGGGAGCAGGTTCCCCTCTGGAAAGTTCATTCTATTGATATTAAATCTGCTTTTCTACAAGGAATGGAACTTTCAAAGATCATTTAAGTCCGTCCCCCGCGTGAGGCAGGTGTGGACAATGTACTCTGGAAACTCAAGAGATGTGTCTACGACCTTGCAGATGCCTCCCTCTACTGGTACAACAAGGTCAAGGACCTAATGTTAAAAACTGGTGGTAGAGTGTCCAGAGTTGACCCAGCAATTTTCTTTTGGCCAAATGAAGATTCTTAAGTTGTGGGCGTACTAGCATGCCATGTAGATGATTTTCTCTGGGCAGGGTCAGACCATTATGAAAAAAATGTAATTTTTGTACTCAGGGCTACTTTTCATGTTGGGCGTGAAGAACATGAGAGTTTTTCTTATGTGGGCATGGACATTACAAATTTAGGTGATCAGGTGGTTCTACATCAACACAGCTACATTGAAAATCTGCAGCCAGTTCGTTTGCAGGCAGCTCAGGCTGTTCAAAGAGATGCTCCTTTGAACAAAACTGAGGCAGAGCAGCTTAGGTCAAAAATAGGACAGCTGTTATGGGTTGCCAAACAAACGAGGCCTGATGTAATGTTTGACGCATGCAGCCTGGCATCTAACATTAAAAATGCTTCTATTTAGTCTATTCATGAAGTGAACAAGATCCTCCGCAAATTGAAGTCGGAAAAGGTCACACTTAAGTTTCAATACTTGGGGAGGAGTGATGCTTGAGTTTAGCTGTCTTTAGTGATGCTTCTCTTGGCTATCTCCCGGATGGAGGAACTCAGGGAGGAGCTTTAATTGCACTTACGGGTGAAGAAGGAAAGTTCTCCCATTTGTTTTGGCAGTCTAAAAAAAAAGAGATGTGGTGAGAAGTACTCTAGCTGGAGAAACCCTTGCCATGTCAGATGGTATAGACAATGGAACGTTTCTGTCCATGCTGTTTTCTCAGCTCACTACTGGAAATGCGAGTCTTCATGTTCTTCCTCTTATCTGTGTAACTGACAATGACTCTCTGTTTGATGCACTGAAGTTGACTAAGCAGGTTACAGAGAAGAGGCTTAGGCTAGAACAGGGGTGGGCAAACTACGGCCCGCGGGCCACATCCGGCCCACGGGACCGTTTAATCCGGCCCGCCAACCCTGAATTAATTGTATTATTAAACTTTTTTTTTTGTCATTTTGCCTGCAATGACTGCGTTTCCCCAGTAGATGGGGAACCGCTCGCCTGCGCATTTACTACCGGAAGCCGTGTCAGAAAGCTCGGTGCACACTCACAAGTGCGTGTACGTACGTACTCAGTAGTACGGACATGGCGCACTCGCGCTCTATTTGTATCAGTCCCGAATTTAGAGCGTGGGCTGTGACGACAGCATTCTTGTAATTCGCTCGCTGAGCTTTCAGATACAGTTTTACGCTAAAGCCACCCACAAACCTTCCCCTGGAATCCTTCCATTAAAATGAGTGGCCCGAAGAAAAGAAGTGAGTGCCGAATGTTAAAAGAGTTGCCAATTTGGCTCGACGTACGCGACGTGACGTTCAGCCACATCAACCCGTCACAGATCGAGGTAAACGGATCTCTCCTAAGAATTGCCACAACAAATTTTACTCCAGACTATGATGCACTAGCAAAAAAGGGAGACCAACAACACTGTTCCCACTGAAAATGAAGGGGAGGCTCTCAAGTTTGTTGTAAAAAAATGCATTTTGAATATGATTTGTACACATAGCAGGGATTGAAACTAGCGACCATTCTCATTTTCAAACAGTGCAGGATGCTCAAGGACATTGATGCACCACCTGTTTGCGACTAATCTTAACCTGTAAAGTTCTTAAGGCTTACTTTAAGGAAGTGTTTCCCGTTTCCTCACCTCTGTTACCAGGTGTTTGTGAGTTAAAACTCTGCTCTGATTTTCAGATACCCCTCACCGTGTTGCCGTTTTGATTACTTTATTTGGATGTATGCTTTCACCGATTCTTCAAGATGATATATTTGGTCAGAATGTTTGCTGTGATCTCATAAGATAAACATTTTTCATTAATCTGACCTGCAGGCACTGAAGTGATGGAGACTGTTATTCATAATAATAGTGTCGTATTTTATGAGAATCACTGATAGCAGTTTTTTAGTGATTTTTTTTTTAATGCTGTTAATAAATGCATTTGTTTTCAAAAAACTTGTTTGGAATATCCATGCTTTACTACCTACTAAAGGCCAAAATCTTTTATGCAATGACCTTTACAGGTCGCTTATATTACTTCACACAAACACTACGTCCATCTGCTCCTGGTTCGGCCCTCCGGTCCAAATTTAGAACCCAGTTCGGCCCGCGAGTCAAAAAGTTTGCCCACCCCTGGGCTAGAATTAAGTAGTGTTAAAGAGCTCCTACAGGCCAAGAAAATAAAACAGATATTTTGGTCAGAGACTAAGTCCCAGCTTGCAGATTGCCTGACAAAAAAAGGGAGCTTCTTCACTCATGCTTCTCAAAGCGTTAGATGAAGGTTCATGGCTACTTAAATTTTTGTTTATAGATAGAAAATAAACCTTTTGTTTTGTAGTTCAAAAAGGTCTTTATTCAAGCACACTTTAAATGTTCTGTGTATTTGTTTATTTTATTTTTAAGAAAGAGGGAGATTGTTAACTCCTGATGCTATGCATTGTGGATAAGGAGGCGGTGACGGAAGTGTTGGAAGTTTTTTTGCTGTCGGGTCACGGAGTGCGATGGAGTGAAATAATGTGGCCGAATAAAGGTGTTTATGACAAGCTTTGTCATATATTGGAATTCACATCAACAAGTCAAGGTAAGGTGGAAGGTTTTAACAAAGTTAATGTTTCTAGTCAACATTCCAACATAATCATACGATCAATATAATGTCAACCCTAATACATCCTTTTCCTGAATTTCTTTTCCTCACGAGGGTCGCGGGCGTGCTGGAGCCTAACCCAGCTGACTTCGGGCAGTAGGCGGATGACGCCTTGAACTTCTTGGCAGTCGATCGTAGGGCACGCAAAGACGAATAACTATTCGCACTCAACCTTATTGACAATTTGGAGTGGTCAGTCGGCCTACCATGCACGGGAAGAACATTTAAACTCCTCACAGGAAGGGGACAGAATCAAATTCACAATCATCGCATTTACCTCCTTTTTCAAACCATATATTATAAATTTGAATAATGCAATTGCAAAAACAAAGAGATGCCTAATATCAGTTTGATATGTTTGTTTGAATCCATTTTTATTTAGTTGTGCTTTTAATTCACATAGACATTAATTGCGTGTGATTCATGGTTTAGGGATTTTCTTCAGCCTGAGGTTATTAGAAATTCACAATTACTGTAAAATACATTTTAGAATACAAATGCTTGTGGTGCATTTGCATGTGTAACTGTTCTAACTGAAACATAACGCAATACTTAATGCATATTCGGGGGCAGCACCATAAATCATAGAGGCTCATGTAAGTCTCAGTTGCTGGCACAACCGTCACTCATGTTGGTAACGTAAAGCTATTTCTGAGCAATATTGAATTCAATTGTACAGGATTGATACATTTTGCACATTTTTGCATTTTTCATCCACACTTAAAATTACTCATATTACTGAAGTAACTTATTATTGGAGTCAGAAGTCAAACTACTGTACAGTTGGCTGAAGAGCGTTGGGTGCATAGAAAGTCGCTGGTGATCTCCTTGTAACCCCTGGCCTCAGTCAGACTGCTTCCTGTTGAAGAAATGACATTCACATAATGGTTATTGTTGGGGAGGCTAGTATTTGGCAGGATCTTTAAGTTATATACAGTGGGCCTACTACACCTGATGGTGTATTGGTCGAAATACAGGATTGGTATTCAGTAGAGTTTAACAGAGACATGATGCAAATGATGGATAGCAGACGACAAGGCTATGAAATATCAAAATATCATTAAGTTGCACAACAGTTGAAAAAACATCCGTCCGCATAGAACAGGGGTAACCAAACATTTTGCAAGGAGGGCCAGGTTTGATAAAGTGAAGGGGCCCGGGTGCCAATAGTTTTTTCGGACATTTTTTAACTACATAAATTCCATGCAAATACACACTATTATAAAACAAATGTCATTGTCCCAATAGTCTTTATTTTTTTAAATGACAAAATAACTAAATATAAGTCCAACAATAGAACACCGCTCGGGTTCAGATCGGGGGACCGTTCCTCCCAATCATGCCCTTCCAGGTCTCACTGTCATTGCCCACGTGAGCATTGAAGTCACCTAGTAGAATGATGGAGTCCCCAGAAGGAGCACTCTCCAGCACTTCCTCTAAGGACCCCAAAAAGGGTGGGTATTCTGAGCTGCTGTTCGGTGAATAGGCACAAACAACAGTCAGGACTCGTCCCCCCACCCGAAGGCAGAGAGAGGCTACCCTATCGTTCACCGGGGTGAACCCCAATGTGCCCCCCAGCCGAGGGGCAATAAGTAGGCCCACACCTGCTCGACCCCTCTCACCGTGGGCAACTCCAGAGTGGAGGAGAGTCCAGCCCCTCTTGAGAGGGCTTGTACCAGAACCCAAACTGTGTGTGGAGGCAAGTCCGACTATGTCTAGTCGGAACTTTTCTGCCTCACACACCAGCTCGGTCTCCTTTCCAGCCAGAGAGGTGACATTCCATGTCCCAAGAGGCAGCTTCTGCAGCCGGGGATTGGACCGCCAAGGTTCCCGCCCTTGGCCGCCGCCCAGCTCACTACGCACCTGACCCCTTTGGCCCCTCCCACAGGGGGTGAGCCCATGGGAAGGGGGACCCACGTTCCTTTTTAGGGCTGGCCCCATGGGTGAAGGCCCGGCCACCAGACGCTCGCCTTCGAGCCCTGTCTCCAGGCCTGGGTCCAGAGGGGGGCCCCGGTGACCCGCATCTGGGCGAGGGAAAATTAAGTCCATATATTGTATTCTTCATAAGGGGTCTTTTGAGCCGTGGTTTGTCTGGCCCCTCACCTAGGATCCTTTTGCCATGGGTGACCCTACCAGGGGCATGAAGCCCCAGACAACATGGCTTCTAGGATCATAGGCACACGCAAACCCCTCCACCACGATAAGGTGACGACTCAAGGAGGGGAGAAGAATTCAAAGATGCCCAAAATAAAGATGTCGCCATAAACCGATTGTTAGCCTTGAAAATAATATTTTCTCGCTAAAAGCGTAAAGACAAGATGGCAGAGAGCAAACCAGTCATACACCTACCTTCCTTGCGAGTGGTCCCAGATTGATGGAGGTGTTTTCAAAAGAGAGACCAAAGTGAGGTCATAATTAGTGGTCCCCGATTCTCTAAAACCCATTGTCTACAAGCACCTACAAGAGGAGATGGGACACCTGGGCACAGATCGTATGATCTAGCTTGAGCGCGCTTCTTCTGGCCTAAAATGAGACAAGAGATGGAGCACTATTGTACCCAAGTATGCCGTTGCATAAAAAGGAAGAAACCAAACAGGGTAACTAGAACACCTATTCAGAGCATTGAGACTTCTGCACCTTTTGAGATGATCTGCATTAATAATAATTAATAATAATTCATTAAATTTGTATAGCGCTTTTCAAAAACCCAAAGACGCTTACAGGGAACAAGGCAAAGACATACATGAGGGGAGGGGGACGGGGAAGAAACAATCGGATAAAATTAAGAAGAGGAAACCAGTTATGGGTAGGGGAGGTCATGCGCTTGGGAGAAGAGGTACGTTTTTAGATGGGACTTAAATATGGGGAGTGTGGGTGAGTCACAGACAGACTGAGGGAGAGAGTTCCAGAGTCGGGGTGATGTGCAGGAGAAGGCTCTGTCACCGAAGGATTTGAGTTTAGATTTTGGGACTGTCAGACGTGAAGTATTGGAGGATCGGAGGGGACGATTGGGGCAGTAGGGGACAAGGAGGTCGGATAGGTAAGTGGGAGCCAGGTGGTGAAGGGCTTTGAAGGTGAGGAGGAGTATCTTGAAGATGATACGCTCCTTAATGGGGAGCCAGTGAAGAGAGTGGAGAACAGGAGTGATGTGTTCACGGGACCGGGTGTGGGTAAGGAGGCGGGCAGCAGAGTTTTGGACTAGTTGAAGTCTATGGAGTGAGCGAGCAATGATTCCAGTGAGAAGGGAGTTGCAGTAGTCAAGCCGGGATGAGACGAAGGAGTGGATGAGGGATTCAGCGGCAGAGAGAGAGAGGCAGTGCCGGATTTTGGCGATGCGTCGGAGGTGGAAGTAGGAGGTCTTGACTACTGAGCTAACATGAGGGTGGAAGGACAGTGTGGGGTCAAAAATAACGGCAAGGTTGCGTGCCAGAGGGGAGGGAGTGATGTTTGAGGAGTCAATGGTGAGTGTGATGGATCCAGTTTTATTAAGGGAGGATTTAGTGCCTATGAGGAGGAGCTCTGTTTTGTCACTGTTGAGTTTGAGAAAGTTGTGGGTCAGCCATGTTTTTATTGTAGAGATGCAGGTTTCAAAGTGGGTGAGGGAAGGGTTACGGGTTGGTGTGGTACGTATATAGATCTGGGTGTCATCAGCGTAGCAGTGGAAGTCCAGATTGAGTTTGCGGATGACAGTACCAAGGGGAAAGAGGTAACAGATGAATAGGAGGGGGCCAAGAACTGAGCCTTGGGGGACCACTTGTGTAACTGGGGAGAGGATGGATGTGTGACCGGAGAGAGAGATGAACTGGTTTCTGTTGGTGAGATAGGAGGTAAGCCAGTCGAGTGCAGTGCCCTCAACACCTAGTTGGCGCAGCCTTTGGAGGAGGATGGAATGGTTCACAGTGTCAAAGGCTGCGCTAAGGTCAAGTAGTAGTAGGATGTTGAGGGCACCAGAGTCTGCAGAAATGAGGAGATCGTTGGTGACTTTAACTAGAGCTGTTTCGGTGCTGTGAAGTGGGTGGAATCCGGACTGGAAGGGTTCATAGAGGTTGTTGGACTGGAGATGGGTGTGGAGTTGGGCGGAGACAATGCGTTCAAGGGTTTTGGAAAGGAATGAAAGGTTGGAGATGGGACGGTAGTTGGAAAGGTTGAGTGGGTCCAAGGTGGGGTTTTTGAGGATGAGGGTGATGGCTGCAAAGGAAGAAGTGGGGTCGGAGGGAAGGGCAGAGGATAAGAGCTGGCAAAGCGTGATTGGGTTTACAGTCTTGATGTTGCAGTAGGAGATGGTGCGTTTTGTGGAATTATGAGGCGAGGGTAGAGGGGCGGAGAAGAGGATGCAGAGATGATCTGACAGTGGAAAGGTGAGAGGACGGGGGTTGGATGTGAGTGGAAAGGAGGAGCATACTATATCCAGGGTGTGGCCTTTGGTGTGGGTGGGGAAGTTGATGTGCTGGGTGAGATGAAAGCAGTCCAGAAGTTTTGGAACGGACTACGGAAAGATGGCGGCGCACGCAGTTGCAGCGGCTCAGTGCTCTCCCGATCTACGCATTGTTTGTTTTTTGTTAGTGTTTGTACCCACTGTATGTCATACACCACCTACAACCGGCAGGAGCTCCTCAGGATAGGTGTTTGCTGCGAGTTGAGTGTCGCAGCAGAGTTTCACCGCTCGAAAAACATACCGGAGGATATCATCAGGCGCCCCGGCTCCCCTTGGATCACCATCCCCGCTGGGAGGAAGCGAAGGCAGCGCAGAGAGAGAAAACAAAAATGAGGCTGCAGGGCCGGCGCGTTAACCAGGCTACGGAAGCAGCCGTTCAAACCACCGCTCCCAAGCCTGTTTCTTACCAACGCCAGGTCTCTTGCTAACAAAATGGATGAACTAAGGCTACAGATGTCTGCGAACCAGACCGTGAAGGACTGCTGCATGGTACTGATCACCGAAACCTGGCTTCATCCACTCATACCGGACTCTGCTATCGAGCTAGCAGGATACACCACACAGCGTCATGACAGGACTGAGAACTCCGGCAAGAGCAAGGGGGGGGGCTCTGTATGTACGTCAATAACAACTGGTGTACTAATATGGTGACTGTAGACAGTCACTGCTGCCCGGACCTGGAGTACGTGACTATTAAATGCAGGCCCTTTTACCTCCCTCGTGAATTTACCGTAGTCATGACGACTGTTGTTTACATACCTCCGGAGGCTAATGCTAAGCTAGCTATCGGACTATTACATGGCAGTATTAGCAGCCAGCTGAGCAGATATCCTGACGCAGTCCACATCATGGCAGGGGACTTTAATCATGTAGATTTGAAAGCAGCACTCCCTAGTTTCCATCAGCATGTTAAATGTGCCACTAGAGGAGTAAACACTCTGGACAAGGTCTACTCCAACATCAAGCTAGGCTACAGGGCAAAACAGCTACCTCACCTGGGCCAGTCTGACCATATGTCACTGCTATTACTCCCGGCATATACCACCATCAGGAAATCAGCTCCTGTCATCACTAAAACTGTTAAAACCTGGCCTGACGACGCCTCTCAGCAGTTGCAGGACTGCTTCGACAGGACTAACTGGGACATCTTCGAACACCGGGACTTGAACGTGTTCACAGACAGTGTTCTGTGTTATATCAAGCACTGCACAGACACTGTCACAGTGGACAAACTTATACGGATATACCCCAACCAGAAGCCCTGGATGACCCGGGAGGTCCTTCGGCTGCTGGAGGAGAGGGACACCGCCCTGTCCCTCAGGTCTGAGGACGGGGCTCTCTACAGCACAGCCAGAGCCAACCTGAGGAGAGGCATCAGAGAGGCCCAGCTTGCCTACAAGAAGAGGATTGAGGATCACCTGAACAGCAACAACAGCAAGCAGGTGTGGCAGGGAGTCCAGCATCTCACCAACTACAGAACCACCATCGGAGCTGCTGAAGGGGACGCCTCACTGGCAGAGGTCCTCAATACCTTCTTCGCCCGGTTCGAGTCCGAGCCACCTGAAGGGGCCACATCACATCCCACAGACCGCAGCAGCTTCACCCTCACAGTGAAGGAGCACGAGGTGAGGCGCACGCTGCGGACCATCAGCCCGAGGAAGGCTGCGGGTCCTGACGGCGTCACTGGTCGTGTCCTGAAGGACTGTGCAGATCAGCTGGCTGGAGTCTTCACAAAGATTTTCAACCAGTCCCTTACTGAGTCCACCGTCCTATCCTGTTTAAAATCCTCCACTATAGTCCCCCTGCCCAAGAAACGCCACATCACCAGCCTCAATGACTACCGGCCAGTCGCACTCACCCCGGTGGTCATGAAGTGCTTTGAAAAGCTGGTACGGGGTCACATCACAGCACTCCTGTTCAGAGGTTTTGACCCCCACCAGTTTGCCTACAGGGCAAATAGATCCACAGAGGACGCAGTAGCTACAGCCCTCCACGCTGCACTGTCCCACCTGGAGCAGCCGGGGAGCTATGTGCGGATGCTCTTCGTGGACTTTAGCTCTGCTTTTAACACCATCCTCCCCCACAGACTGGTGGACATACTGGAGGGCCTGGGACTTCCACATAATACTTGCAGGGGGATTAAGAGCTTCCTGACGGGTCGCAGCCAGAGGGTGAAAGTGGGCCGTCATACATCCACACCTCTCAGTCTTGGTACCGGCTCCCCACAGGGCTGCGTACTGAGCCCACTGCTTTACACGCTCTACACACATGCATGCACCCCCGCCCACCGCAGCAACACCATCGTGAAATTTGCGGATGACACCACCGTGGTGGGGCTCATCTCAAAGGGGGATGAGTCTGCCTACAGGGACGAAGTGGTCCAGCTATCGGAGTGGTGCGGAGAGAACAATCTGCTCCTAAACACGGCTAAAACCCAAGAACTGGTCATTGATTTTAGGAGGAAAAATAAAACGGACATTCCACCACTCATCATCGACGGGGTCTGTGTGAAGAGGGTGTCCTCCTTCCGCTACCTGGGAGTCCACATCGAGGAGGACTTCACCTGGGGCGTGAACACCTCTGAGCTGCTTAAAAAGGCCCAACAGAGACTCTACTTTTTAAGGGTGCTGAGGAGGCACAGCATTACACGGAGACTGCTGGTGTCCTTCTATCGCTGCTCCATAGAAAGCACTTTAACGTACTGTATATGTGTTTGGTACTCCAGCTGCACTGCTGCTATGAGGAAAAAGCTCCAAGGGGTCATCAACACAGCACAGAAGATCATTAGCTGCCCTCTCCCCACACTGGAAGACCTACACAGAACCCGCTGTCTCAAAAAATCACAGAACATTCTGAAGGACACTTCCCACCCTGGCCACTCCCTTTTCGAACTGTTGCCATCAGGCAGACGCTACAGATTAATTAGGTCGAGGACTAGCAGATTCGCCAACAGTTTTTATCCTACAGCGGTAGTCACATTGAATGCAGCTAAACGTAAATGATTATGTCTGTGTATGTTCTTCTGTGGGTTTTTAGCTTGTTTTTTTTATCTTTTATTCTATTTATTCTATATATTTTTTATCGCATGCGCGGATCGGTTGGCACTTTTTAAATTTCGTTGTACATGTGACAATGACAATAAAGATCTATTCTATTCTATTCTATTCTATTCTAAGGGAGATGAAGTCAGACGTCAGTGGAGCAGTGGGCTGGTCGATGTGGATGTTGAAGTCACCGATGAGTAGGAGGCGATAGGAGACTGAGGATACGATGGTGAGGAGTTCAGAGAGTTCAGAAAGAAAAGACGGATGTGACTTTGGGGGGCGGTAGATAAGAACAGCAGTAATAGAGGCTTTGCAGCTGACGTCATCAAGCTACCCACATTAGCTTGGCGGCCATCTTGGCGGTCAACTTTTCAGTGCCTGTCAACGACTCACACACGCTTTCTTGTTATATCTGCTGCTATTTGAGCTTAAAAATGCCGGATACCTGCTGTGCTGTTGGATGTAGCAATAGACGAGGCGATAAACCAAATCTTAGCTTCTATAGATTTCCGGCGAACATGAAAAAACGTGATAAATGGATCGCGGATATTCGTCGTGAACGATGGAAACCTACGATTTACACAAGGATATGCAATGAGGACTTCATATCAGGTATGTAAACAAACCATTCACCCCTGATTTGTTTCACAAAATGTGAAATAATACAATATGGGATGATACAAATATGATTGTTGAAAATGCTGGGTGCATTTTTAGAAAGGCAGCAAGAGCAGCAAGGCAGGGAATGGGATGATTTCTTCAGTTCACCCCCCCCCGTTTTTATTTTGTGTTTATTTTTTCATGATGCTTCATCTGATTGGCTTGAAAACGTTATCAATGTAAATATTGAACTTCATATTGGAATTGAACAATTAATTCTCGAGTGAATGCATTAGGAAATTTCCCAAAAAATTATTATGAACCTTGTGAAACAATTTTTTTTTAATGTAGCATTTTTTAACAAGAGGGTTTTTGTTACTTCATTTGGCACAAGTTTTCAAGCCATTGGCACAAGGTTAAAATTTTTATTGGTTAAGTTTTCAAGCCAATCAGATGTGGCATCATGCAAAAATAAACAAAAAATAAAAATGGTAGCAACTTGAACAGACAGGTACAGTATCTGAATGATTTCACTCTATTCAGTTTTTTAATATGTCAAGTTATGAAATGCCATTACAAAACAAATCGACGAGGTAATTATAAATATCTGGATATGAGAGTTCAGGCAGGTCGGCTGTTGCAAAATGCTCGGGCGATTTTAGAATGCTTCTCGGTAAAAGGTACGGATCCGTTGTGCCAACAAGGTTCAACTTCTCTCTGTAACGTTTCTTGGATTCTTCATCCAAATGCCCAACTTCGTTGGATAGCAAATCAGCCATAATTCGGATGAAATCGGTGAAAATGTAGCGCAGAAATCAAACAATCTATACAAACACGTAGGGACGAGTTGACCGCCAAGATGGCGGCATAACACAAAATCACGTGATAAAACCACGTGACTGCAAAGCCTCTATAGAGTTGGGGAGGGAAAAAGCGAGATATTCAAAAGATGAAATAGATGGGAGGTTGAGGTCCAATTCAGTGATGGGTAGGGACCGCTTATGGAGGACAGCAATACCACCTCCTCGCCCAGAGAGGCGGGGTTTGGCGATGTAGCTGTAGTTAGACGGAGTGGCTTGGTTGAGAGTAAAATAGTCCATGGGCTGTTGCCATGTTTCACAGAGAAGGAGCAGATCCAAATTATTTTCCAATAGTAGTTCGAAAATAACTAGTGATTTGTTGGAGAGGGAGCGACAGTTCAGCAGTGCGAGGGAGATGGATGAAGGAGCGGGGGTGGGGGAGCGGAGATTGTTGAAGTTGACAGTACGGGAGGTGGGGGTGACGGGGGGGCGAGAGGTAGTCCAGAAAGATTAGGATCCCAGCCTTGCTGGCAGCTGAGGCAGCAGCAGCAGGGAGACGTTGATTATTGTTGAGATGATGAAGATCAGCAGCAGTGTAGACAAATGGACGAGAAGTTGGTGGAATGGAAGCCCGGAGTAGCAGAAGTGATAATTCATGGACGAGATGAGACGTGACAGCAGCTGGGAATAATTCAGAAAAAATGGTAGAAATGGCTAGTAGCTGGTTAGCTAGGAGTTGGTAGGCAGTGAAATGCATGGAAGCAGCAGTGGACCGAGTCGTGATGTTGGGGGAGTGGGTGGTGGTGTTGGTCAATCCCAACTGTACCCGTGCAAACGGCACGCCCTAGTGTGTCATGGCGGCACACAGCCGAGCCACGACCGGCGAGCTCGCAGCGAGCGGGTGCTCCCCCCGAGGACGCCGGCCAAGTGGCCAGAAAGTTGGGTTGAAGCCGTTTGCCGAGCCAAGAGCAAGCAGCTACAGGCTCAGAGCCGGGAGGTAGGAGGGTCCGGTGGTGGGTTGGCTAGCTGGCTAGCGTAGCTCGTACTCAGAGGGAGCGGGATCAGAGAGGTGCGAGCAGAGCTCCAGAGATACGCGGTGGGCAGGTGAAAAGGCGAGAAAAATAAAAGAAAAAACGGGCACACTTACAACGGGAAACACAAAACAAACAGGGGACAAACAAATAGCGGACACGGTTCGGGGTAGAAGCGGCAGTCAACAATCCAGACGCCAGCGTTGCTCTAACCCGGAAGACAAGAAAAGGGGGCGGGTTGCAAGTTGCAAGGAGCTGGGCATTGACTACCTGCTTTTGTACAAGTGTATTGGAAGAGAGGAATATATTTTTATAGTAATGGATAATCTCACTAAATATGCTTAGGTGTACGCAACAAGAGACAAGTCAGGAAAATTTGCAGCAAAGAAGATTTTTGATGACTTTATTATGTGTTTTGGTTTCCCATACAAGATACATCACGACCAGGGAAAAAAAGTTCAAAAACAACCTCTTCCACAAGCTCCAAGGCTACTGTGGTATCCATCATTTTCGCAGTTCCCCGAACCACCCCCAAGCCAATCCAGCTGAACGCTTCAACCGAACGCTGTTGGGTAGCTGCGTACATTGGAAGAGTCCTAGAAATTGACATGTCCTGTCCTCCTGTCCTTGGTCTTCAAGCTCCCCAAAGGCTCCACATGTTTTATAAAATTGGAACTGAGGTTGCCTTTATCTGGTCCGCATCAGAGAGGGGTACGAATGGAATATGTCTTTCAACACCACCTTTCGGTCTCACTAACACGCCCGCTGTCTTTCAGGCACTCGTTAACAACGTCCTCCAAGGTATGCTCAACCGCTTCGTATTTGTCTACCTCGACGACATCCTTATTTTCTTCCGTACTCTGTCGGAACACATCATCCACGTCAAGTCCGTCCTCCGCCGCCTCCTCGAGAATTTCTTGATCATCAAAGTGGAGAAATGTGAATTCCATACAAAATCAGTATCTTTCCTGGGCTACATTATCGCTGAGGGATGCTTCCAAATGAACCCGGCAAAGGTGTTGGCGGTCACATCCTTCCTACCACCTGCAAGTAACTACAACAATTCCTCTGCTTTGCCAAATTCTACAGGAGATTCATTCGGAACTACAGCTCGGTCGCCTTACCACTGACCGCCCTCATCGGCACCTCCGCCCCCATTCTCCGGATGCCCGATACGGGAAGGCATTTCGTGGTCGTGATCGACGTGTCGGATATGGGGGTAGGGGCCATCCTCTCACAATGCTCCAGGCCGGACGACAAGCATCTTCGCACTTTCTTCTTGCGTCGGCTAACCGCGTCTTGACATTGGCAACCTCGCGCTCCTCGCTGTCAAGCTAGCCCTGGAAGAGTGGTGGCACTGGCTGGAGAGCACTGCCACTCCACTCATCGTGTGGACCGACCACTGCAATCTAGAATACTTACAATAAGAGGCTGAACTCCCGCCAGGCGAGGTGAGCTCTATTCTTTGGGTGCTTTAACTTTACGTTGTCTTACAGACCGGGATCCCATAACACCGAAGCGGACGTGCTTTCAAGACTGGCACAGGAAGAGGAGCACGCTCGGGAAGGGCCGGCAACCATTCTCTTTGAATCCGTGGTAGTCGCGACAGTCTCTTGGGACGTCGATTAATGTGTCAGAGGTCAGCCCGGCCCGAGCGCTTGTTCTGATGACCGCCTTTTTGTTCCCAACCAGGAGCTGGATAAGTCTACATGTCCCCTAACAATCAGTGCGGTTGGGCCCAGCAACTGCCCTGGGTGGAATATGCCCACAACTTGCTTCTCAGCTCGGCCACAGTCATGTCCCCATTCCGATGTGTGTTCGGCTACCAGACGCCGTGTTTTGAACACCAGGAGCGTGACGCCACCTGCTCTTCGGTGCTGGTAAACATAGGCTGGTGCCACCGGGCGTGAACCAGGTCTCGGGGTTATCTCCTCCGGACCGTCACCGGCTATGCTCGCCAGTCCAACAAACACCGGATATCAGCACCTACAAACTGTGTAGGCCAGCGTATTTGGCTTTCTGCACGAACCTTCCACTTCAAGTGGAGTTGCGCAAGTTGGCACCACAATTCGTGGGAGCATTCCCCGTCCACAAGGTGATCAACCCATCTCAGACTCCCAAGGTTCATGAGGATCCATCCGACTTTTCGCATTTCCCAGGTGAGACCAGTACACGAGCGCACGCTGACTCCTGCGTCCACGCCTCCGCCTCGTCAACTGGGATCCTGTGTACATTGTGTGGGCCTTAATCCAGTCAACAGGAGTGTGGATTCTAATACCTGGTCGACTGGGAGAGGTACGATGACTCCCACCGTTCGTTGAGGAGTTCCACCACCAGCATCCCGAACCAACCTGCCTGCCGGTTGTGTCGTCCACTCCAGGTGTTCTGGTGCCGCCAGTCCCAGTTTCGCCTCCTGACGTTAGGGATTCAGACGCCTCTGCAGAGTATTGATCTGCTGTGGAGTATAGATCCACTCCTGGTTCTCCCCCGCCTGTCCGGCATCTGGGTCCTGCTTGATCACCATGGATAGTGCTTACAGCCACACCCCCGCTATCAAGTCAATCGTCCACATCAGCTCTTGCCTGTCACCGGTCCACTATTTAAACACCACACTCCTGCCACTCCTTTGTCAGCTCGACCTATGAGCTACCCGTCCGTTCCTGTGCCTTGTTTTGTTGTGTGCTGTCTGATTCCCAGTTGACAACCCAGTTCCGTGCTCTGACCAACCAAGCCCGGTCGCCACCCGTCCTGACCACTTGCCTGTCTTACAACCAAGCCTGATCGCCGCTCGTACTGACTGCCTTATGACCAAGCCCGAACGCTGCCTGCCTCGATCAATGCCAGTGTAACAACCACGATTCAGCCTCGACCCGAAGCTTCCCAAGCCCGACCCAAATGCTCTCTATCCAAATGAAAGTGCACCACGCACTTGGTCGCCCTGCTCGTCTGTCAACCCTGATTTTAGGGCTTCACTAAAACTTTATACCGTTTGTCCCCACGGGGGTCACGGGGGTGCTGGAGCCTATTCCAGCAGTCATCGGGCAGTAGACGGGGGCTCACCCTGAACCGGTGTCCAGGGGGATCGCGTGGCACACAGAGACAAACAACCATCCGCACTCGCACTCACACCAAGGGGCAATTTGGAGTGCTCAATCGGCCTACCAAGCATGTGGGAGGAAACTGGAGTGCCCGGAGAAAACCGACGTAGGCAAGGGGAGAACATGCAAACTCCATACAGGGAGTGGCGGAGGTGGAATAGAACCGGCACCCTCCTAACTTTGAGGCGGATGTGCTCACCAGTGTGCCACCGACCTGCCCACATATTAACATATGTTTAGTTATTGTCTGCCATACAGGTAATATCGTATTAACACAGCCATTGTATTCCTTTGTTCAGACAAATTGAGCACGTCTTACCTTAACAAACTTGCAGCCGAAACTGTCAGAAAAGTTTGTTAGCATTGTCTCCTCCCCCACCGTCTGTTGTCTTCCGGGTTAGAGCACGCTGGCGTCAAGCTTGTTGACTGCCGCTTCTGTCCCGGACCGTGTCCGTTACTTGTTTTTCGTTTTCCTGTTTTCAGTGCACCCGTCTCTTCTTTTATTTTTCTCGTGTTGTCCTCCGTCCACTTCGCATTCCCGCAGCTCCGCTCTCACCTATGTGTTTCCTCTCCCTCGGACTACCAGCTACGTTAGCCAGCTAGCCAACAGCCAACTGGCCAAAACCACCACCGGACCCTCCTGCCTCCCGACTCTGAGCCTGTGGCCGCCTGCTGTGGACTCTACGGCAGCTCTGGCCTGGCTCTCTGGCCTTCCGTCTGGCGTTCTCGGGCGACGGGCTCCACTCCCTGCGGGCTCCACTCCCTGCGGGCTCGCCAACCGTGGCTCTGCTGTGTGCCGCCGTGGTGCGTTGGGGCCTGCCGTTCGAGCGGGTGCAGTCGAGGTCGACCGGCATCACCATCTGGTCCATCTGGTCCAACATCTGGACCGGCACTTCCCCGATGGCTCACCCATCTCCTCTTTTTGGACTACCAACCCCCCGTCACCCCCACCTCCCGTACTGCCAACTTCAACAACCTCCGCTCCCGCCCCTCCTGCTCCTCCATCCATCTCCTTTGCACTGCTGACCGATGTCCTGTTATTAACTATATCCTATTGTCTCCCCCCCCCCATACGTACCCCCCCCCCTTTTTTTTGTTATCTGTAAAGCGTCTTTGGGTTATTGAAAAGCGCTATATAAATTGAATGAATTATTATTATTATTATTATTATTAATTATTATTATTATAAAGTAAGACCTGCTCAATTTGTCTGAACAAAGGAATACAATGGCTATCATCAATGGAGACATAGTGAACACAATTCAACTATCTTATTAACATATCGCTAGAATTATTTGTCATGTTTTGTTGTTATCTATTATTGTTGAAGCACTAATTTGTTTCTTTCTGTAGGTCTATAGAAACCACATGCACACGAATACACGCACACACACGCATACAACATAGTGACAATTTCTTCAATAAAGAGTGGCGTAAGAGTGTGACCATTGTTTCCCTTTGTTCTGGCCCGACAACCTGGGGAGATTGAGTATACCTAAATCAGCCCCCAAATACAGTCCTTATTCAAGGTCTCCAGTTGAGTTTCTGTCCTGAGTCACGCAACTGCGGAAGGCTGAGATAAAGCATGAATGGTTAGAACTGCTCTTACATCTCTAAGCCAATCAGTAGCAAGAAACAGATCAACATGTTCCCATTGGTCTTGTCTTCTCTCCCGGCCAATAGTGTGCTGTAAAGTCATTTGAAAAAAGCATAAAGCCGCGATGCACCAAATATATCCGCAACATTTGTTTTAATAAAAACCTGCGATACTGCAAGGCCGCATTAAGTGAAGTGCGAAGTGGCTATTTTTCCATTGTACTATTTTTCCATTGCACTATTTTTCCATTACACATTTTGGCAACAAGGTCAGTTGGGTGCATGCAGTCAAAGATCACCCACATCCACAGTATTTGGAGAAATGGAGACAAGTCATGGAGGAGGCATACGCCATTGCAAATGAGAATGCCCAGAAAGCAGCAAATTGGATTAAGAGACAATATGATGCAAAGGTCCGGAAATCAGTGCTCGACCCTGGAACGCGTGTTCTAATTAAAAACCGGACTTCAACGGGAAGACCAGGTAAACTCTGGGATTTGAGAGGATACAGTTTTCACACAGGAGTGAGACAAGTGGGAACCGATTTGCCAATTTATGAAGTACAGCCGTAAATGGGAAAGAGTCGTTCCAGACTCCTGCACAGAAAATTGCTTATGGCCTGTGACTATTTACCTTTCACACAGGGGTGAGACAAATCGGATCTGATTTGCTGATTTATGAAGTACAACCGTAAAAGGTTCCAGAGTCCTAATGTAGTGAAATTTGGATTCTATGCGTCTTTGTATGTTCCCTTAGGTGATAAACTAGCAGCAGTGAGACTACCATAAGCTATTTTTGCGGTACAGAGAAGCTCTAGTTTCAGTAATGTGTAGGTACTTAGAATATGGAAGGGCCATTCGTCCGTGACCAGGAAGACCCTTGTCCATGCCCTTTTAGGGGCATCGGAAGCAACCAGTAGAGTGAGACTCGAACCGCAGCTGTTGTCTTACGAGGTACAAAAGATGTGGGGCCACAAGGAACAGAGAGAGAGGAGAGAGAGAGGGAAGGAGAAGGAAAAAGGGGGCCGCAAACATCTTTGCTTTTGGGGCCACTCGAACTTTTGAAGAGACATCACTCTGACTGGGGTGCTAATGGGACGTCCAACGCTGCGTGTTCGTTTCGCATGGGGGGGGGGGGGGGGGGTGCTAATGGGGCGTCCAACGCTGCGTGTTCGCTTCGCTTCGCGGGGGGGGGGGGGGGTTGGGCGCGGCGGGGGATGTTTATGCGCTGGATAGATTTCTTGTGCGCTGAGAACGTGCGGGCAGTGCGCGATTGCGCACGCGCGCAGCTTAGAGGGAACATTGGCCTGCGGCAGACCGCTATAGAGGCTTTGCAGTCACGTGGTTTTATCACGTGATTTTGTGTTATGCCGCCATCTTGGCGGTCAACTCGTCAGCTCGTTCCTACGTGTTTGTATAGATTGTTTGATTTCTGCGCTACATTTTCACCGATTTCATCCGAATTATGGCTGATTTGCTATCCAACGAAGTTGGGCATTTGGATGAAGAATCCAAGAAACGTTACAGAGAGAAGTTGAACCTTGTTGGCACAACGGATCCGTACCTTTTACCGAGAAGCATGCTAAAATCGCCCGAGCATTTTGCAACAGCCGACCTGCCTGAACTCTCATATCCAGATATTTATAATTACCTCGTCGATTTGTTTTGTAATGGCATTTCATAACTTGACATATTAAAAAACTGAATAGAGTGAAATCATTCAGATACTGTACCTGTCTGTTCAAGTTGCTACCATTTTTATTTTTTGTTTATTTTTGCATGATGCCACATCTGATTGGCT
Source organism: Syngnathus acus (assembly GCF_901709675.1). Taxonomy (NCBI): domain Eukaryota; kingdom Metazoa; phylum Chordata; class Actinopteri; order Syngnathiformes; family Syngnathidae; genus Syngnathus; species Syngnathus acus. Next base: position 172,184 of record NC_051103.1, on the reverse strand, counting down.
TGAAAACTTAACCAATAAAAATTTTAACCTTGTGCCAATGGCTTGAAAACTTGTGCCAAATGAAGTAACAAAAACCCTCTTGTTAAAAAATGCTACATTAAAAAAAAATTGTTTCACAAGGTTCATAATAATTTTTTGGGAAATTTCCTAATGCATTCACTCGAGAATTAATTGTTCAATTCCAATATGAAGTTCAATATTTACATTGATAACGTTTTCAAGCCAATCAGATGAAGCATCATGAAAAAATAAACACAAAATAAAAACGGGGGGGGTGAACTGAAGAAATCATCCCATTCCCTGCCTTGCTGCTCTTGCTGCCTTTCTAAAAATGCACCCAGCATTTTCAACAATCATATTTGTATCATCCCATATTGTATTATTTCACATTTTGTGAAACAAATCAGGGGTGAATAGTTTGTTTACATACCTGATATGAAGTCCTCATTGCATATCCTTGTGTAAATCGTAGGTTTCCATCGTTCACGACGAATATCCGCGATCCATTTATCACGTTTTTTCATGTTCGCCGGAAATCTATAGAAGCTAAGATTTGGTTTATCGCCTCGTCTATTGCTACATCCAACAGCACGGCAGGTATCCGGCATTTTTAAGCTCAAATAGCAGCAGATATAACAAGAAAGCGTTGACCGGCACTGAAAAGTTGACCGCCAAGATGGCCGCCAAGCTAATGTGGGTAGCTTGATGACGTCAGCTGCAAAGCCTCTATTGGACGAAGGTGCTGCGGCTCTTGTGTAAAATGGAAAACGTAGAAAAGAGGACTCTGGGGGGTTTAATATTGGTATACCATGTGAGAAAAGTAATTTGTGTGCACACTTAAGTTAAATTCTGCAGAATAAAAGGGGAAAATATGCAGCGCTATTAGAAACGAAACGAAACAAAAGTTAAGTAAGACGTGCGTATTTGTCAGTGCATCTGTGCACTGTTATAGAGCTCGGTACGCCAAAACCAGCAGACACAGAGACAGCTTCTTCCCCCAGGCTGTTGCTCTGATGAACTCACACCACTCTTAGAGTCTCAGAGTCATTACTGTGCAATAACATCCTGCTCTCCACACCTTTTTTGAATTTGTCTACACTGTTTGTACTATGTGTCCTCTCTGCATCCATTGCAGCCTGGTCATCCTGGAAGAGGGACCTTCCCATCTGTGGTCTCTTCTCAAGGGTTCTCGTTTCCCCTAGCTGGAGTTTTGAGTTTTTCCTTGCCCTTTTGGGAGTTTAAGATCAGGGGATGTTTGAGAATATTTGCCATTTTTCACATGTCCTGAGTGTTGTTAGTCACCTAAATGTTGAACAGAGGGTGTGATTTACCGAAGTCAAATTCCTTGTTTGGCACGCTCAAACATGGCGAATAAAAAAAACTCTTGAATCTTGAATCTCTCTCTTGATAACAGTTAAAATGACCAAACTGCATAGCAGCAGTTGGCAAGAAGCAAAATGTGGAATGGATTCGAATCCCGTTGTCTGTCTTCTGTGTTCGTGTGTAATCTTTGTGAACTCTGTGTCAGCTTAATGTTGTCTGTTTGAGCTTGCGCGTGGCGAGACGCTTGGGATCCCATGTGTGTGTGTGTGTGCGTGATCCCATGGGTATGTGTGTGTGTGTGTGTGTGTGTGTGAGGGGGCCCGTGAGTGAGTGTGTGTGTGTACGTGCTCGTGAGTACGTGCGTGTGTGTGTGCTCATGAGTGCGCATGGGTGTGAGCGTGTGTGCTTGTAGAAGCAGCAAAAGGAACCGAGAGGATGGTGTGCTCTTCGGCGCTCTGGGGCGCGTGCCCGCCTGCGCTGCTTGCGCGGGGAGGGGGATCTGGTGCCCTGGGCGGCAGGGTGGCCAACCTGTCTCGGCCCACTGTGTTTCAAGGCTGGACCCTCCCCGCTCGGGTGACGTCGAAGCCGCGCGCGCAGGGTTGGAGTTGTGCCCATTTTAGGGGGCCTACTGTGCTGAGCAGCGAGAGGAACTATGACAAAATGATGGAGGACGGAATGCTGAAGGGGCAAAAGAATGCATGACCAACAGTGGGGGTACACCGGTGTAACTGCAACCCAGGAGAATTAATGTTCCACAGCTGTCTAACAGGAGAAATAGGAGCATGCGTGTGTTAACCAATACGATCTAAAGAAAGATTGGCTGGGACAACAACAAACGGTGGCAGAAGAGTGTGGCCCCCTCGTAAATAATGAGGGACCCTACTAGGGCCAGCTGGCGCTCCCTTTAGCATTCTGAGAGGAATGGGAAATTGGATCTGAAGAAAAGCCCAACTTGTTAATTTAAATTGCTGAAAGGATGACAAAATTGAAAACAAATTATTGATACTCCTCCGTTTCTTTGGGGCTCTCCTCAATACGTCTGATTTTCTGTTTACATAAAAAACCTGAGATGGCGGATACATCCGTTTTCTCCAGGAGGACAAAGAGACACAGACTGAACTTAGAATTAATGTTTAATAGCCGTCTAACAGGTGGAGTAGGAGTATGCGAGGGCTAACCATTACAAAACAAATATAGGTGATTTGGGTGTCTAAAGAAAACTAGGCCGGTCAACACTAATTTATGAGAGCAAGAGAGATATCGGGTGAGGGCCACAGCGGCAGCTGGAATTAAAGGAATTCTCTGGATTTAGACATAGGACTGAATTGTATGCACGGAGAGCCTGCTCGTAAATTAAACTGGCCCGACAAGGATGACCAGCGCCTACTGCGACAAGACTCACAGGTCAAAAGCAGTAAGTCCAAAATAGAGGAGGAGATGCCAACGAGGAGATATTGGATTTGGTAGTAATCTGTTGGTTCTTTTAATACCCTTGTAAAAGTATGCTCGGTACAAATAAATTAGCGATAGGAGGAATTTAGAGGTCCAAAAGTAAGAAATTCAAATGAAAATCACATCCTAGATTCAAATAACAGGAGCATGGGAAAAGTGAACAGCTGAGAAATGGCCTTCGATGTAGTGGCAGAGGATTAAAAATTCAAGATAGTCCAGTAATATAGGCAAGTGAGCATAACACCAATATTACTGAGGTCAAAAACAAGGATGATGCTATGTTTGGAATATGACTTAATTATGAATAATGTACATTGGGTACGCAAAATTTGGAAACTTTATCTGAAATTGAAGGCGCAAATCAGGAAAGGTGGAAAGGTGATGGAGAGGATTGCATAAAATCAAAGGCAGGAAAACAAACGATAGAATGTGGCCTGAAAATAGGATGAGCTTCTGGAAATTACAGTATAAGTGACTGTCTGACTTCATAAGACCAAGTCGGGTTGTTATGATGCGTCTAGTGCGTTGGTGGAGTGCCCAGTGCATGTCACTTCTCACTGTCAACCCTCACCGCTGGCTAGCAGTATGCGAACGGGAGAGCCGAGTGCGTAAGTCTCTCCCTGCCAGTACATAGCCTCTCTAACAGCAAGCCCTATGTAGTGCCTCCACGCGGCGACACATGGTAACTGGGTACAACACGGACCCAGGCTAAACTACAAGGGACTCGGAGGAGGTTTGGCCCCTAGACGTGCGGCACGCAGGCCCACCGGTGTGTGGACACGCCCTGGTGCCCACGAACCAGCCCCCAACTATGGGTTAAATAGTACCACTGCCCAGTGGGCTCCTCGGGAGAGGAATGGGCTAAGGGAGTCAACCCCTACAGAAAATCAATTTCCCCTTGGGTTGGTGTCAGGAAGGGCATCCGGCTGTAAAACGTTTTGCTCCAAAAATGTTCTCAGTATAGGACTCTCAACCACGAGATGGCCATGGACCGTCCTCGGTGGAAGAAAGCCATATTGAGAATCCAGTCCAACCCAGCGGCGCCTGGAAAACGGACTTTAAACCGATGATGATGATGATGAAGTGAGAGAAATCACAGTTAAGACTTGCAATTTTAAGTTTGGGGTAATCTGCCACTTTAAAATGGTTCAAATGAGGTCCATCACAATACATCCGAGAGCTAATGAAGGAAAGGCGCCGTCTTTCTCAAGTATATTAAATTGTTGTTAATAGTAGAATTTGAAGTTTCATTAACACAAGGTACCAGGAAATTAATGGCAAATTGGAAGACGATATTTTAAGTTTGGTGTCCCAGTCTGTCTTTTCCAGTATCCATCAGTGACCCTGAAACTCGATCCCGAGACTCCACCGACAGCTGAGAACGACAAGAAAACGGTGCTTGGCTCTGAGGCACCTTTGACCTTTTGCAAGAGCAAAGAAGGACTATATTTGTGCTTGGGGGGGAGTTCGAATTCCGATTTGTTCGAGAACCAGGACGTTCGAAAACCGAAGTTTGACTGTAAAATAAATAGATACAGCTCACTGACAAGTGCCGCTATTTGAGCTAATTTTAGAACAGTCCTGCGGGCGACTCATGCGGTCCTCACGGGCAACCTGGTGCCTGGAACCATGTTGGTGACCCCTGGTATAATGTGTTATTGGAGGTCTTGCATAATGTAGACATGTAGGGGCGCTGTGGTGCGCCAGGGGCATTGTACACACGAGTAGTGGGGGAATAAAGAGTTGGTGAATAAAGAAGTTGCATTAGCGTTCGTTTCATTTCTCCTCCATATAAACATAACATGGTGTCAGAAGTGCTGTGAATCAGTAACTCAAACGGAGAAATGTCCACCGTGGAGGGAAAAGGCAAGTCGGGTGAGGAAGACGAATGAGTGACGGAGAAGATGAGCAGAGTGGGGAAGGAGCTAGCATGATGGCTAACACACCCAGCGCTACGTTGATTTACCAGCTGCCACAAAGCGAAAGGCGCCCACCATGACGCATGACGCAATTCTTGCGACCAGCTTGTGTCCTCTCTTGTTGTAATAGCCAACTATAACCATCACTATCAACTGCTTACCTTGCACCAAGACACTGAACCCTGAATTGCTCCCAGTGGCACTTGGCAGCGCCTTTCAAAACAGCAGCCCCCATTGGTAGAATATCTTAATTTCGTTGTACATCAGTTGTACAATGACAATAAAGTCATTCTATTCCACCAAGCCTACTTGATGGACTGTTAACAGGGACTACGTGTTTGCTGATTACACATACAGATCCTTGAAGACTGTTTCTGAACTGTTTTTACAGTTGTCAACTAGTGGGCAGGGACTATGAGAACTGGCCGCTAACAGGTTTGAACCTATGACTCTGGCCTTTCTCATTTGACCTGTGCGATCAACAACTCACGGGAAGGGATTTAGATTTGAATCAATTTTTGTCCTTTATAGACTCACCATTAAAATACTTCTCATTCTGCTTGGGTGATCTTTGTCTGATATTAACATTTTTGATGATCTTGAACATTAAAATGAGGAACACTACACAAAAAACAAAGAGTCTGAGAAGAGGACAAATATTTTTTCACGACACTACCATGCGATCCTCTGTAGTCTATTAATTCCCCCTGCGGGTAACGTATTAGATTGCAAAAAAAATAACAACAACAATAACAACAAAAATGAAAGCATATTGTGTGGTATTATAGTATGTTGATAGTATGATATTAAACTGTGTAGTGCAGGGGTCACCAACCTTTCTTAAACCGAGAGCTACTTCCTGAGTACTAATTAAGGCAAAGGGCTACCAGTTTGACACACACTTCTGAAATAGCCAATTTGCTCAATTTGGCTTTCACTATGTGTTATTATTGTCATTTCCAGTTCACATGTAAATGTGATTTTAACAAGAATAGCAAAAATACAGTCAAACCTTGGTTTTTGACCACAATCCGTACCAGAAGGCGGTTTGAGAAGCGAATCGGTCGAATTCCCAATCTATTTTTCCCATTACAAATAATGGAAAAAAATTTAATCCGTTTCAAGACAAAAAAAACCCGCCTTTTTTAAGCATTTTTTCATTTGCGCATATTTGTCCGATCGCGCAACTGCAGCGCACCGCCGAACGCGCAACCGTAGCGCGTGGCCCACCGCGCATCTGCACCGTGCTGGTCGCATTATTGTGACAGAGCCGTCGCTGAAATTTAGAAAATATTTTTAAAGTCCTGATGTACTTTCCAAAATTTAAGTGGACCTCAGTGTGCAGGGAACTTCATTTGGTCCGATCGCGCAACCGCAGCGCGCCGGGTGCTCACTGTCGCATTGCTTTAAGTGCGTCTTTGTGTTTTAGGATGGCTTTACTGCTCCCACTTGCTTTCTTTAGAGGCATGATTAGGGGTTAATACAATCCTCAAAGTAACGAGAATACAATAACAACGGAGTCAGTCGCCATCCGGGCCGCGCGGTCGGGTTTTCTCGGGTCCTCCCGGCTCATCTCACGAGGTTCGACTTCCGAATTTTGTTCGACAACCGAAGCAAAAAAATTTCGAATTTATTGTTCGAATTCCGATTTGTTCGAGAACCAGGACGTTCGAAAACCGAAGTTTGACTGTAAAATAAATAGATACAGCTCACTGACAAGTGCCGCTATTTGAGCTAATTTTAGAACAGTCCTGCGGGCGACTCATGCGGTCCTCACGGGCAACCTGGTGCCTGGAACCATGTTGGTGACCCCTGGTATAGTGTGTTATTGGAGGTCTTGCATAATGTAGACATGTAGGGGCGCTGTGGTGCGCCAGGGGCATTGTACACACGAGTAGTGGGGGAATAAAGAGTTGGTGAATAAAGAAGTTGCATTAGCGTTCGTTTCATTTCTACTCCGTATAAACATAACATGGTGTCAGAAGTGCTGTGAATCAGTAACTCAAACGGAGAAATGTCCACCGTGGAGGGAAAAGACAAGTCGGGTGAGGAAGACGAATGAGTGACGGAGAAGATGAGCAGAGTGGGGAAGGAGCTAGCATGATGGCTAACACACCCAGCGCTACGTTTAGCATTCAACGACCAGATCCCTGTGATTTTTCCAAGCCGCACGAGTGGACAAAATGGATAAGGAGATATGAGAGATTCCGTCAGGCAAGCAACTTAACCGCAAGCTCCGAAGAAAATCAGGTGAATACCTTGATATACTGTATGAGAGACAAAGTAGATGGCGTTTTGAGATGCTTGAAGCCCACTGAAGCAGACCAGCGTGACTACATTAAAGTGAGAGATGGTTTCCACTCGTTCTTTATAGTGAAAAAGAACATTGTTTATAAACGAGCACGCTTTAATATGCGCAAACACGAAAAACAAATGAGACTGTTGATGCATTTGTCACCGCTCTGTATGCATTAGCTGAACACTGTAATTATGAGACATTGCATGATGAGCTAACCAGGGACAGGATAGTGGTTGGACTGGCTGACACACGACTCTCAGAACACATGCAAATGGAGAAAGATTTGAATCTTGAAAAGGCTATTAACATGGCAAGACAATCTGAGGAGATTAAAAATCAGCAAAACACACTGAGGAGTGACACCAGTGGTGTAAAGCAGATGGATATTTGCTCAGTAGACAGAGTATTTAAAGGCCGACAGCAAAAAGAAAAGCCAAGATTCAATAAGTTCAAAAGTAATGGAGCTAAGCCACCAGTAACATAAACCAAAAAGGCTCCCAGTGCTACAAATGTGGTGGCGCATCTCACCCTAAGCACGAGTGCCCTGCCAATGATGCCAAGTGCCACACGTATGGAAAAAAAGGTCACTACCAGCGTGTGTGTCGTGCAGGTAAAGCTGTGCATGGTATAGAGGAAGAGGAGGAAAGCTTCTTTCTGGGTTCAGTGACATCAGACAGCAATACATGGACTGCTGATATAACCATAATGGATAAAAATGTCACCTTCAAACTCGATACTGGTGCGGATGTTACTGCTGTATCACAGACTGAGTTTAGTAACATCTTTTCCAACCTGCCTGTTCTCAAAAAGCCAGAAAAGCCCTTGTTTGGTCCAGGACGGATTCCACTGGTTCAACAGACTGCAGCTGAGGAAGGGAGCCAAGCAGACAATGGAGAATGTTTATGTTGTTCAAAACCTGAGCACGCCATTGCTTGGGTTGCCAGCCATTAAAGCCCTTGGCTTGCTCATCCGAGTCGACAGCATAGACATGGAGACCCTCAAGGCAAGTTACCCCAAGTTGTGCAGCGGTCTGGGTAAGCTACAACAAACATACACTATAAAGCTCAAGCCAGATGCCGTGCCATATTCAGTGAAAACCCCCAGGAGGATTCCACTACCTCTGGAGGGTGAAGTCAAGAGAGAGCTCCAGCGCATGGAAGCTCTGGGCATCATCAGCCGGGTGTAGGAGCCAACTGATTGGTGTGATGGCATGGTGGTCGTGCCCAAAAAGGACAGAAAAAAGGTGCAGTTGTGTGTGGATTTAACCGGCTCGAATGTGTATGTGTGCTGTGAAAAGTACATTCTTCCCTCTGTGGAAAAAAGCCTGGGAACGCTTGCTGGAGCGAAGCTGTTCAGCAAGTTGGATGCCAACATGGGCTTTTGGCAGATTCCATTAACGGAGGAGTCAGCCAATTACACTACATTCATAACACCCTTCGGACGGTTCCACTTTAACCGCCTTCCATTTGGCATCGCCTCTGCGCCCAAACATTTCCAGTGCACGATGGCGGAGATCACAGAGGGGCTCAACGGTGTGGTTTGTCAGATCAACGATCTGTTGGTGTGGGGGTGGGACCAGGAAGGGCATGACACTCGACTTTATGCCGTGCTACAAAGACTGGCAAAAAGCAGGAATCACACTGAATGTGGACAAGTGTGAACTCTCCAAGAGCGAAGCAGTCTTCCTGTGCCATATCATCACAGCTGCAGGCATCCGCCCTGACCCAAGAAAGACAGAGGCCATCACAGACATAACAGAGCCCACCAGTGTGAGTGAATTAAGGAGTTTTCTCGGCATGGACAACCAGCTGGGAAAGTTTATTCCCCAGCTAGCTGAAAAAGATAAACCACTCCGTGACCTCCTCTCAAAGAAAAACTGCTGGGTCTGGGACATGGACCAGGCAGCAGCATTTGAAGCGCTAAAGAAGGCTCTATCCTCGCCTCCTGTGCTGGCTATGTACGACCCGGGCAGAGACACCAAAGTATCTGCTGATGCATCATCGTATGGTTTGGGGGGCGTTCTTCTCTAGAAATGGGGGGAAGACTGGAAGCCTGTGGCTTTCGCATCACAGCCAGCTGAGCAGATATCCTGACGCAGTCCACATCATGGCAGGGGACTTTAATCATGTAGACTTGAAAGCAGCACTCCCTAGTTTCCACCAGCATGTTAAGTGTGCCACTAGAGGAGTTAACACTCTGGACAAGGTCTACTCCAACATCAAGCTAGGCTACAGGGCAAAACAGCTACCTCACCTGGGCCAGTCTGACCACATGTCACTGCTATTACTCCCGGCATATACCACCATCAGGAAATCAGCTCCTGTCATCACTAAAACTGTTAAAACCTGGCCTGATGACGCCTCTCAGCAGTTGCAGGACTGCTTCGACAGGACTAACTGGGACATCTTCGAACACCGGGACTTGAACGTGTTCACAGACAGTGTTCTGTGTTATATCAAGCACTGCACAGACACTGTCACAGTGGACAAACCTATACGGATTTACCCCAACCAGAAGCCCTGGATGACCCGGGAGGCCCTTCGGCTGCTGGAGGAGCGGGACACCGCCCTGTCCCTCAGGTCTGAGGACGGGGCTCTCTACAGCACAGCCAGAGCCAACCTGAGGAGAGGCATCAGAGAGGCCCAGCTTGCCCATAAGAAGAGGATTGAGGATCACCTGGACAACAACAACAGCAAGCAGGTGTGGCAGGGAGTCCAGCATCTCACCAACTACAGAACCACCATCGGAGCTGCTGAAGGGGACGCCTCACTGGCAGAGGTCCTTAATACCTTCTTTGCCCGGTTCGGGTCCGAGCCACCTGGAGCGGCCACATCACATCCCACAGTCCGCAGCAGCTTCACCCCCACAGTGAAGGAGCACGAGGTGAGGCGCACGCTGCGGACCATCAACTCGAGGAAGGCTGCGGGTCCTGACGGCGTCACTGGGCGTGTCCTGAAGGACTGCGCAGATCAGCTGGCTGGAGTCTTCACAACGATTTTCAACCAGTCCCTTACTGAGTCCATCGTCCCATCCTGTTTAAAATCCTCCACTATAGTCCCCCTGCCCAAGAAACGCCACATCACCAGCCTTAATGACTACCGGCCAGTCGCACTCACCCCGGTGGTGATGAAGTGCTTTGAAAAGCTGGTACGGGGTCACATCACATCAATCCTGTTCAGAGGTTTTGACCCCCACCAGTTTGCCTACAGGGCAAATAGATCCACAGAGGACGCAGTAGCTACAGCCCTCCACGCTGCACTGTCCCACCTGGAGCAGCCGGGAAGCTATGTGCGGATGCTCTTCGTGGACTTTAGCTCTGCTTTTAACACCATCCTCCCCCACAGACTGGTGGACATACTGGGGGGCCTGGGACTTCCACACAATACTTGCAGGTGGATTAAGAGCTTCCTGACGGGTCGCAGCCAGAGGGTGAGAGTGGGCCGTCATACATCCACACCTCTCAGTCTTGGTACCGGCTCCCCACAGGGCTGCGTACTGAGCCCACTGCTTTACACGCTCTACACACATACATGCACCCCCGCCCACCGCAGCAACACCATCTTGAAATTTGCGGATGACACCACCGTGGTGGGGCTCATCTCAAAGGGGGATGAGTCTGCCTACAGGGACGAAGTGGTGCAGCTATCGGAGTGGTGCGGTGAGAACAATCTGCTCCTAAACACGGCTAAAACCTGAGAACTGGTCATTGATTTTAGGAGGAAAAATAAAACGGACATTCCACCAGTCATCATCAACGGGGTCTGTGTGGAGAGGGTGTCCTCCTTCCGCTACCTGGGAGTCCACATCGAGGAGGACTTCACCTGGGGCGTGAACACCTCTGAGCTGCTAAAAAAGGCCCAGCAGAGACTCTACTTCCTAAGGGTGCTGAGGAGGCACAGTATTACACAAAGGCTGCTGGTGTCCTTCTATCGCTGCTCCATAGAAAGCACTCTAACGTACTGTATATGTGTTTGGTACTCCAGCTGCACTGCTGCTCAGAGGAAAAAGCTCCAAGGGGTCATCAACACAGCACAGAAGATCATTGGCTGCCCTCTCCCCACACTGGAAGACCTACACAGAACCCGCTGTCTCACAAAATCACAGAACATTCTGAAGGACACTTCCCACCCTGGCCACTCCCTTTTCGAACTGTTGCCGTCAGGCAGACGCTATAGATCAATTAGGTCAAGGACTAGCAGATTCGCCAACAGTTTTTACCCTACAGCGGTGGTCACATTGAATGCCGCTAAACGTAAATGATTGTCTGTGTATGTTCTTCTGTGGGTTTTTAGCTTGTATTTTTATTTTTATCTTTTATTGTATTTATTTTTTTATTTCATGCGCTGATCGGTTGGCACTTTTTAAATTTCGTTGTACGTGTGACAATGACAATAAAGATCTATCTATCTATCTATCTATCTATCTATCTATCTATCTATCTATCTATCTATCTATCTATCTATCTATCTATCTATCTATCTATCTATCTATCTATCTATCTATCTATCTATCTATCTATCTATCTATCTACGGTCACTCACGCCAACTGAGCAACGATACGCACAGGTGGAAAGGAGGCTCTGGGCCTCACATGGGCCTGTGAACGGTTGCGGGATTTCCTCATCGGAAAGGAGTTTTGCCTGGAGACCGACCATAAACCCCTTCTCAGCCTACTCGGAGCCCACGCACTGGATCTTTTGCCACTGAGAATCCAGCGTTTCAGGATGAGACTGATGCACTACTCATACTCCATCGTGCACGTACCAGGAAAGTCGCTTTGGACAGCAGACACACTGTCACGCGCACCTGTAAAGTCACGCATGTCCGCTGATGACCAAGAGCTGATGGAAAGCACAAACATATATGTGGACTGTGTCATTAAAAGTCTACCTGTCAGCTCATCATATACTGAAAACCTGAAAGAGCAGTTGAAAGCCTCTAGTGTCTGCTCACGTGTCATGACCATGTGCACGGAAGGATGGCCAGCACATGCAAAATTGGAACCAGTGCTGAAAGACTACTGTCCGAAGCGAGCTACATTAACAGTGAAAGGTGGCTTTCTGCTAAAAGACATACGACTTGTAATAGCTTCTGCAGTGAGGCACGATGTGCTCGTCAAATTACATGAAGGACACTTGGGCGTCGTGAAATGTAAAGCACGTGCGGGTCAGTCTGTGTGGTGGCCGGGACTTAGCCAGCAAGTGAACAAAATGGTACTGAACTGCAGGACATGCATACAGGAGCAACACAACCCAAAAGAGCCACTCATGCCATCAGGGTGCCCTGAAAGACCATGGCAAAAGTTGGGGGCAGACCTGTTTGTCCTGGGAAGTAAAACATACCTGCTTGTTGTTGATTACTTCTCCAGGTACGTGGAGATTGCACAGTTATCTCACACCAGGTCCACTAACGTCATCATTCATCTTAAGTCAATCTTTGCTCAAAATGGCATCCCAGAGATCCTGATGTCGGCTAACGGGCCACAATTTTCTGGACAAGTCTTCACCTCCTTTGCGACCTCATATGGGTTTGCGCACATCACAAGCAGCCCAGGATTTCCACAGAGTAATGGTGAAGCGGCAATGGCAGTCCAGACTGTGAAAAACCTCATGAAAAAGGCAGGGGACCCTTACCTTGCTCCACTCTCTTATAGAGCCACACCTCTGCAGACTGGGTACAGTGCAGCGCAACTCCTCATGGGCCGACGTCTTCGTACTACAGTGCCGACTCTTCCCTATCAGCTGGACCCTACACTGCCCGACAGGGTCATGTTCACCCGGAAGGAGAAGGAGAAAGCATTTGCTGATGCTAAAAACTACAACAGGTGTCACCGTGCCAAAACGCTCAGTGACTTGTCACCAGGACAAAGTGTATGGGTAACCAACACAAAGGTATCTGGAACTGTGCTCCAACACCACAACACTCCGAGGTCTTACCTGGTGGATTTACCTCAGGGTGTGGTGAGACGCAACCGCCAACACCTAATACCTCTACACACACCTGCACAAGACAGTGATTCGCCACCGCAGCAGTAAACGCCATTGCCAGCTCCAACGCAGGCAGCCACATCACCTGCTGTGGTACCCCATGACTCACCTGCAGAGACTCCTGCTCCCAGAACCAGGTCTGGAAGAGCCGTCATTAAGCCTAGTAGGCTTGATTTATGAACTGACACAGATTTAGTCAATCAGAAACCCCTACTGTTATTTTTGTTTATGGACATTTTTTGATAATTCTATGGGGGAGGTTTTGAGCACATTAAGTTAAAACTGTTTGAGCATTTAAGAATCTAAGAAACAGTAGTTAATGTTTACATTATACTAATAATCACAAAGTTGTTTTTGTTTACAGTGTTTTTCTGTAAGAGTTAGATAGGAACAGACCTTTCTACACAAGAAGCAGAATAAGGTCTGACGAGACAAAGGCAGTCTACCCTTTGATCTCTGGAAAAAAGGGAGATGTGGTAGTATAGTATGTTGATACTATATTAGTTGCATAATGTTGACATGTGGGGCGCTGTGGTACGCCAGGGGCATTGTACTGCTATGTTACACACGAGTAGCGTTCATTTCTACTCCGTATAAAAACATATTGCAAATTCAGCAATGTTGTCATGGTAAATCTTAATCACCTAATATTTGTACTCGCAGTAACACTCAACTTTGCAGTGCTTTTTGTTAGAGTTGTGCTCACTCTAATTTATTTGCAAGAACCACACGGGAGACAGTATGCCCTTTGAGCACTTGCAAGTGGAGAAATTGTTCGTCACTGTACATACAGTGGTGTTCGAACAAAGTCTGCCTTTGGTTTCTTGCAAGAGCATATTTATTGAGAACAAGCAGGGTGGGGGTGACAGTGAACATGTTTGGTGGTCACCTCAGTAACTGGTTAATCAGTGCGGAGGGTCCCAGCTCATTGTTTTACAAGGTTGTGAAAAACAGAAACTAGTGGAGCATTTTAGATGACTAACTAAGCAAGAATGTTTCCATGCCATTTGGAAAGTTTCAATAACTGAATGGTTAAACTTTCTAGAGTCAAGGAAAGCAGAAAGGTTTAAACAAAGTTAATAATTCTAGTCTGCATTCCAACATAATCATACGATCAAGATAGTTTGTCAACCCTAACACTTTTGTTCTTACCGTCCATGAGGTTGTAGAGGTTGCAGTAGTTTGTACCATGGTCTTTTATGAGATACCAAATCTCAGAGATTGACATGGCCTAGGGACACCATACAAAAAATAATCACATAGGGAATAGGAAGACGGATAGAAAAACATCACATAGTCAGTGATTCAAAGTTCGCAGTTATTAATTTCATACATTGTAAGATAGTTTATAGATGAGTGGAAACCTACCGAAACATGACAGAAGTTGTGGAAATAATAGGGAAGTAGGCGAAAATGAATAACATCCACATATCTCTTAATGGGTTGCATGTGTTTGGCAGCTATAAAGTGGACTGAGGCAGACTCTAACTGGAAGGCACAAGCACATACAGTATAAATGATTGAGACAATCACATGACTTTTACAGACATACATTATAGTGTTACTAAAGCAGCCCTTCTCAAATAGTGGGGCGCGCCCCCGTCGGGGGGCACGGTCCGATACTAAGGGAGGCGCGTGTGGCACCAGGGAACATGCTTTTCTTTTTTTCTAGATTAAAGGGTAATTAGACATTCACTGCAGTAGGTGGGAGTGGCGGTATCACTGTAAGAGTGTGCGTAAGGAGTAGTCGCTCTACAGTGTAGAACGCACGGAACATATGCACACAGCACAGAGCAGGCGATAAAATGTGCAGTGGGACACCATAGAAAAATATTTAACAGGGTTGAAAAGAACGGCGGTGAGAGATGGAGATAAGAGAATTGAGAGTCACACGAACACTAAGAAAAGGAAATATGACGAAGCATACGTAGCGCTCGGCTTCAGTGTGACTACGATGGGAGACGAGGAAAGACCGGCGTGTTTACTGTGCCTTACAATGTTGGCAGTGGACAGTATGAAGCCAAATGAATTAAGGCGGCACTTAAAGTCATTGCACCCTGTCATGTAACATGAGTGTGGGGTGGAACAAATGGTGCAAAAAGTGAGTATGGATTGCTCCCAGGAATAAATTGGCGAAGCTGACATTCCAAATTTTAGCAGCAGATGGTGCAAAATTTAAGTTGAGAAGTATTGAATAAATTGGCAGAGCTGAAATTCCAAAATTTTCCAAAAGATGGTGCCAAACCGTTAGAGGGGACCAAATATGGGCAAGACCTGCTGAACTAGCAAAAACAGAAGACACGGGGTCGGGTTTTTGGGTCACGCACGGAAGCACAAATATGGTTTTTATTTTTATTATCTTTTTATTTGCTTGGCTGAAATATATTCTTAAAGCAATATTATCACACAATTAGACCAAGATGCCCACCAATATAAGAATAGGGGTGTGTAAAAAGTGTTTGAAAGGTTGAAACAAATATGTTTTTATTTTCTTTTATTTTATTTTCTTTGCTTGGCTGAAATATATTCTGTAACAGCTTAAAGCAATATTATCCCACAATTAGAAAAAGGGGCCCACCACGAAGTGGTGTGTTAAAAAAATGTTTAAAAGATGAATTCAAGGGTTTTGATTTTTGATTTTATGGTTGAGTAAAGTGTAACTTTGAAGTATTATTTTTGGAAAAGGAGAAGTGAAGAAAAGAGGAAGTAAGGTAGTTGCCAGGGTTTCGGACGAATTTTGGTGGAAGATAGAGAGTGGGGCGGAAACAGCTGCCCAAAAACAGCAGGTACATGAGCGTGGGAAACTGGTCAGTGTAGAGGCCAGCAAAAAGAGGGGGGGGGCAGAGAAGTCTATAAAAAGGTCGCCATAGACATCTACGGGGCTCTCTCCCGGACCGCGTTCATACGTGAAGAAACCCGTATGAGTTTCAAGACTTTTTCTAAAGCCTTCGAGATCTTTGTGTGAGACGCAAGATTGCTGGCCTGGATTAACTTGGATTTACTCAAAAATAATTGGACTGGACAACTTTGCGTGAGGAACTAGGTGAGGGGATCGATCTTTCTGTATTTCCGCGAGGGGAGGGGGACAGTCATCGGGTAGTCGGTCCTCGCGAGACCAAACTAGTTCCCAAATTGGATTTTTAGAAATAAGATCGAACTGATCACTCGACTTTATTTCCACCAAAAAATAACCCAATTGGTAGCTACCTTTTCCCTCTTTTCTGATTTATTTTTGTTTTACAATCAAAAGTGCTCTGGGATTGAATGATTTTATTTGCAAGTGTATCAGTGAGTGGGATTGTTCAGTTTCTGGAGGATTGAGATTTGTGATTTTATTTCATGCTTCTTCAATAAAAGTGTTTTATATACTCATTTAATTCGTTGTGCGCTAATTTGTATGATATATGCAATCGATTGTTCGTGGTTGGTTTGATAATTTGATTTATTAACGGGAAATTATTATGGTGTGTAATCACACCATAATAAATAAAAAGTACGAAGGTGTTTAAATTAGATATATTTAATCTGAGAGTAGAATTAAAAGTAGTTTAAATGTCCGTCGGGAACGGGCCAGTTCCTATTTTGTCGGGCCGCGTCAAAGCTACGTTGGATGATTTTGAGGGATTAATTTGCCTTCAAAATTAATTGCAGGATAATTATAATTCGATTACCATTTTGATTCATATTAAGTAAAATATTATTTTGTTGAAAACGATCGAGTTGGTGGAAGCACTCCCACGGTTAAGTGTTTATATATATAAGTTAGAATTAGTGATTTAATGCATTAAATTCATTTTCAAATACTATCATTGCCATACTTCTGCTAATTTGATTTTTTTTCGAAAAACGGGAAGTAGGCTCGCTACTTTTTCAACCCAGTAGAGCGGGGCCGTATCATGAGTTACTTCGGCAAAACTAGTGCTAGGGTGCGCTAGACCAACGAATCCCTGAGGCCTTAACAAAGGCATCTAAAAAATATCCGTAACGTAATACCAGCATCAGACAACCGAAGGGAGCCATCATTATGGCGCGGTCATTTCGACGACTCGCCTCGAATAGAGTTACTCGGCTCGTGCGTCGGATGACTTAAAAAGGATTGGCGTCGTAAAGAAGTTAGATTGATTTTGGTAGAATTAATTTAACTCGGGTGGTTAGCGTACGGACGAGTCCCTTCACCCCCGGCTTATTGAACCCGTTACTGGGGAGCCGGTGCCACTTTAATAAAGTGCGCGTTTGACAACCCCAATCCCGCTGATAAGATGCTTAAGGTTTTTCAGCGAAAACGGGCTGAATATTGTCAACAATCATCCCACTTTGTGAATGCTACTTCAGTCAACCAGCAATCACTGTTAGCGTCATATAAAGTAGCGTACCAAATTGCTCCGTGCAAAAAAACAAACAAAAAAAACCACCATTGCAGCCGTGGATATGGTCTCCGTCATGCTACCTCATTTTAATTAAAAAAACAGCACAAATTGTTTTATTCATTTTTGTTTTGTAGGTTAAAATATTTTATATATTGTGCTCCTGAGTTAATGTTGCTGATTACTTTGAATTGAATATTATTTATTGCTGTTATTTAATTTAATATCATGCATGTTTATTATTATTTTATTGTATTATACAGTTGGTCAAGAGTGCTTATAGTTTAAGTAATTATAATTTATTTTTTAATTTCAGACAAAGTGATGCACTTTGAAGCTGTTCTATTACAGACTAAAAAACAATGTTATTAATGAAGTTAGTCTTTATTGTAAGTTGATCTTTCTTTTTTATTTATTTTTTGTTTTTCTTTAAATAAGGGTACAAGCATGGGGTGTGTGAAATGTTTTCTTCTCCTGGGGGGCATCACAGAAAATAACTGAGAAGCACTATTGTTATGTTATGTCATAGGGGTGTTTTAATACCTTCTGAATATCTGGATTATCAAATTTGCCCAAATGTACATATTTTAAAATATATATGTCTTTTGCAATATCCAACAAATTTACAAACATAATACAAAAATAATGGTACAACGTTTTAGGTACAATTTTAGATATTGCTATATCTCAATCACACATACAACCTTGTGCAAGCATCGTTGTCCGCCCTGCCTGCAGCCAGCCATGGTTTCCCACTTTCTTATTTGTAGAACCAGGGATTTGTAAACTGTCTGACAAGGTATCCCAAAATACCTGGAAGGGGTGAAACAGTCAATGTTATTGATAGGGTACTTTCACTGACACGGTCCATACAAAAACAATGTACAGTACTTTTTAAATGAAAGTTGAATTGCAATACTCTAAAAATCCTCTTTACTGCATCTCACTGGGATGGGCTAGACAGAAAAATATACTTTTAAAATGAAAGTTTAAATGTCATACTTAATTCATCTCTGAGGAATGCTCTTTATCTCCTTGGAGGTTAGTCAGTGATGGTGTTGGTTGCCCAACTGTCGCTATGGCTCTGAATTAACAGTACATTGCATTCAACGTTGAATATCCATCCATCAATTCAACCACTCAGTTGCTCAGGAAAGAAATTGGCAGCATACTTCATGTACTGTATTAGTGAACCAATTTATATTCCCCCTCCTTTATTGAGAAAGTGTATTTTCGAGTGACATGTAGGCTGCAAAAACACGTAACTTTCTCCCTGCGCTGTTGATTTCTCTCACTTTAATTCTAACACCATTTACCTCAAGTATGATCAGTGTTTCTGTCGGTCCATAATCTTTGACCATGGGTTGGCCTCAGATGTGAACATTGACACAATTAAGGCTGTTCCCGAACAAGGTACATTTTGTTAACAACCTATATTAGCTGTGGTGCAATTTAACTAAATGATTTTTTCCTAACAAACAATAAAAAAAAAAAAGCAAAAAACACCTTTATACCAACTACCGTATTTTTCGGACTATAAATCGCGTTTTTTTTCATAGTTTGGGTGGGGGGGCGATTTATACTGAGGAGCGACTTATATGTGAATTTTTTCATAAATTTTCAAAATAAAAAAATAAAAAAAAGTGAAACCGCGATAAACGAACCGCGATGTAGCAAGGGATTACTGTAATCTGAATTTCAAGTGACGCCAGCGGCGCGGCGCGGCGGTTGTTTACATAAAGGACAAATATTCGATCACGGGATGACGAAGATGACGAAGGGCCCCACGTACTACCGGCATCATTAGCGGCTTTGTTTGTAAGTAACACGGAGGACGAAGAGTTTTAAGGATTTAATGATTTGGAGTGACACAGAAGGTTTGAAAAACGTATGGCTTTTACGCACGCCCAGTCCTAGTCTACGGAGCTCTCTTTCACCTCCGTGGATGGAAGTCGGGGGCCGGCGCTCGGCCAGGTGGCTGTCCGGGGACGGTGGATGGGGCTCGGACATGGCTTTTACGCACGCTCGGTCCTATTCAACGGAGCTCTCTTCCACCTCCGTGGTCGGATGTCGGGGGCCGGCTGTCCAGGGACGGTGGATGGGGGTCGGACACTGCTCCTACGCACGCCCGGTCCTACTCCCAGCCCCCTCCGTGGCTGGAAGTGCCACCTCCGGGGATGGAAGTCGACGCTGGTGCTTGGGGCCGTATGGCGGTTAATTATTTATGTTATAGTTATTTGATATATTTTATTTTGTGTAGCAACTTGTATATGATTTTATCGTTACAGTTCAGTAGTTGTTGGCTCGTTGAACTCTTGTTTTATTAAATAAAGAGCCGTTTACCAAACCCACGTCTTTCCTTGTACTTTGTTAACGCTACAATGTAGTTATATCCTCGATCTGTGGAATAACGACGAGGCTGACATCAGGGCGCACGCGCGGCGTTGTTGACAAAGGACGAGGAATTTGATCGATGGATTTAATGATTTGGAGTGACACAGATGGTTTGATAATATTATATATATATATATATACAGCTTATATAATTGTTATTTGATATATAATTTATATATCGTTATATGGGCCTGTGGAATATTTTGAAGTGCAAGCGCCGTCAGCGGTGCACACCCATTGTTGACATAAAGGACGATCAATGGATTTAATGAATTGGAGTGACACAGATGGGTTTATAAATGTGTTATTTATGTAATAGTTTTTTGAATAACTCTGAATGTTACGTCAGGCCCGTTTTCTGCTCTTCGTTTGTGTTTATGTCACGTTAGCATACCTATCGTTTAGCCTGTTGTTGCTCGTTCATGTCTGTTCTTGGTATTGGATTTTGTTGAAAAAATTTCCCCCAAAATGCGACTTATACTCCGGAGCGACTTATATATGTTTTTTTTCACGTTATTGTGCATTTTATGGCTAATGGGACCTATATTCCGGAGCGACTTTTAGTCCAAGAAATACGGTAACATGCACACAAGAATCAGCTTTTTGTTTTGGAACATTAAAAAAGGGACAAAAGGGAAAATTAAACTTCAAAGCATTATGGGAGAAGTCATCGATACCCAGTCTTCTGGGAGGGGACTCACTCATGCGCCAAGTAATTTTTTTTTGGGGGGGCCAAGTCACATTTTGAGATTTGGAGTCAAAATCTCAAAGGCACACCAGGCATGGTCCAAAGCAGCAGGCAGCACCTGCCAACGCAAGTGGATTTGCTCCCAGTGTGCCAGATAATTTCTTGGTGTTAGTGCCCGATGAGGAAACTGCTTTGCAACAACTATAAATGGTGTAGCTACAACTTCAAGCTGGCTCCCAAAAACGGCTTCCTTCTGAGAAGGTCTGTCAAGTTTCTTGGTCATGTGATTGACAAGAGTGGTGTCGACAGACCCCAGTAATATCACGGATATGAAAACTGCCGACCTCACGTCTGATGATGTGACCCCATCCCAAAAGCGAGTGAGATCCTTTTTAGGGATGCTGAATTACTATCAGCACTTGGTGCCCAGATATTCTTTCATTGTCAAGCCCCTGTTTGATCTTTTTATGGGTGTAAACAAGAAAGGCAAACACCTAATCTTCCAAGCTGAAAGTTGCACCCCTCTAATTGGATGCTGAAGCAGGAGGCACTGTCCCCAATGTCCACGCAATGCTGTATAGGCGTGTCGGCCAGGACAGCCCCACAACATCCAGAGCATTTAAGAACTGCGGGTGGATCTCATTTCTCGAAGGAGCATTTTAACTACCTCGGTAACTTTGACCCCAGAGGTTGGAGAGTCCACCACAGCATCTTCAGGCCCTGCCTCGGTAATTAGAAGGTGTGTCGGTGGAATTAAAGAGATCTTTGAAGTAATCTCCCCACCGACTCACGACGTCCCGAGTCGAGGTCGGCAGAACACTGTCTCCACCATAAACAGTGTTAACAGTGCACTGCTTCCCCCTCCTGAGATGCCGGATAGTGGACCAGAATCACCAACATGTTATTTTCATTTACTTTTTCAATGAGTGATCCGTTTATAGTTAGTTGTAATTCCTTGTTGATGTTCTTTCTCCCCAAAACCATGAATTTTGTTATGCTTAGTGAAAACCTGTTGATATTGAACCATATTTGGAGGTTCGGCAATTCTTTAGTTACAGTATCAATCAAAATATGTAGACCCTTTCCAGAACAATTTACAGTAGTGTCATGTGCAAACATTACCAGTTTAAGTTTGTCACACACATGGATTGTCATTTATATACATTATAAACAGTTTAGGCCCCAAAACCAACCCCATTGATATTAAACTTGATCTAGTATTACCAATTTGTAAAAATGGTTGTTTATTATTTAGATACCTTTTTATCCATTTTAGTGATTTACCCTGTATTCCATACCCATTTAGCTTTTCAAATAGAACGTTATGGTTTATGGCATCAAAAGCTTTCCTTAGGTACAAGAATATTCCTATGCTATGCCGCCCATTATCCAAGGATTCTTTTAGTTCTTCAGTGAATTCTGTGAGCACATGAATGATTGTTTTCTTTTTGCAAAAGCCATATTGATTATCATACAGAATATTGTCGTCTTCTATAAATTTCTCCAGCCTTTGATTAAAAGTTTTCTCAATTATTTTAGAACACTGAGGGAGATAGTTATTTAGTTAATGCTTATTCCCATGTTTATAAAGGGGAGGGTTTGTGTTGCCATATTGCTTATTAAAAATAAACGTATCTGAAGGCATTAGTAAACAAACAAACAAGTGAACAAATAATATAATAATAAAATAATAATAATAATAATAAATAATGAGATATTAATAAATAATAATAATAATAAATCTTACCAGTCTACTTTGCATTGGGCATGCAAAGGTCCAGCGAGGCAAAGCTCATTAACACCAACTGCCAAGAACATTAGAATCAAGCAAGTATTCATGATACATCAAACTATTTACAAATGTACAATATACAGCTGCTCCAACACTTCAGATGGCAAGCAAACATCCCAAGACTGTCATGTGCTTTTCTGGAAAGGAATTTAACTAAATTCAATTTACTTTAGTGGTACAAACAATGAATGCTCACGGATTTAATGAGATGAAGGTGGAGCTACATCAGGGGTCTCAGATTTGCGGCCTGTGGGCCAACTGCGGCGCCCGGGACAATAATTTGCAGCCCCCGACAGGGCCGGACTGGGAGATTTTTTCAGGCCAGGAGTCAGTTATGTAACCAGGCCACCCTGGCCTTGCCAACACGTGCATGTTCACACCCACACTTAAATGCATGGGTACAAGCAAAACACATTTGTGCGCACACACATGCACACACAATTGTATGTTTTTGGCTGATTCAAAACAAATATGCACTCCAATATAAGCATAATAGTCACAACAACACTCACCCTGGATATTTTTAGTCCTGGACAGGTCCAAGACTCAGCTGTGGAGGGGTTCACCCACCAAATATTTGGAAGCAAAATATGGGAATGGCTTTCTTTGGGTTTTGTAGTGGGTGGTAGCGGAAAAACCAATCAAAATCTCTGGAATGAGGGCGATAATATTCAAAAGGTCTCTCTGAGTCTGACTGTTGGCCTATCCCTTGAACTGTCCTCTGGACTTGTCTTGCCAGTATACTCTGCATCTGCTGGGAGTGTCAGAACAACCAGCATAATAATTATATTATCGACAATAACACATTTAATCAATATCAAAAGAATTATATGGTCAAATATATGTTTTGTTTTTCAAATGTTTCATGCATATTCATAGCCTATTCAATCCCATGCAGTGATAGATGACTGTCTCTTCTTTACCTGTGAGCTGCTCAGAGCGAGTACTGGGCTTACTGTCTGAAGCACCAAAACTGGCAATATTTCCACCTTTGCATAGGTTCAATAGACATATTTTAATATTACCGTATTGGCCCAAATATAAGACGGCGTTTTTTGCATTGAAATAAGACTGAAAAAGTGGGGGTCGTCTTACATTCGGGTTCTAGACATTACATTCACAACGCTAGACACGCCAGATATCTTTAAAGCGAATGATGAACTTAACTCCCCAGGCCAAAGCGAATCCCTGTCACAAAGAAGAAAAATAAAAATAGCTGTTAGAAAAGTTCCTATGTTGATGTTAAAATGTTGGAAACTTACGTCACCGCGCCTCAGGTCTCGCGTGAGTTACCTCAGCTTATCGTTATTGTTGGAGCTTGTGCGCAGCAGTAAGTTAAAGGTTGCTGGTATCGACTGAGTATGTTGCTGTGATCGTCTGCGTCTTTGACACAAAGTGAATATATACATTTCATTGTTGGTACTGGCTACTGTTGTGCCGTTTGTCTTATCGCGGTATTTAGTATAGCAGAACCGTCACGCGCAGTTACTATTTATGTAATGTGTGCCGTCTACTAGTGTTGTGTGACGTCAGAAGTTGAGCGTTGACTTACGTGCTGTATTTCTGTCTGTTGCAGAATCACACACCACACACACACACACGCAGGCACACATACACACACACACACACACACACACACACACACACACACACACACACACACACACTCACGCATACACACACGCACGCATACACGCATACACACCACACACCCTTCACATTCTTCATACAATAATCACACACACAAGAATCACGTTAACACACCCAAAGACTCACCCATGTACACTACACACACCTGCTCTCACATCCTTACGACCAAACATGTGCCCATACCAGGGGTGGGCAAACTTTTTGAATGGCGGGCCGAATTTGGCTCTAAATTTAGACCGGGGGGCCGGACAAGGAGCAGATGGATGTAGTGTTTGTGTGAAGTAATAGAAATGACATGTAAAGGTCATTGCATAAAAGGTTTGTACTTTTAGTAGGTAGTAAAGCATGGATATTCAAAAAAAGCTTTTTGAAAACAAATAATAATAATAATAATTAATAATTCATTAAATTTGTATAGCGCTTTTCAAAAACCCAAAGACGCTTACAGGGAACAAGGCAAAGACATACATGAGGGGAGTGGGAGGGGGACGGGGAAGAGACAATGGGATAAAATTAAGAAGAGGAAACCAGTTATGGGTAGGGGAGGTCATAGGCTTGAGGGAAGAGGTACGTTTTTAGACGGGGCTTAAATATGGGGAGTGTGGGTGAGTCACAGACAGACTGAGGGAGAGAGTTCCAGAGTCGGGGTCATGTGCAGGAGAAGGCTCTGTCACCGAAGGATTTGAGTTTAGATTTTGGGACTGTCAGACGTGAAGTATTGGAGGATCGGAGGGGACGGTTGGGGCAGTAGGGGACAAGGAGGTCGGATAGGTAAGTGGGAGCCAGGTGGTGAAGGGCTTTGAAGGTGAGGAGGAGTATCTTGAAGATGATACGCTCCTTAATGGGGAGCCAGTGAAGAGAGTGGAGAACAGGAGTGATGTGTTCACGGGACCGGGTGTGGGTAAGGAGGCGGGCAGCAGAGTTTTGGGCTCGTTGAAGTCTATGGAGTGAGTGAGCAGTGATTCCAGTGAGAAGGGAGTTGCAGTAGTCAAGCCGGGATGAGATGAAGGCGTGGATGAGGGATTCAGCGGCAGGGAGAGAGAGGCAGTGCCGGATTTTGGCGATGCGTCGGAGGTGGAAGTAGGAGGTCTTAACAACTGAGCTAACATGAGGGTGGAAGGACAGTGTGGGGTCAAAAATAACGCCAAGGTTGCGTGCCAGAGGGGAGGGAGTGATGTTTGAGGAGTCAATGGTGAGTGTGATGGATCCAGTTTTATTAAGGGAGGATTTAGTGCCTATGAGGAGGAGCTCTGTTTTGTCACTGTTGAGTTTGAGAAAGTTGTGGGTCAGCCATGTTTTTATTGTAGAGATGCAGGTTTCAAAGTGGGTGAGGGAAGGGTTACGGGTTGGTGTGGTACGTATATAGATCTGGGTGTCATCAGCGTAGCAGTGGAAGTCCAGATTGAGTTTGCGGATGACATTACCAAGGGGAAATAGGTAACAGATGAATAGGAGGGGGCCAAGAACTGAGCGTTGGGGGACCCCTTGTGTAACTGGGGAGAGGATGGATGTGTGACCGGAGCGAGAGATGAACTGGTTTCTGTTGGCGAAATAGGAGGTGAGCCAGTCGAGTGCAGTGCCCTCAACACCTAGTTGGCGCAGCCTTTGGAGGAGGATGGAATGGTTCACAGTGTCAAAGGCTGCGCTAAGGTCAAGTAGTAGTAGGATGTTGAGGGCACCAGAGTCTGCAGAAATGAGTTGGTGACTTTAACAAGAGCTGTTTCGGTGCTGTGAAGTGGGCGGAATCCGGACTGGAAGGGTTCATAGAGGTTGTTGGACTGGAGATGGGTGTGGAGTTGGGCGGAGACAATGCGTTCAAGGGTTTTGGAAAGGAATGAAAGGTTGGAGATGCGACGGTAGTTGGAGAGGTTGAGTGGGTCCAAGGTGGGCTTTTTGACGACGGGGGTGATGGCTGCAAATTTATAGACAGTGGGAAAGTGGCCAAGGGATAGTTACTGATTAAAAAGGGTGGTGAGGTGAGGGAGGAGGACAGGGAGGCAGGCCTTAGTTAAGGTCGTAGGAAGGGGGGTCGAGAGAGCAGGTCTTGGATGCGGTGATGATGTCTAGGATGGTGGAGGAGTCAACAAGGGAGAAGGCAGTGAGAGAGGGGAAGGGCAGGAGGTCAGGAAGGGGTGGCAGTAGAGCAGGGGAGGTGGGGGAGGAGGAGTTATTGATGGTGCCGGTCAGAGAACTGTTGATTTGGGCGATTTTGTTGTTAAAGTTGACAAGGAAGGAGTTACAGAGGGCGGGTGAGGAGGTTGGCTTGGTGGCCGGTGGCTGGAGCAAATTGTTGACAGTGGAGAACAGTATGCGGGGGTTCCGGTTGGTGTTATTAATGAGAGATGAGAAGTAAGCAGCAAGAAGAGCATCACGATAGGAGGAGATGTGTTGTTTGCAGGTTTCGGCATGGACGGTGAGGCGGGTTCTTTTGTAGAGGCGTTTGTTTCATGGAGCGGAGTTCCGGGGTGTACCAAGGGGCAGAGTTAGTGAATGTAACAGAGGACGTTTTCCAGGGGGCTAGGGAATCAAGGGAGTCAGAAAGGATGTTGTTGAGCATGGTGGCAAGGTCATCAGGGGAGGAAGGAGTGGGGTCGGAGGGAAGGACAGAGGATAAGAGCTGGCAAAGCGTGATTGGGTTTACAGTCTTGATGTTGCAGTAGGAGATGGTGCGTTTTGTGGATTTATGAGGCGAGGGTCGAGGGGCGGAGAAGAGGATGCAGAGATGATCTGACAGTGGAAAGGTGAGAGGACGGGGGTTGGATGTGAGTGGAAAGGAGGAGCATACTATATCCAGGGTGTTCAGTGCTGGGTAGGGACCGCTTATGGAGGACAGCAATACCACCTCCTCACCCAGAGAGGCGGGGTTTGGCGATGTAGCTGTAGTTGGACGGAGTGGCTTGAGAGTAAAAAAGTCCAGGGGGTGTTGCCATGTTTCACAGAGAAGGAGCAGATCCAAGTTATTGTCCAATAGTAGTTCGAAAATAACGCGTGATTTGTTGGAGAGGGAGCGACAGTTCAGCAGCGCGAGGGAGATGGATGAAGGAGCGGGGGTGGGGGAGCGGAGATTATTGATGTTGCCAGTACGGGAGGTGGGGGTGACGGTGGGGGGGCGAGAGGTAGTCCAGAAAGAAGGGATGGGTGAGCCATCAGGTAAATGTCGGTTAAAAGATAGTCCGGAGCTACGGTGGATGAAGCGGCGACGGCGGAGGATCCCAGCCTTGGTGGCAGCTGCGGCAGCAGCAGCAGGGAGACGTTGCTTATTGTTGAGATGATGAAGATCAGCAGCTGTGTAGACAATTGGACGAGAAGTTGGTGGAATAGAAGCCCGGAGTAGCAGAAGTGATAATTCATGGAGGAGATGAGACGTGACAGCAGCTGGGAATAATCCAGATAAAATGGGAGAAGTGGCTAGTAGCTGGTTAGCTAGAAGTTGGTAGGCAGTGAAATGCATGGAAGCAGCAGTGGACCGAGTCGTGATGTTGGTGGAGTGGGTGGTGGTGTTGGTCAATCCCGACTGTACCCCTGCAAACGGCAAGCCCCAGTGTGTCATGGCGGCACACAGCCGAGCCACGACCGGCGAGCTCGCAGTGAGCGGGTGCTCCCCCCGAGGACGCCGGCCAAGTGGCCAGAAAGTTGGGTTGAAGCCGTTTGCCGAGCCAAGCGCGAGCAGCAACAGGCTCAGAGCCGGGAGGTAGGAGGGTCCGGTGGTGGGTTGGTTAGCTGGCTAGCGTAGCTCGTAGTCAGAGGGAGCGGGAACAGAGAGGTGCAAGCAGAGCTCCAGAGATACGCGGTGGGCAGGTGAAAAGGCGAGAAAAATAAAAGAAAAAACGGGCACACTTAAAACGGGAAACACAAAACAGACAGGGGACAAACAAATAGCGGACACGGTTCGGGGTAGAAGCGGCAGTCAACAATCCAGACGCCAGCGTTGCTCTAACTAATGCATTTATTAACAGCATTGAAAATGTATTTCACCAAAAAAGTACTATCAGTGATTCTCATTATATACGACACTGTTATTATGAATAATAGTTTCCATCACTTCAGCGCCTGCAGGTCAGATTTATGAAATATGTTTATCTAATGAGGCGAAATCACATCAAACGGCAAACATTCTGACCAAATACATCATCTTGAAGAATCATCTAAGATCTAAATAAAGTAATAAAGAAATCAATAGGATTGTTGGTCTCCCTTTTTTGCAAGTGCATCATGGTCTGGAGTAAAATTTGTTGTGGTAATTCTTAGGATAACCTAGATCTGTGACGGGCTTTGTTGACGTTCATGTGGCTGAACGTCTGCGCACACACGTAGGTGGAGCCAAATTGTTCACTCTTTTTTTAAACACTCGGCACTCAGTGTCCACCTTTCTTTTCCTTGGGCCACTCATTTTAATGGAAGGATTCCATTAAGGTTTGTGGGTGGCATTATCTCAAGCAGCATCACGCTGAGCACGGGGGGCCCCAAGGCAGCGTGCTCAGTCCGCTGCTCTTCACCCTGCTGACGCATGACTGCACTCCAACCTATAGCAACAACCGCATTGTGAAATTTGTTGACGACACGACTCTGGTGGGTCTCATCACCAAGGGCAACGAGACTCAATACAGGTCGGAGGTCAACCTTCTGACCACATGGTGCAGGGACAACAACCTCCTTCTGAACGTCAGCAAGACCAAGGAGATTGTTGTTGACTTCCGGAAGGTCACACCCAACACCTGCCACTGACCATCGACGGTGCTGTGGTGGAGAGAGTGAGCAGCACCAGATTCCTGGGGGTGTACATCAGTGAAGACATCTCCTGGACCACCAACACTGCATCACTGGCGAAGAAAGCTCAGCGCCGCCAGTACTTCCTGCGAAAACTCAGGCGAGCAAGTGCTCCACCAGCCATCATGACCACATTCTACAGTGACACCATTGAGAGCGTCCTCTCCAGTTGTATCGCTGTGTGGGGTGGAAGCTGCACTGAATACAACATGAAGGCCCTGCAGCGCATAGTGGTTATTGGTATTATTGGTGCTTCACTCCCCTCCCTGAAGGACATTTACACCTCCCATCTCACACGCAAGGCGACCTCGATTGTGAGTGACGTGAGTCACCCCGCTCACACTTTGTTTGATCTACTGCCCTCTGGGACGAGGTACAGAAGCCTGCGCTCCTGCACCACCAGACTCACCAACAGCTTCATACTCCAGGCTGTTAGGATCCTGAACTCTCTCCCCCCTCCACCCTCGGCTGCATAACGTCCCGGCCTATTGGGCCACGTTGGCTGCCTTGCACTACTCCTCCTGTACTTTTGCGCTATATTCTGACTGTCTGCTGTATGCACAATTGCTCCATTTCAACCATGTTGCTCTTATTTATTTATTTGTTGTTTATTCATTGCTCTTATTTATTCATTGTATGTGCCTTCTTGTTTTTACTTTTTGTATTGTTTACTTGAATGTTTTGTTTGTCCGTGGACCAATATAAAATAATATATATATATATATATGTGGGCGACCACCGAATGGGCTAGGGATTCCGACACGTCATTATCTCCACGCCTTCATAGAGGTATGGTGTTCGATCCAATCTCCTCAGACCAGGAGAAGGCTCGGGAACTATGCCGGCTGACCCAGGGTCGTGAGTCTGTTGGGGACTATGCGATCCGCATCCGCACTCTGGCTGCGGAAAGCGGGTGGAACCCCACGGCCTTGTATGATATCTTTCTCAGGGGCCTTTTGGGGCCCATCCAAGATCAACTCATCCCCCTCGACCTCCCCACCGACCTCGACACTCTCATCGCCCTAGCCATTCGCACGGATAATCGCCTACAGGAATGGAAGAGGCAGCGCGCATCCAGGAATGCACCTGCGCTCTCTCACACATCAGTGGCCGTATCTTCGCTCCTCGGGGCGCACCACCTCACGCCGAACCAGACTCAACCATACCCCCGGATCGAATCCATGCAGTTGGGCAGAGCCCGGTTAACCGAGGAGGAAAGCTAGCGCTGACGCCAGGAGGGTAGATGTTTTTATTGCGGTGCGCAAGGACAAATCCTCCCCTCCTGCCTGGTGAAGAAAGACCTGATGGTGAGTAGTTTTTCTGCCACCAATCAGAAGGTTCGGGACCTACCCATTGGCATTATTACTCACCTAGGAAAATACACTGAAATTGGAGTGCTAATAGACTCTGGGGCTGATGAGAGTTTGATTGACTGGTCATTTGCTCGAAGATTGGGGGTCAAGTCTGAACTGTTAAACACGACCGTGAAAGCTACAGTGCTAAATGGAGAAGCGCTTTTTGATATCACTAACATAACCGAGCCCATCACCCTGTTTTTTGACAACCATCATGAGAAATTAAATTTGTATGTAGTAAACTCCCCTATGAACGCCCTTATCCTCGGATACCCATGGCTAAAATGGCACAACCCAACCATAGACTGGAAAACCGGAGAGATAAGGGGATGGGGATTACATTGCAAAATTTCATGTCTCAAATCTAACCTCCCGATGGCCTCTAAAAGTGAACCTGACCATGTTTATGCTTCCTCCGCCATAGACCCAGAAACCCTAGGCCTGACCGGAGTGCCAGATTGTTATCACCAACTCGCAGATGTATTCAATAAGGTGAAGGCCACCTCTCTACCGTCCCATCGTCCATATGATTGCGCTATTGAGCTCTTACCCGGCTCCACCATACCCAAGGGGCGGCTTTATTCTCTTTCGGCAACTGAAAAACAGGCCCTGACTGACTATATTGATGCGTCTCTTAAAGCAGGTCTAATTAAACCATCATCTTCCCCTGCAGGGGCAGGATTCTTTTTTGTGGACAAGAAAGACAGTACCCTAAGCCCCTGCATCGACTATAGCCCACTCAATCAAATCACGAATAAGAACAGATACCCCCTTCCTCTCATGACAACCGTTTTTGACCAACTGCAACAATCTCAGGTGTTTACCAAGCTAGATTTGCGCAACGCATACCACCTAGTGCGCATCCGGGAGGGGGATGAATGGAAAACGGGATTTAATACTCCCAAAGGACACTTTGAATATTTAGTGATGCCGTTTGGCCTCACCAATGCACCCGCTGTATTCCAGGCTATGATTAATGACGTACTTGGTGATTTCTTGGATCGTTTTGTATATGTATACTGCAAAATTGGAATGAATGTAGTGGCATTTGGCCCAAGCAATGATAGGTACACATGATAATGATAACTATTATTAATCTAATGCCTGTTTTAATTCATGAAATTGTCACATAAACTTTTGATAATACTTGAAAACCTGTCATTAAAACCATTTAAGATATTGGCTTTCGAAAGGCAGGCACGTAGATTAGATACCTACTCATACCTGACAGCACAAGTCACGAGATGAAAGTCTTCCGAAGGGTCACACCCATAGATCTACATGTTGCAGGTTGTTACAGAAACTGACAAACCTCAGAATAAACATACCTTCCCACGGATTACTCTTTTTTTCTGTCTTCTTGCCTGTACTGCCATGGCTGGCATCTTCTCCGTTTCGCTCCACTGGCTGTGACTCAATGGAATGGACATAACCAGCATTCATGTAGCGACTTCTCTCTCCCCAGCCACTTCATCCAGCTCATCCCGGGGGATCCCAAGACGTTACCAGGCCAGCTGAGAGACATAGTCTCTCCAGCGCGTCCTGGGTCGTCCACGGGGTCTCCTACCGGTGGGACATGCCCGGAACACATCCCTAGGGAGGTGTCCAGGAGGCATCCTGATGAGATGCCCAAGCCACCTCATCTGGCTCCTCTCAACGTGGAGGAGAAACGACTCTACTCCGAGTCTCTCCCGGATGACCGAGCTTCTCACCTTATCTTTAAGGGAGAGCCCGGACGGGGAGAGCCCTGCGGAGAAAACTAATTTCGGCCGCTTGTATCTGGGATCTTGTTCTTTCGGTCACGACCCATAGCTCGTGACCATAGGTGAGGGTAGGAGCGTAAATCGACCGGTAAATTGAGAGCTATGCCTTTTGGCTCAGCTCTCTCTTTACCACGACAGACCGGTACAGAGTCCGCATTACTGCCGACGCTGCACCGATCCGCCTGTCGATCTCGCGCTCCATCCTCCCCTCACTCGTGAATAAGACCCCAAGATACTTGAACTACTCCACTTGGGGCAGGATCTCATCCCTGATCCGGAGAGGGCATTCCACCCTTTTCCGACTGAGGACCATGGACTCGGATTTGGAGGTGCTGACCCTCATCCCGACCGCTTCACACTCGGCTGCAAACCGCTCCAGTGAGAGCTGGAGATCACGGCTTGAAGAAGCCAACAGCACCACGTCGTCTGCAAAGAGCAGAGACGCGATGCTGAGGTCCCCAAACTGGACACCTGCAACGCCTCGGCTGCGCCTAGAAATTCTGTCCATAAAAATTATGAACAGAATCGGTGACAAAGGGGAGCCTTGGCGGAGTCCAACCCTCACTGGGAACGAATCCGACTTACTGCCGGAAATGCGGACCAAACTCTGGCATCGGTGATACAGGGACCAAACCGCCCTTATCAGTTGGCTCGGCACCCCGAACTCCCGAAGCACCCTCCACAGAACCTCCCGAGGGACACGGTCGAACGCCTTCTCCAAGTCCACAAAACACATGTGGACTGGTTGGGCGAACTGCCATGCCCCCTCGAGGATCCTGCCGAGGGTGTAGAGCTGGTCCACTGTTCAATGACCAGGACGAAAGCCACACTGCTCCTCCTGAATCCGAGGTTCGACCTCCCGACGGACCCTCCTCTTTAGCACCCCTGAATAGACCTTACCAGGGAGGCTGAGGAGTGTTTCCTCTGTAGTTGGTCCACACCCTTTGGTCCTCCTTCTCAAAGAGGGGAACCACCACCCCAGTCTGCCAATCCTGATGCACCGTCCCCGATGTCCACGTAATGCTGTAGAGGCGTGTCCGCCATGACAGCCCCACATCATCCAGAGTCTTTAAAAACTCCGGACGGATCTCATCCACCCCTGGGGCCTTGCCCCCTAGGAGTTTTTTAACTACCTCAGTGACTTCGACCCCAGTGCGTCCACCTCAGAGTCTCCGGGCCCTGCTTCCACAATTGAAGGCGTGTTGGTGTAATTGAGGAGTCTTCGAAGTATTCTCTCCTCTGACTCACAACGTCCCAAGTCGAGGTCAGCAGCACGCCATCTCCACTGTAAACAGTTTTGACGGTGCACTGCTTCCCCCTCCTGAGACGCCGAATGGTGGACCATAACATCCTCGAAGCCATACGGAAGTCGTTCTCTATGGCCTCGCCAAACTCCTCCCACGCCTCAGCAACTGCCAAAGCCGCGTTCCGCTTGGCCAACCGGTACCTGTCGGCTGCCTCTGGAGTCCCACAGGCCAAAACGGCCTGATCAGGCCCTCTCTTCAGCTTGACGGCATCCCTTACTGCCAAGTTCCACCAGCGGGTTAGGGGATTGTCGCTATGACAGGCACCGACAACCTTATGGCTACACCTCCGGTCCGCTTCCTCAACAATGGAGGCACGGAACATTGTCCACTCGACTCCACCAATGGAGTCATGCGGCTCCCCAATGGGGTATGCGGCTCCACAATGGGGTCATGCGGGCCCCAAACCCGGCAACTTTTCAGTGGTTTTTCACACTTGCCATTCTCATCCCTGGAGTCAGCCGCGCCGAGATGGTACTGCGCCACGAGGGCGGCGTGAGGGCACTGAGAAAAACCCACGGCCAGAGAGCTCCACGCCAAGACGTTGTCGCGAAGATAGGAAGCCGAAAGGGCGCCGCGCCGTGAGGGCGTCGCGTCGAGAGGGCCTGCGCCAAGAGACCACTGTGCCTAGAGGGCACCGCCTCGATAGGGCGCATTCCCGAAAGGGCGCCACGCCAAGAGGGCGCATCCCCGAAAGGGCACCGCGCCAAGAGGGCGCCGCGCCGAGAGGTTGCACACCAAAAGGGCGCCGCACCGAGAGGGTGCTGCACCGAGAGGGCGCCGCACCGAGAGGGTGACGCGCAGAGAGGGCGCCAACCCGACAGGAGGCCGCGCTGCACCGGGCTACACCGCGTTGCACCGCACTGCGACGACAGGGCGCTGCACCGAGAGGGTGCCGCGTCGAGAGGGCGCGCGCGTGCGTTGCGCCGAGAGGGCAGTGCGCCGAGAGGGCCCCGCGAGACGAGAGTGGCGCCCACTCAGCGCCGCGGCCTATCGGTGCGGCACCCTCTCGGTGCGCCCTCTCGACGCTGAAGTCACTGCGCACGCGCCCTCTCGGCGAAGGGTCCTCGCGGCGCAGGGTCCTCTTGGCACTACGCTGAGAGGGTGCGCGCCGAGTGGTGCATCAAGAGGGAGCCGTGCCGCGGCGAGAGGGCGCCACACCTAGAGGTTGCGCGCTGTAAGTGCGTGGCGCCAAGAGGGAACTGAACAACAATATTTAGCCGGTAAATAGTAATAGGGAAAATTCCCAATGCACTTTATGTAAAATAAAAGCTTATGGAAGAGATTGGTAACCTTTTATACTCAAACAGGCAAATTGGCCTTCTCCCACACTGAAAACAAAACAAAAATCCAAACCAAATAGTCATATTTTCTTCACAATATCACATTTCGTTCCCCTTTCTACAAACAAACAAATACTTCCACCCCTTGCCTGCTATGTTTTGTCTAAAGAACCATCATCTTTCCAAGCCCTAGCCGTTGCAAGGTCATATCTCAGAGATTGCCACAACGCCAAATCTTAAAATTATAGTTGGTCATCCTCGATACCTAGGCGGGGGTAGAAGAAATATGCAAATGAATGAACGAGAGACAAGAAAAATACAAATGCTTTGAATATTCTTGAGTAGTATTAGATACATGGACCCTGTATAGTAACTGTATGTGTATTGGTTTCAATAGGACGAATTAATATTAAAATGTATCAGGTCTTATCAGGAGATGCAGTATATCAGTGGCCAGTGCTTATGTCACTAGAAAGTCCTTAACTGATCACTCATCAGTTCCGCAAAAGGTTTGCTGAATGATGCCACTATGACTCAGTCCAGGTTCATTGATTTCTTATGGGGTTAATAATCTCCTTTATTGACCTTTATGGATGGAATCATAGCAAATGGAATGTTATTCAAATAAAATACCAACAGCTAGAGGAAATAAAATAAAATACAACTTATAGACAAAACCAAACAGCCATACGTATCGGCTGAAAGAAAACAGAGAGAAGCACAGTTAGTTGGAGGATGTGTGAAAGGGGAGGGGAATGAATGAATGAATGAATGAATAAGTTTGTCTCAAACATGTAAACTATACATCAATCAATCAAGTGAAAAAATAAAAAATAAGATAAAAACAAGGTGAAAATCACTTAAACTATGACTTTGTAGAAATGCTAGGTACAAACGGTATACAATATACTGCACAAAGTGGGCAGAGTTTACTTGTCTAAAAAGGAGTGGGAAGAAGTAGGATTTATTTAATTCCACACCCTATTCAATTTAACACAAAAATACCAATACAATCTTTAGTTACCTGTAACAGAGTTGTTACTTTACCTCTTATTGTCTGTGACTTTCACATTAACAGAAGGAAAGATAAAAATGCAATCAAACTATGCAATTTCAATTTGGTTATAGCTCATAAGTGTCAATTCTTTAAAGGTTTAAATTGATGGTTCACCCTCCTCAGTGGAGTCCCGGCATCCCTATTAGGTATATTCAACTCGATTAATTTATGGTAGACTATTCTGCGCTGAAGGCAAAAAAAAAATGTGGGTTAGGTGGCTGATGATAATACTTCTCCAAAACTTCATTTTTCCCTTCTAATTTCTACATTTTTCCACAGATTCAACCCGTTCCAACTTTCAACTGTTCATCTTTTGCCTACCTATTCCACAACTTCCCATTTACCAAAAATTCCAAAATTTCAAATTTGAAATTCACGCAAATTCTCCAAAATTAGCTTTTTCCCTTCTAATTTCTAAATTTTTCAACCGATTCAACCCATTCCAACTTTATTCACTTTGTTCACCTTATGCTTACCATATTCACCCCCTTCACCCCCACTTCCACTATGCTTACAAAATTCACCCCTTCACCCCCACTTCAACAGTGTGGCGGCCATCTCAAAACCTGACAGCACCTGGTATTCCCAGGCAGTTTCCCATCCAAGTACTAACCAGGCCAACCCTGCTTAGCTTCCAAGATCGGACAATATCAGTCATTCTTAGGGTAGTATGGCCGTAAGCCGTCATAGGTGTCAAAGTTTTGCATTTTATAGACACAATCGCCCCTGAAAACCCATGCAAAGTTTCCGAATGCCATACATGATTGGTGTTGTAAAAAAATTGCTTTAACGATTGAAGTTAAAAAAAAAAAATCTTACACCACTTGGTATTCCCAGACTGTCTCCCATCCAAGTACTAACCAGGCCCGAACCTGCTTTGCTTCCAAGATATGTGGTAATTGATCCTATGCTGTCTACAATTGGGCGGAGAGGTGTACCTAGTTTATGGATTTTAGGGTTAGGCCTGTGAAAAACAAGAGTTTGACACCACTGGTTTCAATCTAGGGTTTGGGTTTTAAAGTAGTGTTTCATACTAGAGTTAGGGTTCCAAAGTAGGGTTCAAAGCTAGGGTTAGGGTTTCAAACATCGGTTTAAAGCTATGGTTAGGATTTTAAACTAGGGTTTCAAACTAGGGTTAGGGTTTAAAGCAGGGTTTTATACTAGAGTTAGGGTTTAAATCACAGGTGTCAAACTCAAGGCATGGGGGCCAGATACAGCCTGCCAATTCATTTTGTGCAGCCGCCGAAGACAAATTGTGCATCAAATTCGTGTGTCATTACTAAAATTGCAAATTGTCTTCACTTTTATGAATGTCTTTTTTTTTTTAATTTGACCAGTTTTTACTCGTCTGATTTGAAAACGAGTTATTTGTCAGTTTGTTTTGTAGCTTTTACTGTATATAATATGAGGTGCTCATACATTGATTTGGGTTGACAGTCATAATGGCCCTCCGAAAGAAGCTATGACTACAATGCGGCCCACGAAAAAAATGAGTTTGACATAAACTCAGAGCATTAATTAAACTTTAAGTAATGCTCTGAGTTTATTTTTCTTGTCTTCTGTTGGGTCTTTTTTTAACACTCAAAAAGAGGGAAAACAGGGTGGCAAAAAACAAAACTGAAAAACACAGAGCCTTAGGCTTGACAAAAAGGTATCTTCTAAACTAGGTTCTCTAAAGGGGTATCTGTAACTCACGCGATCGCTGGTGCTCAAGACGGGACAAGACGCACTGGCACAAGACAAGGGGAAGACGCTGGCTAAATACACACAGAAGGGTGAGGACACAGGTGCAGACAATCAGGACCAAGGACTCAGGTGCACACAATTGGGATCAGGGAATACAAGTAGACTGACGCACAGAGGAAGGAACCACAAACTGAAACGAGAGGAGAGTTACCAAAACAAAACAGGAAGTGACAATACGACGAACAGGACAAGACAACAACAACCCACAAAACATGACAGCATGACATAACCCCCCCCCACACACACACTAGGGCCGGATCGCAGACGGGCCAGGAGCATCAGGGTGAGCCGCGCAGAAGTCAGCAAACAGTCCGGGGTCCAAGATAAAACTCGGCGGCACCCATTGCCGCTCCTCTGGTCCATAACCTTCCCAGTCCACCAGGAACTGCCAACCCCGACCCCACCAATAGCTCCTTGACAGTGTAAGCCTGCCCACCCCCCACTGTTTGCGGAGCCGGAGGCGGCACGGGGCCTGGCACCATCCGACTGTCCCTGGCTGGTTTGACCTTTCCGACGTGAAAGGTGGGATGAACGGCAAGGGACCTGGGCAGGCGAAGACGCACAGCGGCCGGGTTAATGACTTTGGAGATGGGAAACGGACCCACAAAACGGGGCACCAGCTTTCTGGAGTCCAGCTGGAGGGGAAGGTCTTTTCTGGACAGCCAGACCCGTTGGCCCCGCCGGTAGACGGGCACCGGTCGTTGCCTCCGGTCGGCCATCCTCTTGACCCTGTCCCCTTGGCGGACCAGCGTGGCTCGTGCCGCCGCCCAGATGCGACGACAGCGACGCACCACGGCGCGCGCCGAGGTAGCGGACACCTCCAGCTCACTGTCGGGTAAGATCGGGGGCTGGTAACCAAACACGCACATGAAGGGAGACATCCCGGTAGCAGTGGTAGGCAGGGAATTATGGGCGTATTCCACCCACGTGAGGTTCTTGCTCCACGAGGAGGGGTTTTGGGCCACTAGTCAGTGGAGGCCTGTTTCCAGCTGCTGATTTATGCGCTCCGCCTGACCGTTCGCCTCCGGATGGTAACCCGAAGTGAGGCTCACGGTGGCTCCTATGAGCTTGCAAAACTCTTTCCAAAACCTGGATACAAATTGGGGACCCCTATCAGAGACAACATCCCGTGGGAATCCGTGAATTCTGAAAATCTAGTCCATCATGACTTCTGCCGTTCGCTTTGCCGAAGGCAACTTGGGCAGGGCAATGAAGTGAGCCATCTTGGAAAATCTATCCACCACGGTGAGTATAGTCGTTTCAGGGCTGTGGACTCGGACTCGGGGACTCGGACTCGCCGGACTCTGTCATTTTTGCCGGACTCGGACTCTGTGCTGATTTTGACCGAGTCCACCGAGTCCGACAATAAAAAAAATACGTTCAATTTTATTTTCATCATGCTGCTGAGAATGCGCGTAGGAATACTGTCCACAGCCCTGCTTGCTTGTTATGAAGACAAATTTAGTTGTTGCGTGCGCGCCCGCGCCTGCCTGCCTGCGTGCGTGCACGTACAAGACCCACAATGCCCTGCGCGCAGCCAAGATGGAAGAACCCGGGAGCAGCGAGAGAACAATGTTTTGCCTCTAGATTTGGGGGGGAAACGGAGCGTAAGTTACGATCAATGCGGCCACGTTGAGTTGCACTTAGGCTAATGTTTACATTATGTGCCAATGTCAAGGACGATTATGTCACCCAGCTTATATCATTGATGTGTTTCGATAGTTGTGGGGTCGTCACTAATTATTTGTGTTTAGATAAATGTCTGAGCTATAATGGTGTAATTAATGATTAAAATTTGAAAGTATCTGTTTATTGTATTCGTTTATATGTTTAATAAAGACAAAGCCATCACAAAACTGTTGTAATTATTTAGATTTTGATCTAAATTAGCCTTGAATAAAGACTAAGCAGTCACATGAATTAACAGAAAAAATGGACAGCCGGACTCGGACTCGTGGTCAAGAGGCCGGACTCGGACTCGGACTCGGTGCAAAAATCCGACCGAGTCCACAGCCCTGGTCGTTTTACCCTTAGACGCCGGAAGCCCCGTGACAAAGTCCAACGAGATCTCGGCCCACGGTCGAGAAGGAATAGGGAGGGGTTGCAGCAGACCCACACGAGCACCGTGGGAGTTCTTTTTCCGAGCACAGACGGAGCAGGCTGCAACGTATTCCCTGACGTCTGCCCCCATGGATGGCCACCAGAATCGCTGTTGAACCACATACAGGGTTCTTCGCACGCCTGGATGACAGGCGAGCCGGGAGGTGTGTGCCCAATGGACAACCTGGGAGCGCAGCCTTGTGGGAACAAACAGTCTATTCTCTGGGCATCCCCTAGGGGGTGGTTCATCGCCATTGGCCTCCTTCACCAGGCCTTCTATAGGCCAAGTAACTGCTCCCACCACACAATGAGGGGGGAGAATGGGTTCGGGCTCCGTGGCCACCGGATCTGGACTGTAGATGCGTGATAGTGCGTCAGGCTTGGTGTTTTTGGCCCCCGGTCTGTAAGACAAAGTGAAATTGAATCGATTAAAAAAGAGGGACCAACGGGCCTGGCGTGAATTCAGTCTTTTAGCCTTCTTGATGTATTGTAGGTTTTTGTGGTCAGTCCAAACCAAGAAAGGTTGCTGGGCTCCCTCCAGCCAGTGTCTCCATTCTTCCAGGGCCAGTTTGACCGCCAACAACTCTCGACGCCCCACATCGTAATTCTGCTCTGCGGACGTCAGCCGTCGGGACAGGAACGCGCACGGATGAAGCTTGTTATCGGTCTGGGCCCTCTGCAACAAGATGGCGCCGATTCCCCGATTGGAGGCGTCAACCTCCACCACGAACTGACGAGATGGGTCGGGCAGCGTGAGGATCGGGGCGGAGCTGAAGCGCCTCTTCAGCTCCTGGAAGGCCCCTTCCACCTTCGCCGTCCGACAGAACGGAACCTTAGGGGAAGTTAGAGCATGCAGTGGAGCCGCTGTGGCGCGGAAGCCTCTGATGAACCGCCTATAAAAGTTAGCAAACCAGAAGAATTGCTGCACTTTTTTGCTGCTATCAGGTGTAGGCCATTTAGTCACCGCTCTTACTTTTGCTGGGTCCATCTGCACTATGCCATGGGCTATGATGAAGCCCAGGAAAGATACAGTATTGGCGTGGAACTCGCTCTTTTCGGCTTTGACGTAAAGCTGGTGATCAAGGACGCGTTGCAATACTGTCTTAACATGAGACTCATGGGTCTCCAAATCCGGTGAATAGTTCAGAATGTCGTCCAAATACACATAAACAAAACGATCCAAAAAGTCTCTCAGTACATCATTAATCATGGCCTGGAATACAGCGGGTGCATCGGTGAGGCCAAACAGCATTACTAAGTACTCAAAGTGTCCTCTGGGAGTGTTAAATCCCATTTTCCATTCATCCCCCTCCCGGATGCGCACTAGGTGGTACGCGTTGCGCAAATCCAGCTTGGTGAACACCCGAGCTTGTTGCAGTTGATCAAATACGGTTGACATGAGTGGAAGGGGATACCGGTTCTTAATCGTGATCTGATTGAGGGGACTGTAGTCTATGCAGGGGCGTAGGGTACCGTCTTTCTTGCCCACAAAAAATAATCCGGCCCCCGCAGGAGACGATGACGGTCTAATCAAACCCGCTTTAAGTGACGCGTCAATATAATCGGTCAGAGCCTGCTTTCCGGGTGCCGAAAGGGAATAAAGCCTCCCCTTGGGTATTGTAGCGCCGGCCGGGCAAAAGCTCAATGGCGCAATCATAAGGACGATGGGGCGGTAGAGAGGTAGCCTTTACTTTGCTGAATACCTCCGCGAGTTGATGATAGCACACGGGAACCCCGGTCAGATCTGGGGTTTCTGGTTCTAGGACAGGAGAAACAGAGATTGGGTTAGAACCACGTGTAGGGTTAGGGTTAGATTCGAGACATGACACTTGGCAATGGGGTCCCATCCCCTTATCTCTCCGGATTCCCAGTCTATGGTTGGGTTATGGCGTTTTAGCCATGGATACCCGTGGATAAGTGGGTTCATGGGGGAGGTTACGACATGCAATCTCACTTTCTCATGATGGTTGCCAAAAGACAGAGAGTTGGGTTTGGTTACATGAGTAATATCAAAAAGCGCTTGTCCATTGAGCGCCTTGGCTTTCACTGTCGTAATTAGCAGTTCAGTCTTTACCCCTAATCTCCGAGCAAATGCCCAGTCGACCAAACTCTCATCAGCCCCGGAGTCTATTAGCACCCCAAGTTTAGTGTCCTTTCCTAAGCAGGTAATTGTGCCGATGGGTAGGCCCCGAACCTTCTGCTGGGCAACAGAAAAGGTGCTTAACGTCAGGCTTTTCCTCACCGGACAGGAGCGGAGGATATGTCCTTGCGCACCGCAGTAATAGCATCTACCTTCCTGGCGTCGGCACTTCCTTTCCTCCTTGTTCAACGTAGCTCTGCCCAACTGCATGTGTTCGATCCCAGGAGGCAGCAGAGCCGTGTTCGGCCTGAGGCGGTGTGCCTCGAGGGGTGAAGACCCGGCCACTGACACGGGGGGGAAGGCGGTTGTGTTCCTACTTGCGCGCTGCTTCTTCCATTCCTGCAGTCGGTTGTCCGTGCGGATGGCCAGCGCGATGAGAGCGTCGAGGTCTGTGGGGAGGTCGAGGGGGATGAGCTGGTCCTGTATGGGTCCGGAAAGGCCCCTGAGAAAGATGTCATACAGGGCCGTCGAGTTCCACCCGCATTCCGCGGCCAGAGTGCGGAAGCGGATTGCGTAGTCCCCGACAGTCTCTCGACCCTGGGTCAGCTGGCACAGCTCCCGAGCCTTCTCTCGGTCTGAGGAGATCGGGTCGAACACCGTACGCAGGGCCTCGATGAAGGCGGGAAGGGAATGACAGGTGGCGGAATCTCTAGCCCATTCTGCGGTCGCCCACGCCCGGGCCCTTCCCGTCAGGTAAGAGACCATATAGGCCACCCGGGAGCGTTCCGTGGGGAATTCACCTGGGGACCGCTCAAACTGCATTTCACACTCGGTGATAAAGGCTCTGCTAAGCCCGGGTTCACCGGAGTAACGTTCCGGAGGAGCGAGTCTGGCGCCCACGGCCATGGGAGCGGCAGCAAGACGGGCCACAGGGGAAGCAGCTGGTGGACTGGGCGTCGCTGCTGGTCCCGCGGTCAGAAGCGAGAGAACTTCCTGCATCTGCTTGCTCAGCGTTCCCACCTGGGCGGCCACCACCCCTTGGAAGTCTTCCTGACTCTTCGCGAGCCCTTGGATTCCAACACCCAGAGCCTCCACTTGCTTCTGGTGTTGGGCGAGCTGCGACGCCTGGGAGCGTACTGCGGCGATCAGCTGCTCCGACTCTGCCGAGTCCATGACAGGCCAGTGCGTACTGTCAGACTTGGATCAGGGAGAGGACTCGGATGCAGAGTGCCAACAAAAAGGTATTTATTCGGCCAGGCTGGAGACAGCAAAAAACCAAAAGCGCCTCAAAAAGAGGGAAAACAAGGCTGTAGACAGCAAAAAAACGAAAGCGCCTCAAAAAGAGGGAAAACACGGTGGCAAAAAACAAAACTGCAAAACACAGAGCTTAGGCTTGACAAAAAGGTATCTGCTAAACTAGGTTCTCTAAAGGGGTATCTGTAACTCACGCGATCGCTGGTGCTCAAGACGCACTGGCACAAGACAAGGGGAAGACGCTGGTTAAATACACACAGAAGGGTGAGGACACAGGTGCAGACAATTAGGACCAAAAACTCAGGTGCACACAATTGGGATCAGGGAATACAAGTAGACTGACGCACAGAGGAAGGACCCACGAACTGAAACGAGAGGAGAGTTACCAAAACAAAACAGGAAGTGACAATACGACGAACAGGGCAAGACAACAACAACC
This sequence comes from Syngnathus acus, assembly GCF_901709675.1. NCBI lineage: Eukaryota > Metazoa > Chordata > Actinopteri > Syngnathiformes > Syngnathidae > Syngnathus > Syngnathus acus. The sequence goes on along the minus strand of NC_051103.1, from coordinate 129,168 downwards.
CACAAAACATGACAGCATGACAGTTCTGCTTTTGTCTGCTGGGAGGATCGTGCTGTCTTCATTTTTTGCTAGTGTATTCATAGCTCTTGCTTCCTGTTTGGTAATATTGCTGGGTGGTGGGTTTCCCGTTTTTAATATACCTGCAAATAAGTTGCTTAGTGCTGCTTTCTGTCCTGGATTGTGTATTTTTTCACATGCCAACTCCGTGGCTAAAATTAATCCTCGTGCGGTATGTTTTTGGGTTTGATAGTGTAGTTGATTCCTTTCGCCAGTATGCTGCGCTCTGCCTGTGTGAGCTTGTGACATGACATAAGTCTGTCTAATTTACGGATGTGTTGGCTTTTTGTGGCGGTGAATTTCTGTTCGTGTATGCTCTCCAAGCGTCCGTGCAGTGTTGTTACCATGTTTTTGTCCAGAGGAAACCGGTGTTCGAACTGCTCCGTCAGCCGCTGTGGTTTGCTGTTGATGTTGTTGAGTTTATTGGTGGTGCATCGTATTCGTTCTTAGACCAGAGTCATCCGCAGTCTCCTGATAATCCGCTCCGCGTTCCTGGTTGGAATCGGGTTCTTAACTGTCAGGCTGGTCGGCGTCACCTCTTCATCTTGGCAGCGCAGGTTGAATCTCAGGTGGTTCCTGTAGCAAGCCCATTTCCTCGTCAGCTTTTCCAGGAGGCGAAACTCGACGCATTTCTCGCCGTAACTATCTCGAAATAGTTGTACTAAGTTCATTTTGTCTTCACTTATAAATTTGTTGATTGGTTCTTTTATCAAATTATTTAGGTAGTTTTAATGCCCGGAGTGAAGAACGCCGTTTGGAATAAGATGGATTTTTCATTCTTTTTGAGATTGGACCAAAATCTACCAAAATGAATTTCCAGAGTCTTCAAATTGGACTTTGTCAAATTTTTAGCTTCTAATTGGACTTTGTAAAATCTTAAGGTCAGCTAGGGCAAATGCGTTCTAGTGTAAATAACGAATCACTGAGGTCTTAACAAAGACATCTAAATATATCCGAGACTTAAACAAAGCCCCAAATCAGAGAGAATAGTGCCACCAGTAGGGCGCGGTCATTCTGATGCCGTGTCTCGACCTTAGTTACCCTACACGCTCGACTTTAAAGGGATTGGCGTCATAAAAAGGTTAGAGTGATTACTTCAGAATTGATTTAATAAAGGTGGTTAGCAATCGTTGAGTCTCTTCACCCCTGTTTTATTTAACCCTTTGATGGGAAGCCGGTCGCTTAAATATAATAATGATAACAATAATAATAATTCATTAAATTTGTATAGCGCTTTTCAAAGACCCAAAGACGCTTACAGGGAAACAAGGTGAGGACGTACGGGAGGGGTGGGGTGGGGGATGGAGACAATAGGATTCAGTTAGGAAAAGGACATCAGTTATAGGTAGGGGAGTTCGTAGGCTTGAGAAAAGAGGTAAGTTTTTAAAATTGACTTAAATATGGGGAGTGAGGGTGAGTCGCAGACAGATTGAGGGACAGAGTTCCAGAGTCGGGGTGCTGTGCAGGAGAAGGCTCTGTCGCCAAAGGATTTGCGTTTGGATTGTGGGATTGTCAGACGTGAAGTAGAGGAGGATCGGAGGGTTAGGGTTGGGGCGGTAGGGGATAAGGAACTCAGATAGGTAAGGGGGAGCCAAGTGGTGAAGGGCTTTGAAGGTGAGGAGGAGTATCTTGAAGATGATATGCTGCTTAATGGGGACCCAGTGAAGAGAATGGATAATGGGAGTGATCTATTTGCAGGACCGGGTTTGGGTAAGGAGGCGGGCAGTAGAGTTGTGGTCTATTTGAAGTCTATGAAGTGAGTGCACATTGATGCCAGTGAGAAGGGAGTTGCAGTAGTCAAGCCGGGATGAGATGAAGGCATGGATGAGGGATTCAGCGGCAGGGAAAGGTCGATGGACGATGCGGTCAACAGCACTACATTCTGCACCACCTGGACACCCCAGGGACGTACGCCAGGATCTTGTTTGTGGACTTCAGCTTGGTGTTCAATCCCATAGCTCCTGACATCCTCCACCAGAAGCTCATCCAGATCGTGGTGCCTGCCTCCACCTGTCAGTGGATCACCAGCTTACTGACGAACAGGAGACAGCATGTGAGGCTGGGGACCATCACATCCGACACCCGGACCTTAAATACTGGCGCCCCCTAGGGATGCGTCCTCTCCCCAGCCTTGCTGGTGAGATGGGAGGTGTAAATGTCCTTCAGGGAGGGGGAGTGAAGCACCAATAATCCTTCCAGCTGTGTTCACTATGCGCTGCAGAGCCTTCCTGTTGTATTCAGTGCAGCTTCCACCCTACACAGCGATGCAGCTGGAGAGGACGCTCTCAATGGTGCCTCGGTTGAATGTGGTCATGATGGCTGGTGGAGCACTTGCTCTTCTGAGTTTCTGCAGGAAGTACAGGCGGCGCTGAGCTTTCTTCGCCAGTGATGCAGTGCTAGTGGTCCAGGAGAGGTCTTCACTGATGTGCACCCCCAGTGCACTTCTTCTCTTGTCACACTAACGATTGCTCCTCAGGCGACTCTTCTGTGAAACTCCTGAAATATGCGGACGGCACTAATCTCATCGGACTGATCCGGGATGGTGACGAGACTGTGTAAAGACAGGAGGTGGAGCGGCTGGTCCACTGGTGCAGCCAAAACCACCTAGAGCTGAACCCGCTCAAGACCGTGGAGATGACAGTGGACTTCAGGCGAGACCCTTCACCACCTTCACCCCTCACTATCCACAGTAATGCTATTCTCTCCACAGACACCTTCAAGTTCCTGGGATCCACAATCTCTCGGGACCTGAAATGGCCCAGCCACATAGACTCTGTCCGGAAGAAGGCCCAGCAGAGGCTGTACTTTCTGAGACGGCTCAGGAAGTTTGACCTGCCACAGGAGCTGCTGAAGACCTTCTATACTACCATCATCCAGTCCATCCTCTGCACATCCATCACTGTCTGATTTGGATCGGCCACCAAACAAGACAAGCACAGACTGCAACGGACAGTCAGGACTGCAGAAAATATAATCAGGACTGTCATGTAACATGGAGGGGAGAACAGATGGTGCAAAAAGTGAGTATGGATTGTTCCCATTGGCATGGCTGAAATTCCAAATTTTAGCAGCAGATGGTGCAAAATTTGAAATGAGAATTATTGAATAAAATTGGCATTGCTGAAATTCCAAATTCTTCCAAGAGATGGTGCCAAACCGTTACATGAGACCAAAGATGGGCAAGACAAGCTGAACTAGCAAAAATAGAAATAAACAGAATAACACGGGGTCGGTTTTGAGTCACGCACGGAATCACAAATGTGGTTTTTTTTTTTTATCTTAATTTCTTTGCTTGGCTAAAATATATTCTGTAACAGCTTAAAGCAATATTTTCACTCAATTGGACCAAGGTGCCCACCACTATGAAAATGGTGTGTTAAAACATGTTTAAAAGATTGATACAAATGTTTTTATTTTTTTATCTTAATTTCTTTGCTTGGCTAAAATATATTCGGTAACAGCTTAAAGCAATATTATCACTCAATTGGACCAAGGTGACCCATGCTATGAAAATGGTGGTGTGTTAAACGATGTTTAAAAGATTGACTCAAAGGTTTGGATTTTTGATTTTTTGGTTGATTGAAATGTAACTTTGAAGTGTTATTTTCATAAAAAGGGAAGTGAAGAAAAGAGGAAGTGGGGGGGCTTACCTGGGTGTTGGCTGTACTTTTGGTGGAAGATGCGTGGGACAGATGAAAGGCGGAAACAGCTGCCAGAAACTGGGCAATCTTATCCTATGGGGAGTATAGGTGCCAGCGAAAGGGGGGGGGGGGGCAGAGAAGTCTATAAAAAGACCGCCACATGCAGCTACGGGGCTTCTCTCTCCCAAAGAGCGTTCATACGTGAAGAAGCCCATACGAGTTCCAAGACTTTTTCCAAGCCTCCGGGATCTCCGGGTGTAAGACGCAAGATCGCTTGCCTGGATTAACTTGGATTTACTCAAAATAATTGGACTGGACAACATTGCATGAGGAACTAGGGGAACAACTTTTTCTGTATTTACGCGAGGGGGGGGGACAGTCATCGGGCAGTCGGTCCTCTCGAGGCCAACCTAGTTCCCAAATTGGAATTTTAGAAATAAGATCGAACTGATCACTCGACTTTATTTCCACCAAAGAAAAAAGCACCCAAATGGTAGCTACCAGGAGGAGAAGACGACAGCCTCCACGTGGCCTCCTCTGCAAGTAGCAAGAAATGGTGCAAGACCAACTTGTGAAACGAATGTCGTCAACCAAACGTCGAGCTCGTCGAGCTCGAGCTGGCAGGCTTAGGACCGGCGGACGGGCAGTCATCCCGACCGTCGAAAACCGAGGCCTGTCAGTGCTTCAACTCAATGTCGAGGGCCTAACAACCGCCAAACTCGAAGTCCTGCGTCACCTGGCTGATTCCAACGAGGCAGCGGTTCTGCTCCTGCAGGAGACACACTGCACATCCGACAACATCCTCAAGATTCCTGGGTTCCATCTTGCTGGGTCCATCTACAGCAAGCAACACGGTGTGGCAACGTTCGTCAGGACTGAATTAAGCTGGTCAGCCAGCAGCCAATCCCCACCAGGCTCTAACATCGAGTGGCTGGTTACAAAAATCCAGGAAACATCAGTCGTCAACGTATACAAACCCCCACCATCGGAGCTGTCCGTGACATCACTCCCATCAATAACTGCACCTGCCATCTATGCAGGTGACTTCAACTGTCAGCACACAGACTGGGGTTACAACCACACAACACCTAATGGAGTGGCGCTGAGTGAATGGGCCTCCAACACTGATGCTCTGCTGCTGTACGACCCCAAGGAGCCTCCAACGTTCTTCTCTGTACGCTGGAAAACCTCCACCATCCCGGACCTGGCCTTCGCCATCTGCCACAGTAACGACCCGAAACCGGAGAGACGCATCCTGGATAGGTTTCCCCGATCACATCACCGGCCATCCATCATTAAAGTCCCAGCACTGGTGGAACCGGTACCAGGGAAACCCGTCAAGCGATGGAACTTCCGAAAGGCCAACTGGGAGTCGTATGCTGAGGAGACTGAAAGAAGGTCAGCTGGCCTGCCAGACCCAGACACAGCCGATCTGGATGCGGCCTATGCAGCCTACTGCCAGGTCCTACTGCCAGGTCATCCTGGGTGCGGCAAAGAAAACCATCCCACGGGGCTATAACAGGAACTACATCCCGGGTTGGGACAAGGAATGCAGCCGCCTTCTGTGTGATCACCAGAGGGCTAGCTCCAGAGAAGAGGTGGACATGACTGCAGCAGCACTGCTCCAGAAGCTGGATATCACCCGTAGGGCTAGATGGACAGAAGTCGTCGAATCAATCGACTTCACCCATTCTAGTCGCAAGGCGTGGCAGACCATCAACCAGCTCACAGGCAGAAATACAACACCCCACAGCTGCCCAGTCACAGCAAATGCCATTGCATCCCATCTCCTGAAGAATGGCCGCTTCCCGGATGCTGACAAAGTTTTTGCCCGACTGATATCGTGTGAGGTGTCTGGCCTCTCGGGAGCGGCCAGTGTCGATTCCAACCTCTCGGGAGAATTCACAGCAGAGGAACTCAGTGAGGCCTTGAGCAAGCTCAAGCCAGGCAAATCCCCTGGCCGTGACAACATCCACCCAGAGTTTGTCATCCACCAGAGCACAACAACGTCTGGTTGGCTCTGTGCTTTCTTTACATCATGCTACCGGAGATTAAAGCTCCCAAAGACTTGGCGCCGTGCCTCTGTCATAGCTCTGCCGAAGCCAAATAAACCTGCAGAAGATCCTAAGTCATACAGACCAATCTCGCTGCTCTGTGTCCCATTTAAGATCTTGGAGAAGATGATCCATAGCCGCATCGAGCCAGTGGTGGACTCACAGCTCCCACGGGAACAAGCTGGTTTCCGTCATGGAAGATCAACAGCAGACCAGGTAACACTACTCTGTCAGGACATCGAGGACAGCTTCCAGGACAGTGAGAAAGCTGGGGTAGTGTACCTGGATCTGACGGCTGCATATGACACCGTGTGGCACCGGGGACTCCACCTGAAGCTGCTGAGGACAATACCAGACCGGCACATGGTGAAGTTCATCATGGAGACAATTTCCAACCGCAGCTTCATCCTCCAGACCAGCAGTGGCCAGTGCAGTAGGCTCAGAAGACTGAGGAACGGGGTACCGCAGGGGTCTGTCCTCTCGCCGATGCTGTTCAATGTTTACATCCACGACCTACCTGATACAGCATCGAGAAAGTATGGCTACGCAGACGACCTTGCCATCATGCTGAGCCGACCAACGTGGAAGGCGATGGAAGAGGGTCTTAATGAAGACATGGGCACACTGGTAGCATACCTTCGGAGGTGGCGTCTACAGCTCAGCGTCGGAAAGACAGTCGCAGCGGCATACCACCTTAGCACCAGAGAAGCCAGGAGGGAACTTGAGGTGCGCGTTGACAACAAATGTCTGGAGGTCCAGCAAGCCCCGAAGTACCTTGGAGTGCGTCTGGATCGGACATTATCCTTCAAACAACACCTGGAAGAAGTCAAGGCCAAGGTGACATCCAGAGCCGCGCTGATCCGCCGCCTCGCTGGAACAACCTGGGGAGCCTCCGCTAAGACGCTGCGAATATCCACTCAAGCCCTGGTCTTCTCTGCAGCAGAATACTGCAGCCCAGTCTGGAGCAGAAGCCCGCATGCGAGAAAGGTCGACGTGGCTATTAATACCTCCCTCCGGATAATAACTGGATGCTTGAAACCTACTCCTGTGTCCCTCTTGCCGGTCCTCGCGGGAATAGCACCGGCCGGCCTCCGACGGGAGGCTGCCACCCTCGCCCTGGCCAGGAAGGCACAAAAATATGACTGGCACATCTTGCACAACACCACAATAACACCAGCACCTCCAAGCAGAGTCAAGTCCCGCCACCCTTACAACAAGGCAGCACAAGAGATGCTCAACTCCACCTCTGAGGACATCTCCAGAGATGCATGGTTGGCAGCAGCTTGGAAGCAGGAGTGGGAGTCGGCCGGACCCTCCCGAGTCCACCGCTACATTTGGGACCCAGGAGATGGCGCCAAGCTGGGCGGCGGCCAAAGGCAGGGACCTTGGCGGTCTGATCCCCGGCTGCAGAAGCTGGCTCTTGGGACATGGAATGTCACCTCTCTGGCTGGAAAGGAGCCCGAGCTGGTGTGCGAGGCAGAAAAGTTCCGACTAGATATAGTCGGACTTGCCTCCACACACAGTTTGGGTTCCGGTACAAGCCCTCTCGAGAGGGGCTGGACTCTCTTCCACTCTGGAGTTGCCCACGGTGAGAGGCGTCGGGCAGGTGTGGGTATACTTATTGCCCCCCGGCTGGGCGCCTGCACATTGGGGTTCACCCCGGTGAACGAGAGGGTAGCCTCCCTCCGCCTTCGGGTGGGGGGACGGGTCCTGACTGCTGTTTGTGTCTATGCACCAAACGGCAGCTCAGAGTACCCACCCTTCTTGGAGTCCCTGGAGGAAGTGCTGGAGAGCGCTCCTTCTGGGGACTCCGTCGTTCTACTGGGTGACTTCAATGCTCACGTGGGCAATGACAGTGAGACCTGGAAGGGCGTGATTGGGAGGAACGGCCCCCCCGATCTGAACCCGAGCGGTGTTCTATTGTTGGACTTCTGTGCTCGACACGGATTTTCAATAATGAACACCATGTTCAAACATAAGGGTGTCCATGTGTGCACTTGGCACCAGGACACCCTAGGCCGCAGTTCGATGATCGACTTTGTAGTCGTGTCATCGGATTTGCGGCCGCATGTTTTGGACACTCGGGCGAAGAGAGGGGCGGAGCTGTCAACTGATCACCACCTGGTGGTGGGTTGGCTCCGATGGTGGGGGAAGATGCCGGTCCGACCCTGGCAGACCCAAACGTTCTGTGAGGGTCTGCTGGGAACGTCTGGCGGAATCCCCTGTCAGGAAAGAGCTTCAACTCCCACCTCCGGCAGAGCTTTTCCCACGTCCCGGGGGAGGCGGGGGACATTGAGTCCGAGTGACCTTGTTCCGCGCCTCCATTGTTGAGGCGGCCGACCGGAGCTGTGGCCGTAAGGTCATTGGTGCCTGTCGTGGCGGCAATCCCCGAACCCGCTGGTGGACACCGGCGGTAAGGGATGCCGTCAAGCTGAAGAAGGAGTCCTATCGGGCCGTTTTGGCCTGCGGGACTCCGGAGGCAGCTGACAGGTACCGGATGGCCAAGCGGAACGCGGCTTCGGCGGTTGCTGAGGCAAAAACCCGGGCGTGGGAGGAGTTCGGCGAGGCCATGGAGAATGACTTCCGGACGGCTTCGAGGAAATTCTGGTCCACCATCCGGCGTCTCAGGAGGGGGAAGCAGTGCAACGTCAACACTGTTTACAGTGGAGATGGCGTGCTGCTGACCTCGACTCGGGACGTCGTGTGTCGGTGGGGAGAATACTTCGAAGACCTCCTCAATTCCACCGACACGCCTTCCATTGTGGAAGCAGGGCCTGAGGACTCTGAGGCGGACTCTCCAATCTCTGGGGTTGAAGTCACTGAGGTAGTTAAAAACTCCTCGGTGGCAAAGCCCCGGGGTGGATGAGATCCGCCCGGATTTCTTAAGGGCTCTGGATGTTGTGGGGCTGTCATGGCTGACACGTCTCTACAGCATCGCGTGGACATCGGGGACAGTGCCTCTGGATTGGCAGACTGGGGTGGTGGTTCCCCTCTTTAAGAAGGGGACCGGAGGGTGTGTTCCAATTACAGGGGAATTACACTCCTCAGCCTCCCTGGTAAGGTCTATTCAGGGTGCTGGAGAGGAGGGTCCGTCGGGAGGTCGAACCTCGGATTCAGGAGGAACAGTGTGGCTTTCGTCCTGGCCGTGGAACAGTGGACCAGCTCTTCACCCTCAACAGGATCCTCGAGGGTGCATGGGAGTTCGCCCAACCAGTCCACATGTGTTTTGTGGACTTGGAGAAGGCGTTCGACCGTGTCCCTCGGGAGGTTCTGTGGGGGGTGCTTCGGGAGTACGGGGTACCGAGCCAACTGATAAGGGCGGTTCGGTCCCTGTATCACCGATGCCAGAGTGTGGTCCGCATTTCCGGCAGTAAGTCGGATTCGTTCCCAGTGAGGGTTGGACTCCGCCAAGGCTGCCCTTTGTCACCGATTCTGTTCATAATTTTTATGGACAGAATTTCTAGGTGCAGCCGAGGCGTTGAGGGTGTCCGGTTTGGGGACCTCAGCATCGCGTCTCTGCTTTTGCAGACGACGTTGTGCTGTTGGCTTCTTCAGGCCGTGATCTCCAGCTCTCACTGGAGCGGTTCGCAGCCGAGTGTGAAGCGGTCGGGATGAGGGTCAGCACCTCCAAATCCGAGTCCATGGTCCTCGATCGGAAAAGGGTGGAATGCCCTCTCCGGATCGGGGATGTGATCCTGCCCCAAGTGGAGGAGTTTAAGTATCTTGGGGTCTTGTTCACGAGTGAGGGGAGGATGGAGCGCGAGATCGACAGGCGGATCGGTGCAGCGTCGGCAGTAATGCGGACTCTGTACCGGTCCGTCGTGGTAAAGAGAGAGCTGAGCCAAAAGGCAAAGCTCTCAATTTACCGGTCGATTTACGCTCCTACCCTCACCTATGGTCACGAGCTATGGGTCGTGACCGAAAGAACGAGATCCCGGATACAAGCGGCCGAAATGAGTTTTCTCCGCAGGATGTCCGGGCTCTCCCTTAGAGATAGGGTGAGGAGTTCGGTCATCCGGGAGAGACTCGGAGTAGAGTCGCTACTCCTCCACGTTGAGAGGAGCCAGATGAGGTGGCTCGGGCATCTCATCAGGATGCCTCCTGGACGCCTCCCTGGGGAGGTGTTCCGGGCATGTCCCACCGGTAGGAGACCCCGGGGACGACCCAGGACGCGCTGGAGAGACTATGTCTCTCGGCTGGCCTGGGAACGCCTTGGGATCCCCCGGGATGAGCTAGATGAAGTGGCTGGGGAGAGGGAAGTCTGGGAGTCCCTCCTGAAGCTGCTGCCCCCGCGACCCGACCCCGGATAAGCGGAAGAAGATGGATGGATGGATGGATGAGATGGCGCCATCGGAGGAGACGACCTACCACGCCGGCAATGGACCACGCTGAACCGCCTACGGACTGGGGTCGGTCGCCTTGGGTCATCAATGAAGACGTGGGGCTTGGCGGACAGTGCGGCATGCGAGTGTGGTGACCCTGAGCAGACCGCCGACCATATAATCAACATCTGCCCCTTATATGGACCACCCTCGGAAGCCAGCCTCTTCGACCTAGGGCCAGAGATGCGGGCATGGCTACGCGACACCGAGTTGGACATCTGACGTTAGACGAAAGAAGAAGAAGTAGCTACCTTTTCCTTCTTTTCTGATCTATGTTTTACAATCAAAGTACTCCGGGATTGATTGAATTTTATTTGCACGGGTATCAGTGAGTGAAGTTGTTCAATTTTTGGAGGAATTAAGATTTGTAATTCTATTTCATGCTTCTTCAATAAATGTGTTTTATATACTCATTTAATTCGTTGTGCGCTAATTTGTATGATATATGCAATTCGATTCATTGACGGGTATGCAATCGTACCGTAATAAGTAAAAATAACGAAGGTGTTTAAATTCGATTATTTGGATTGGTGTAGAGTTAAAAGTAATTTAATTGTCCGTTGGGCGCGGGCCCGTTCTTATTTTGTCGGGCCGCGTCAAAAGCTAAATTGGACAATTTTGGGGATTAAATTGCCTTCATAATTATTTGAGGGATGAGTGCATCTCGTTAAATATTTAATTCGTTCAAATATTTGCTTCATTTGAGTAAAATAACAAAGGTGTTTAAATTTGATTATTTGGATTCGTGGTAGAGTTAAAATTAGTAACTGTCCGTTGGGCGCGGGCCCGTTCTTATTTTGTCGGGCCGCGTCAAAAGCTAAATTGGACAATTTTGGGGATTAAATTGCCTTCATAATTATTTGAGGGATGAGTGCATCTCGTTAAATATTTAATTCGTTCAAATATTTGCTTCACTTGAGTAAAATAACGAAGGTGTTTAAATTAGATTATTTGGATTAGTGGTAGAGTTAAAATTAGTAATTGTCCATCGGGCGCGGGCCCGTTCCTATTTTTGGCGGGCCGCGTCAAAAGCTAAATTGGACAATTTTGAGGAATTAAATTGCCTTCAAAATTAATTGCAGGATAATTATAATTCGTGTAAATCATTTTGATTCGTTTTAAGAGAAATATTATTCCTTTCAAACAATCGAGTTGGTTGAAGCATTCCAACGGTTAAGTGTTTATATACATAGTGTTAGATTTAATGATTTAATGCATTAAATTCCTTCTCAAATACTATTATTGTCATACTTCCACTAATTCGATTCTTCTTCGAACAAAGATAAGTAGGCTCGCTACTTCAGCAACAAAGTAGAGCAGACCCATATCAATAGTTACTTCGGCAAAACTAGTGCAAGGGTGCGCTAGACCAACGAATCCCTGAGGTCCTAACAAAGACATCTAAAAATATCCGTAACATAACACAAGCATCAAACAACCGAAGGGAGCCATCATTATGGCGCGGTCATTTCGACGACTTGCCTCGAATTGAGTTACTCGGCTCGCGCGTCGGTTGACTTGACGTCATAAAGAAATTAGATTGATTCTGGTAGAATTAATTTAACTCGGGTGGTTAGATACGGACAAGTCCCTTCACCCCGGCTTATTGAACCCGTTAACGGGGAGCCGGTGGCACTTTGATAAAAAGTGCGCGTTTGACAGGACCAACCTCTTATCTATCCAGGACATGTACCTGTCCAGGACCAGTTGCAGTCTGAACTACTCCCCTCCGGACGGCGGTACAGTGCGCTGTACGCCAAAACCAGCAGACATTGAGACAGCTTCTTCGCCCAGGCTGTCAATCCGATGAACTCACACCACTCTTAGAGTCTCAGAGACATTGCTGTGCAATAACATCCTGCTGTCAACGCCTCATCTTTGAATTGTCTCTATTATTTGTACTATGTGTCCTCTCTGCATCCATTGCAGCCTGGTCATCCTGGAAGAGAGATCCTCCCATCTATGGTCTCTTCTCAATGTTTCTCATTTCCCCTAGTAAGAGTTATGAGTTTTTCCTTGGGAGTTTAAGATCAGGGGATGTTTGAGAATAATTGTCAATTTTTGCACATGCTGTCCTGAATGTTCAAAGCAGGGCTGTGGACTTGGTCGGATTTTTGCACCGAGTCCGAGTCCGAGTCCGGCCTCTTGACCACGAGTCCGAGTCCGAGTCCGGCTGTCCATTTTTTCTGTTAATTCATGTGACTGCTTAGTCTTTATTCAAGGCTAATTTAGATCAAAATCTAAATAATTACAACAGTTTTGTGATGGCTTTGTCTTTATTAAACATAGAAACAAATACAATAAACAGATACTTTCAAGTTTTAATCATTAATTACACCATTATAGCTCAGACATTTATCTAAACACAAATAATTAGTGACGACCCCACAACTATCGAAACACATCAATGATATAAGCTGGGTGACATAATCGTCCTTGACATTGGTACATAATGTAATCTTGGCTGCGCGCGGGGCATTGTGGGTCTTGTACGTGCACGCACGCAGGCTGGCAGGCGCGGGCGCGCACGCAACAACTAAATTTGTCTTTATAACAAGCAAGCAGGGCTGTGGACAGTATTCCTACGCGCATTCTCAGCAGCATGACGAAAATAAAATTCAATAACGTCACTGAGGCATATTTTACCGAACTCCACTTCATTGTATGGCTTTTTAGCCCGTGCAATGTTCCAAGCCAGTTGAAACAATGCAAGTGTGACAGTCTGAGTGCTTCGTAATTTTTTTGAAAAACTGTACCTATTTTTCTGCCTGACTTTTCAAAGTCTCCAAACTTGTGCTTGCGAAATTCAGTCCCTTTTGCAAAGTCCTTATCGATATTGGCATGAAGTGAGCTGAAGTGGCGCTGACCATTTGAAGCTTTTAAATGCGCCAATGACGTCCGACATATCAGGCAGAATGGCTTGCCATAGCGTTCAACAAAAAACAACTTTAACTCTGTTAAAAACGTCCTGTGTTCATCGTCATATATTCGTTTAGCTGTGCATTTTTTTCCTTGCCATTTTGGCAAGCGTCTTGTCAGCTTTTCTGGACCTAATGGGCCCCCGTAGTCACAGCCGGCGGCGCTCAATGCTGTCAAGTTCTTTTTCAAACTTGATCGTAAGCAGGGCTGTGGACAGTATTCCTACGCGCATTCTCAGCAGCATGATGAAAATAAAATTGAACGTATTTTTTTTATTGTCGGACTCGGTGGACTCGGTCAAAATCAGCACCGAGTCCGAGTCCGGCAAAAATGACCGGGTCCGACCGAGTCCCCGAGTCCGAGTCCACAGCCCTGGTTCAAAGTCAAAGTCAAAGTCAAAGTCTGCTTTATTGTCAATTTCTTCACGTCAAGACACACAAAGAGATCGAAATTACGTTCCCACTATCCCACGGTGACAAGACATAGTACATAATATACATACAAGTAAACAACAGAAAAAGTCAAAAGAAGAAGGCACAAACAATGAATAAATAAGAGTGATGAATAAATAATAAACAAATAACATAATAAATAAGAGGAGCAAAAATGGAGCAAGTGTGCATACAGCAGACAGTCAGAATATAGCGCAAAAGTACAGTGCGCTACGCAGAAGGGGGGAGAGAGTTCAGGATCCTAACAGCCTGGAGTATGAAGCTGTTGGTGAGTCCGGTGGTGCGGGAGCGCAGGCTCCTGTACCTCTTCCCAGATGGCAGAAGATCAAACAAAGAGTGAGCGGGGTGACTCACATAACTCACAATCGTGGTCGCCTTGCGGGTGAGATGGGAGGTGTAAATGTCCTTCAGGGAGGGGAGTGAAGCACCAATAATCTTACCAGCCGTGTTCACTATGCGCTGCAGGGCCTTCATGTTGTATTCAGTGCAGCTACCACCCCCAACAGTGTTGTTAGCTAGCTAAATGTTGTACAGAGAACGAGATGTACTGGAGTCAAATTCCTTGTTAGACATGCTCAAACTTGGCAAATAAATATTTATTTGATTTGATTTGAAAGAGAGGCACTGTCGGATTTTGGCGATGCGTTAGTGGTGGAAGTAGGAGGTCTTGACAACTGAGCTAACACGAGGGTGTAAGGACAGAGTAGGGTCGAAGTTAATGCTGAGGTTGCATGCCAGAGGGGAGGGAGTGATGGGTCCAGTTTTATTGTGGGAGGACTTAGTGCCTATGGAGAGGAGCTCTGTTTTGTCACTGTTGAGTTTGAAGAAGTTGTGGTCAGCCATATTTTTATTGTTGAGATGCAAGTTTCAAGGTGGTTGAGGGGAGGGTTTCAGGTTGGTGGGGTGCGTATGTAGATCTGGGTGTCATCAGTGTAACAGTTGAGTTTGCGGATGACATAACCAATGGGAAAGAGGTAGCAGATGAATAGGAGGGGGCCAAGAACTGAGCCTTGTGGAACCCCCTGTGTGACTGGGGAGAGGGTGTGGCCGGAGAGAGAGACAAACTGGTTCCTGTTAGTGAGATAAGAGGTGAGCCAGTCAAGTGTAGTGCCCTCAACACCTAGTTGACGTCGCCTTTGAAGAAGGATTGATTGATAGAACTTTATTCATCCCACAGCGGGGAAAATCACTTGTCACAGCAGCGGATATGAGTGCAAGAATAATGCGAGTGCAAGAATAAAACAAGTGCAAACATTTTAAAAAAGGGTAAATAACAGACAAGGACAAACACTAGTACTAGCCGCTAGTAGAGATGAAAAACATTCATTTTATCAGGTGCCACGCATGTTGTAAAGTCTGACAGAAGAGGGAATGAAGGACCTGCGGAACCGTTCCTTCCTACACCGAGGGTGCAAATGTCTGCCGCTAAAGGAGCTGCTCAGGGACCGCACAATCTCATGGAGGGGGTGAGAGGTGTTGTCCATGATGGATTTAAGCTTAATCAACGTCCTCCTCTCACCCACAACCTCAATGGAGTCCAGGGGACAGACCAGGACAGAGCTCGCTCTTCTGACCATCTTATTCAGTCTACCCCTGTCCCGGTCAATACTGCCCCCACCCCAGCAGACCACAGCGTAGAGGATGGCTGAGGCCACCACAGAGTCATAGAAGGTCCGGAGGAGAGCCCTGCACACACCGAAGGACCTCAGTCTCCTCAGCAGGTGGAGGCGACTCTGGCCCTTTTTGTACAGGGCGTGGATGTGACCAGTCCAGTTCAGTTTGTTGTTAAGGCAAACACCCAGGATAGTTCTCCACTATCTCAATGTCCGATCCCTGGATGTTCACCGGAGTGAAGATGGGCGCTGTCCTCCCGAAGCTCACAATCAACTCCTTCGTCTTGCTGGTGTTCAGCTGAAGCTGGTTGAGCTCACACCAGCTGACAAAGTCCTTGATGACCGTCCTATATTCCAGATCGTTCCCCTCCGAGACATATCCAACAATGGCCGTGTTGTCGGAGAACTTCTGGATGTGGCAGTGAGCGGTATCGTGGGTAAAGTCTGAAATGAACAGGGTGAAAAGGAAAGGAGAGAGCACCATACCCTGGGGGACACCTGTGCTCCAGCGCACCACGTCGGACTCACAGTGATGTAACCTCACATACTGCGGCCGGTCGGTGAGGAAGTCCGTTGTCCATCCAGCCAGGCGCTGGTCCACACCCACCTTCTCCATCTTCACCCTAAGCAGTGACGGCTGGATGGTGTTAAAAGCGCTGGAGAAATCGAAGAACATGATCCTCCCAGTGCTCCTGTTGTCCTCCAGGCGAAACGGTGTTCTGTGCAGTAAATAAATCACTGCATCGTCCACCCCAACACCAGGCCCCTTTCATCAATGGAAGCCATCAGTGACGTGTGGTTAGGTTCATGACTGGAGAGGCACTGTTGGAATAATTTAGCGGTGAAGCCTTGGCCTGCCTTATATTTTACGAGTTGAACTCCTTTCGTTCAACTAAGTTCTTCTTATCTTATCTAGTTCCAGGGATGTCCTTTGACTCCCAATCCGTTTTACGTATCCTTCCTGTCCTTCTCTTATGCGTTTGTTAACTGCTGTGACTAGCGATGAGCAAAGCTCCTTTGCACAGGCAAAATGTTCTTTGTTTAGTTCAAAGGAACTTCTTTCCTTTTTATTTAACTGTAGCTTTGATTCATAGATTGTTGTTGATCGGAACTGCTTTTCTTTGTAAGTGTTATAGAAAAGACGTACAGTTTGAAGTAGTTGCATATAAGTCATCCCACATTTACTCAATGTTTGTTTAAGGAACTGCATACAAGTTACCTCACATTTAGTTAATGTGTGTTGAAGTGTTTAGGGTTAGTTACTCATTATTATTGTGTGTTGTGATAGTTTACCAAGAAGATAAACATAGCAAAGGTTAAGTTGCATTGTTCCACAGGAAAGCGGCATTCAACATGGTTCAAGTTATCTGATCACAGCCGAGGACGAGTCAGCCAACCATGGAGAAGACAGCCGTTTGAGGAAACAGGACAGACTCTGCAATTCCAGTGCTGGGGTCACGGGCCGACAATTAAATGTTGAATCACACCACACTACATTCCTTAGATAGGCAGCGTTGCTACAGTTCCAAATCCCCTCCCTTTAGTGTAGCAACGCCTCTGTAACCAGGGCAACCAAAATATTAAAAAGAGGAGTACTCAGAGGAAGGACTCAGAATTTATGGAGATTGTAACTGAGCTTCTTTTCTCTATCGTTCTCCTCGCAAGTAAACCTATACTGGTTTTCTTCTCCTCTTTGTTCCAGCGTGTGGTTTAATGTCTGATGGTACTTAAACCTGACAGGCACTGACGTCACCCCCCGCCCCCTCCCCGGTTGAATTTGTCCGTGTCACCTAACCGTGTCACAAAAAAGATTGGGGAACGCTGCTCGCGAGTACCTTATTCATTATTTAATTTGAACTATCTTAATTGTGTGGTGTTCGGGTCCGTGGGACCCCGTTTTCATTTTTTATTAAAAGAAAAATGATACAATTAATTTATTTTTCAACTGAGACTCACTGGCTTTGGCTCATTTTCTGTGAAGAACATATATCAGAACACATATTTAATGACCACACACCATACACCCCCACTACACATTTCTATTACATATAAAATGTCCGGGTCCACTGGACCCTGGGCTAATAGAAATGTAGAAATTGATGTTCTGTGTAGTACACACACATACAAACGCACACACACCCACACGCACACACACAAACACACACATGCACGGCAGGCCTAGACAGGAGGAGGACAAAGTGTAGGTACACAGACCATCAGTGGGTCAAATGTGCGAGAAAATGAGAGCAGTCAGTGTTGACAAACAATGTTGCAACCTTGTGTGGGAACCGCAGGTGCAGAAACATAAAAGAAACAGTTCCCACACATTGTTTGTCAACACTAATCTTCTCGCACATTTGACCCTCTGTCAATCTGCTACAAATTGGAGGCGGGACACTATAATTATAACTTTGCCAGTGTGGTTTCTTATCACATTTGATCAATGTGGCCAAAAGGTACTCTGCGCAGAGGGTTCGAAATTGATTTTGGAAGACAGTTTTTGATTATGATGTAGAGCAGACATAGGCAAACTACGGCCCGCGGGCCACATCCGGCCCACGGGGCCGTTTAATCCGGCCCGCCAAACCTGAATAAATTGTATTGTTAATTTTTTTTGGGTTCATTTTCCCTGCAATTACTATGTTTCCCCAGTAGATGGGGAAGCGCCCGCCCGCGCATTTACTCCCGGGAGCCGTGTCAGAAAGCTCGGTGCACACTCACAAGTGCGTGTGCGTACTCAGTAGTACGTAGTAATTTCATCTATCAGTGCCGAATTTCGAGTGTAGGCTGTGACGTCAATATTCTCGTAATTCGCGCGCTGAGTTTTCAGATACAGTTTTACGCTAATGCCACCCACAAACCTTCCCCTGGAATCCTTCCATTAAAATGAGTGGCCCGAAGAAAAGAAAGGTGGACACTGAGTGCCGAATGTTAAAATAGAGTGGACAATTTGGCTCGACCTGTGTGTGAGAAGACGTTCACCCACGAACGTCAACAAAGCCCGTCACAGATCTAGGTTCACAGACCGACACCTCGGCTCTATCCTAAGAATTACCACAACAAATTTTACTCCAGACTATGATGCACTAGCAAAAAAGGGAAACCAACAATACTATTGATTTCTTTATTACTTTATTTAGATGTATTCTTTCACTGATTCTTCAAGATTATGTATTTGGTCAGAATGTTTGCCGTTGGATGTGATTTCGCCTCATTAGATAAACATATTTCATAAATCTGACCTGCAGGCGCTGAAGTGATGGAAAATGTTATTCATCATAACAGTGTCGTATTTAATAAGAATCACTGATAATAGTTTTTTGGTGAAAGATTTTTTTAATGCTGTTAATAAATGCATTTGTTTTCAAAAAGCTTTTTTTAATATCCATGCTTTAGTATCTACTAAAAGTAAAAACCTTTTATGCAATGACCTTTACATGTCATTTATATTACTTCACACAAACACTACATCCATCTGCTCCTGGTTCGGCCACCCGGTCAAAATTTAGAACCCAATTCGGCCCGCATGTCAAAAAGTTTGCCCACCCCTGATGTAGAGGGAGAAGATTCAGAAGAAGAAGGCATTTTATTCATGCACGAAGCGCTAAATTACATTAAACTAGCGAGAGACACGTATAGCTCCAGAGTAGACGGGACCACGAAATAAAGAAAAGGGTGATGCAACACAATGTCATCAACATCGACTGCCTTTAGCTTAAAAGCGGCATCATATGTATTTCTTTTGTCCCCCATAATGACGGTTTGTGTATGAAAGTTCCTTTCAGTAATGTCCGTCTTGATCTCGTTCTGTCTCTTCTTTGTGTGAATTATACGGCACTATTTGCCTGGCGGATGGACATGCGATCAACACACCACTTATCTCCCCAGTGACCGTGTCCATATATCCCTCCGCCCAGCAAAGCGGTGCCGCACAACAGCGGTCCACAACCTTTTTACGAGTGTATAAAAGTGATCAAGTCATCACAAAAATCATGGAAAAAATCCTATATAAGCCCGCCGTAATGACGGTTTGTGTATAAAAGCTTCCTTTCAGTAATGTCCGTCTTGATCTCGTTCTGTCTCTTCTTTGTGTGAATTATACGGCACTATTTGCCTGGCAGATGGACATGCGATCAACACACCACTTTTCTCCCCAGTGACCGTGTCCATATATCCCTCCGCCCACCAAAGCAGTGCCGCACAACAGCGGTCCACAGCCTTTTTATGAGTGTATAAAAGTGATCAAGTCATCACAAAAATCACGGAAAAAATCCTATATAAGCCGCATGGTTCAAATTTTGGAAAAAAGTCGCGGCTTATAGTCCGAAATTTACGGTATATCTTGTCATGGGACAACACTGAAGAAATGACACTTTGATCCAATGTTAAGTAGTCACTGTAAAGCTTGGATAGCAAAGTAAGTTTATTGTTACTTCCAAGTAACTCAAAATACAACAATGAATGTGAAAAATGCTAGCAACAAGAGTGAGTACACCCCAACTGAAATTGTCAAAATCAGACCCAAATGTCAATATTTTGTGTGGCCACCATTATTATTTTCATTGTTTACTCATCTCACTGAAACATTTAAGCCTACCAAGCAGAAACATATCCATTCTTGATGTAGAGTCTCTCCTAATATTTATCACAGTGACTAACTGACCTTAATCACGATTGACAAAATCAGTCAATTGTACATATTTTGAACATAATGGCTGGGTGGGAGAAGGAGTTAGGCCCTAACCCCTTCTTCTCTGAAGCTGCCAAGACATACAGTTACACAGCGCTGTGAAGCCATGGCTGAGTATGTAATCCAGCAAATTTAGAAGGATAAAAGTGATTGTGTTTTTCACTCCAGTTGGACGACTCTACTGACGAGAATGACAGCGCAGATGTGCATTCTCATTCATATAGTGTTTAGTGACCTCACTGCAACAGGAGTGGACGATACTTCCCATGAAAGAAAAAAATTCATTTTATTTTTTATTGAGAAAACTCCCAGTATACAAATTGGAATCTATTACGATTGATGGAGCACCCGCAATGGTTGGCCGCATATTGCCAAATGCAGGCAGGACGATGCTTTTGCAGATTTCTTGAACTACCATTGCATAATCCACCAACAAACGTTTTAGAGCTAAAATGCTCAAATTGAAAGAGATCATGGATGTGACAACAAAGATTGCCTGTTTTATTCGAGCCAGATCTCTTCAAAGACGGTTATTCCGTGCCC
This sequence comes from Syngnathus acus, assembly GCF_901709675.1. NCBI lineage: Eukaryota > Metazoa > Chordata > Actinopteri > Syngnathiformes > Syngnathidae > Syngnathus > Syngnathus acus. The sequence continues at coordinate 108,817 of NC_051103.1, read as the reverse complement.
ACCTGGAGAAGGTTGACGAGCTGAAAAGGTTTGAGCACCCCTCCTCTATATGATGATCATCACCCATTAAGAACCATTACTAAGAAGAGTTATAGTCAAAAACCATGAATGACGCTGACTATATAAATGCTTGTGAAAAGAAAATGTTCACAGTTTTTGACATTCTGAACTAAAGAAGCTGATTTACATTCCAAACTTCTACATGTGATGATCTTTCAATTTAACTAGGGACACATTTTCAATATTCCCACAACAAAATATTTGTATTTTGACCAGCATAATAGACATTCTGGCAGAATCCAACTGAATTCCCCACTCATATGTGGGTTTGGGTTCCGGACGTGCTGTGTTTTTAAGATTGTGTAGTGCTTTCTCCAAGCACAACATAATTCACTTTACTATATGTGTGTTCTGTTGTATGTTATGAAGTTCTGATTAAATTTAGAGTTGCGGTTCCTTTAAGAGTTCCGATGACGTTTTGTTCTGCCATGCGCATGGGATGTACTCTGGTCAGTAAATAAACATGGCTCACAGAGTCTGAATGTGAGAAGTTTTCGGCTCATTTTCTACGCCTTTAAAGTACTACATGGTATCTGCCCTCGGACGTTCTACAGCTTTGAGGGTGGTGAGCCTTCTTAAACGTCCTCCTCTGACGAGAAAGTATGAATGTCTGAAGGAATATTTACTAAAGACATTTGAACTGTCTGGCACTGAGAGGACCTGTAGGCATTTCTCTCATCAGGGGCTCGGTGACAGTAAGCCCTCAGAACTAATGGACTGGATGCTCGATCTGCTGGGTGACATCAAGCCGGATTTCCTTTTCCTCTACCCTTTCCTGCGCCAACTGCCTGCTCATGTGAGAGCTGCTTTGGCCAACACTGCCAGCACGGATTGCAGAGATGTGGCAGCTGAGGCTGACTAGTCCTGGCTAGTCAGCAGAGTTGCACAGCTGCCCTCCTCCCTACTGGTCTTGGATCTGATGTACTGGATGGTCACACGCTCGTCGCAGCAGCATCTCCACCTCGTCAAAAGTCTTCAGGTGTGTGCTTTTACCATGCCAAGTTTGGCTCCAAGGCCGCTCTCTATGCAGCTTCGGTGGTGTGGGAAACACCAAGGCTAGCGCTAGTGGCCGTGAGCGTCGGCCATGCCGGCAGGCTGCTCTGCATCAACGACTCCGTCTCCGACCGATGTTTCCTCTGCGACACAGAGGCGCCGCGGAGTCCACTGCCTGCTTCACAGGTGGACGTGGTGGCGGACACCCACAGCCCCCCCATGGAAGCCGCTAATGGAAGCCCTATAGACGTATGGCACAAGGCGTGTTGAACTGTATATTTGGGGGCATCGCTTTGGCTGGGACTTTGTGATGGCCAAGGTCGCTGCCCACCTTCTCCTCTTCCACAGCAAATTACAGTGTCGAGCACCACATTGACACCACTGGCCCGCCCGTATACGCCCACGCTCGTCGCCTCGAGCCAAACAAGCTTGCCGTAGCCAAGACGGAGTTCGAGTCCATGGAGCGCCTGGGGATTGTTCGACGCTCCAACAGTCCTTGGGCCTCCCCCCTTCACCTCGTCCCCAAACCAGGAGGGGGTTGAAGTCCTTGCGAGGACTACCGACGGGTCAACGACGCGACAACGCCTGACCGCTACCCGGTGCCCCACATCCAGGATTTTGCAGCACACCTGGCTGGCAAGGTCATTTTTTCAAAGACGGTTTCCATCAGGTGCCCGCACACCCTCTCGACATCCCAAACACAGCTGTAATCCCACCATTTGGTTTGTTTGAGTTCCTGCACACACCATTTGGGCTCAAAAATGCTGCTCAAACTTTCCAGCGACTCATGGACTACGTGTTACGGGATCTGCCTTTTGCGTTTGTGTACCTTGACAACATCCGTGTGGCCAGTTCATCACCTTCAGAGCACCTTTTGCACCTTTGCACTCTGTTTGAGCGCCTTACAGAGCGCGGGTTGTTAGGGTTTGCAGAATATCTTCATCGTATGATTATGTTGGAATGTAACCTGTAATAATTTACCTAGCTTGTCCTGTCTTAACAAAAGTAGTAGACCAAAGTGCTAAGATCTTTTCACCTGATTGACTAGCTGCAGAGGAAGCAATCAAAGTTGCTTTGTTTACACAAAGTCGTAAAAGGCCCCCTGCTATGCTTTGATCAGCAGGGAAGCGGCTTCACCCCATCCTGTGTTCCCACACCCCCACTTTCAACCCCACTCTGTTTCTCTCAATAAATATGCACCTGATGAGGCCTGAGTCAGACTTCATTCGACCATCGCTGTAAGCACAGCGACGAGTGAACTCTCCACCTGCAGGTGTCTGAAACGACTAACTTGTCTCCAGTGTGGTTCTTGCAAAATAAGTTAGAGTGAGCACTACCCTAACACGGGTCATCATCAATCTTGTCAAGTGCGAGTTTGACCTTTCCACCAAGGACTTTCTGGGGCACAGAGTCACAAAGGACGGGACCGTTCCTCTCCCGTCAAAAGTAGAGGTCATCACTACTTTCCCGCGCCCAGTCACTGTCAAAGCCTCACAGGAGTTCCTTGGCATGGTTAACTTCTACCACTGTTTTCTCCCCAGGGCTGCCCAAACCATGTGACCCTTGTTTGAAGCTCTGAAAGGTGGCAAGAATAAACACCCTGTGGACTGGAACCCATAAAGGGACAAGGCTTTTGCGGCCGCTAAGACTGCCCTGGCTAAGGCTGCCATGTTGGCCCATCCCGCCTCCTCTGTCCAATCGCACTTACCACAGATTCCTCAGACTATGCAGTTGGTGCGGTTTACAAACTGTGGGTGGGTAATGCTTGGCAGCCGCTCGCCTTTTTCAGAAGGCAGTTACTATGTCCCAGTGAACGGAAGTGCAGCACCTTCGACCGGGAGCTACTTGGTGTGTACCTCGCCATCCGACACTTTCGTTCACTGCTGGAGGGACGCCGGTTCACTGTTTTTCTGAACCACGAGCCTTTGAATTTCACAATGTCCAAAGTCATTCAACTATGCTCTGGCAGGTAACAGCGGCAGCTGACTTACATCTCGGAATTCACGATGGACATTGCACACCTTTCTGGAAAACACAACCAGGTTTCAGACTGCCTCTACCGTGCTGTTGCGGGAACGGTCCACCTCGGCCTGGACTACGGCAGCATGGCAGCAGAGCAGGCCACTGATCTGGATGGGAAGGCTTTCTGTTCATCCCCTACTGGACTGCAGCTGTATGAGGTGGTATTCGACGACGCTGGCACCACTCTGCTTTGTGACATCTCTATGGGCTCTCCTAGGCCTGTTGTGCGTGTGAAGTGCAGGTGGCTTGATTTCGACGCCATCCATGGCCTCTCACACACCGGTACCAAAGCCTCACAACGGCTGGTGGCAGCCAAGTATGTGTAGCACCGACTTAAAAAAGACGTGAGGGACTGGGTGAACACCTGTGTTGAATGCCAACGTGCCGAAGTACACCGCCACACCAAAGCGCCACTGGAACAGTTTCAAGTGCCGGAACGATGTTTCAACCACGTCAACATCGACCTAGTTGGCCCACTTCCACCCTCGCAGGGGAACACTAACGTGCTCACCATGGTGGACAGGACACTACGGTGGTCTGAAGCTGTTCCTCTGTCATCTAAAACAGTGGTCCCCAACCTTTTTTGCACCACGGACCGGTTACGTGTCAGAAATATTTTCGCGGACCGGCCTTTATATAAATAAATATATTTATATATTTATTATTTAAATATTTATATATATAAATAGGATGAAATAAAATGATACGACTGGCATAAAAACAAATATAAACCACATAAAAATAAAACGTTGAATTAGTGGGAGCACCGAGCTCTTTTCTCAGAAATGAGCCGTTCCCATCTAGGCGTAATCGGAGACAATGACACCCAAAGTGGTTAAGGTTTGTCTTTAAATGCAGGATGCTTGGTCTCCATGTGCCGAAGCAGGTTTGAAGGCTTCATTGCCTCGTTAGCTAGCCTTTCGCCACATATGCGGAGTGCACTTGGCGCGTCAGAGTCACCTGTGGCAATAAATCCATATTTTAAGTAGGACTCCAGAAATGTTCTTTTAAATGCAGCTTTCCTTTTCTTAGAAGTCGTAGCCTCTTCTTCTTCAGTGTCCTCATTGGACGTTTTTCCCTTTCCGAAGAAGCTTTCCAAACTTCTCTGTTTCTTGCTCATTTTTGCTTGCCTCGCGGGCTTGACTGTGGTGACATGTCACGTGACCGAGACGAGCGCCCTGTGTCAAGAGTCCTTATTTTTCAGATGCACCGACAGATGTAATTGGGAGAGATTCGCCAATTTTTTTATATTTTTCAAAATAAATTCTTACTCATTTTTGCTAGCTTTGCGGGCTCGACTGGGGAAACATGTCACGTGACCGGGACGAGCGTCTTAACCTGAATGAATTGATCGTCAATGAAAAAAAAATAAATAAAAATATATATATATTTTCTTTTTTTTTCCTGTGCGGCTTGGCCCGGTACCAAGTGACCCGGTGGTTGGGGACCACTGATCTAAAACATCAGCTGCTGTGGCAGGGGCGTTTATTGGCTCCTGGGTGTCCCGTTTTGGCACCCCATCGGACATCTCAGACCGTGGCGTTCAGTTCACTTCTGAACTTTGGAACACTTCCTGACAGTTCCTGGGCTCACAAGCTACCCCCATGGGTCATGCTGGGCATCAGGACTGCACCAAAGGAAGACCTCCAGGCCTCCTTCGTGGAGCTGGTCTATGGTCAGCCACTACGGGTGCCTGGGGAGTTCGTCCCCAGCACCATGACCTTTTGGTCTGCCGCACTCCAACGCTCCAGCATGTTGGACAATGCCGGGCTGTTTGCTCCGTTTCCTACCTTTGCCAAACTCTCACATCCCCAGTAGCCTTCGGTTTGTTGGGTATGTCTTTATTCGAGTTGATAGCCACTGCGGAACTCTCCGTCCGCCTTAAGAAGGCCCTGTCCGTGTCGTGGAAACGGGGGACAAGCACTTTGTGGTAAACATTGGGGGCAAGTCAGAGTGTGTGTCTGTGGACCGCCTTAAACCAGCTCACCTAGATCTGGCCAGGCCTGTTGAGTTGGCGCATCCCCTGAAACGGGGTCAGCCTTCCCGTTCCTCCTGTCCCTCGGCCATGCCGCACGGGAGCCCTACAGACAGGCACGGAGGGGGCGGTTCCGCCTTCTCTCGTTCAGCGGAGCCGCATTGGAAGTTTGATTTGCCCCCCACGCCGTTGATCATCCATTCTTTTCTTTTCTCAGGTTTTCTTTTAATGTGAATTCTGGGGGGGGCATCTGTAGTAATTTCTCCAAGTCCGACATAATTCACTTCATCATATGTGTGTTCTGTTATATGTTGACGTTCTGATTAAATTTATAGTTGCGGTTCCTTTAAGAATTCCAGTGACGTTTACCGTGCCGGCTTTTTCTGTCATGCGCACGGGATGTAGTTCGGTCAGTTAATAAACACGACTCACAGAGTCTGAATGTTCTCCTTTTCGGCTCGTTTTCTACGCCTTTAAAGAAACGTCCACAATGTCTTTATTTTTATCCCCAAATGTCTCACAAGATCAATAACATCACCATCAGCTCCACCAGCCATCATGACCACATTCTACCGTGGCACCATTGAAAGCATCCTCTTCAGCTCTATCGCTGTCTGGGGTGGAAGCTGCACTGAATACAACAGGAAAACCCTCAGCGCATAGTGAACACAGCTGGAAGGATTATTGGTGCTTCACTCCCCTCCCTGAAGGCCACCTCCCACCTCACCCGCAAGGCGACCACAATTGTGAGTGATGTGAGTCACCCCGCTCATGATTTGTTTGATCTACTGCCCCCTGGAAAGAGGTACAGAAGCCTGCGCTCCCGCACCACCAGACTCACCAACAGCTTGTGCTACCGCACCGCCAGACTCACCAACAGCTTCATACTCCAGGCTGTTAGGATCCTGAACTCTCTCTCCCCTCTCCACCCTCCACCCTCGGCTGCATAACTTCCTGGTCTTTTGGACCTTGCACTACTCCACTTGCACTACTCTACTTGTACTTTTGCGCTATTATACTGACTGTCTGCTGTATGCGCAATTGCACCATTTCAACCAAGTTGTTCCTATTTATTCTATTTATTATTTGTATGTGCCTTCTTATTTTTACTTTTTATATTGTTTACTTGAATATTTTGTTTGTCTGTGGACCAAATGGGCGTAATATGTCTCGCCTCCACCGTGGGATAGTGGGAAACGCAATTTCTATCTCTTTGTATGTCTTGTTATGTGACAAAATTGACAATAAGGCAGACTTTGACTTTGATCTGAAGAAGCTGAAATAAAGGAACAAAACTGTCGTGCAATTTTGTCAGTAATAAAAACTTGTGACATTGTAAAGGCTTAAAAACCAGACAAAAAGGCTGAGAAATTTTCCATTGTTAGAATTGAATGGCTTGTGACTGAGTTGCTCGTGTGAAGCCGTGTGCGTCTGTTTACGGATGAGCGCAAAGAGAAGCATTTTGATTCGAGATGAGCATAGGGAACGATTATCTGCCATAAAAGTAATCCCTTTGCTGTCGAAAGCCAATTCTCATTTTGGCTATCAAATATTTTCACACAATTTCTGGAAATGAATGTTTCTGACGAGCACATGATGTCTCAAGAAAGGAATCACCACTTTTTGTTACATTTTTCTGAAATAATTCATGTCTTAAGCTTCATTTTGCCATTATTAGGCTAAAATGCTTTATTGTGTTAAGAAGGTTTTCTCACCATCACAAGCTGAATGTATACTGACACAAATTAGTACATAGAAGACCAGCACAAACACACCTCAGCAATTATGGAGACAGATTGACTACCCACACAACTCATGCAACAAACAGCCAGCCTGAACGCAGTCCTTTTTAATTACCAGGTTCAATCAGTGCACCTGATGGCACATCTGAAACCAATCACTGATGAAGCCATCCCCCCCTCCCCCCCTGCACTGATGGGTCAGATGGGTATGAGGGGCACCAATCAGGGATCACCACCAATCAGATTATGAGTGGCTTGTGGTCGGTTTCCGCTGTGATCTCCCCCCGCCCATACAAATAGTAATGAAATCGCTGACACGCGAACACTATGCTCAGACATTCCTTCTCGATTTGTGCATAGTTCCGCGCCGTCTGAGTAAGTGCCCGCGAAGCAAAGCTTACCGGCTGATTCTCATGCAGCAGGCAACAGCCAAGTCCCTTCTGACTCGCGTCACTCTGTATGGTGACTGGCTTGGTCACATCGTAGTATCGCAGGATCGGGGCCGACGTGACGAGTCGCTTAATCTCCTCGACCGCTGCGTCGTGTTTTGGCAGCCAATGCCATGGGACATCTTTGTCCAACAATCTCCGTAGTGGCTCACACACCTCAGAGAGGCGTGGCATGAACCTTGCGAGGTAGGTCACAAACCCAATGAATCGCTGCACGGCCTTGGCGTCCTCGGGGTGTGGCATGTCCCGGACCGCTCTGATTTTCTCCGGGTCTGCTCTAAGGCCCTCCGCTGATAGGATGTGTCCGTGAAAGTTGACCTCTCTGACCCTGAACACTAGTTTCTTTAAACTCAGTGTTAGCTTTACCTCCCTGCATCTTTGCGTGAGCGCTAACAGCTTTGCATCATGGTCCCGTGTGGCTATCTCATCTGTCCCCCCACACCCCACAATCAATATGTCATCTGCTATAGGTTCCACCCCATCTAACCCTGCCAGTAGCTCATGCTGCTTTCTCTGGTAAATCTCTGGGGCCACAGACACTCCAAACGGCAGCTTTAACCACCGCTTCCTGCCCCACGGCGTCCAGAACGTGGTGGTGTAACTGCTCTCTTCGTCTAATCTGCACTGTAGAAAGGCATCTCTTGCATCTACTAGTGTAAAGATGCGGGCCCTGGGCAGCTTGTGCAACACATCTTCAAGTGTTGGCATAATGTAGTGGGACCTCTTTAGAGCCTGATTTAATGACTTGGGATCTATGCAAATTCTCAACTTTTCTGCCTGCCTGACAATCACCATGTTGCTAATCCACTCAGTAGGCTCAGACACTGACGTTAGGTGGCCATCAGCCTCATACCTATCTAACTGGGCCTTGACTGCCTCCCTGAAGGCCACCGGGACGTTGCGTGGGGAAGCCTGCACCGGGGGTACATTACTATCTAGCACAAAATGAACATCCCCTGGGAGTGACTCAACTGGATCGTTGAAAACATCTGCGTACGTCTGTCCAAGATGTTGTCTGGTTAATGGCCCTGAGCTGCTGTGTCTCACCATAAGAAGTTCTTCTGGGATGGTGAAGTGCACCAATCCTAGCCGCAGACTCGTTTCGCCTGACAACATAGGTCTCTGCCCACTTCTCACTATTTCGAACCGTAGCCTGTGTACTCTGCCCCTCACTACGCACTTTGTGCGGAATATGCCCGCGGATTGCATGGATTGGCCTGAATACAATACTAGCCTGGTCTGGCTAGGTAGTAGCTTTGCCCCAGGGTCAAGTCTTCTCATGTCTTTTATGCTCATGACATCACATGTGGCCCCCGAATCTATCTGGCACCTCTGAAACCCACCATGCATTTTCAAGTTAACAAACCATTTCTTCCCTCGCCCCTGAACTGCCCCTATGCTCTCCGCTGTGTAAATGTGTGCTTCCATGTCAGACCTGTCCATGTCCTCGGGTACTTCACCGTCTGCCGCGTGTAGCTGTCTTGTGGCTTGGCCCCTCTTCATGCAAACCTTGGCAAAATGATTTGCGGTCCCACAGCTCCTACAGTTCTTTCTAAAGGCTGGGCAAAAATCACGCCCACGCCTGTGCGTGTTGCCGCAGAATCTGCACATAGAGCTGTCATATGTGTTAGGTGTCTGATGTCGAATTCTGTCCGGACGCTCCTGCCTGGGCGGGGGACGTGGCCGCGGGCCATCCATTGTGTGCACTGTCTCCGGAGGCCTGTCCTGCATGATCGCTTGTATCCTCGTGTCTGTCATCTCCGCCGTTCTGCATATGTCTATGGCCGATGCCAGTGTGAGATCTTTTTGTCTGAGCAGCCGGCGGCGCACACTTTCATCACTCACACCCAGCACCAGTCTGTCTCTGATCAAGTCCTCTTTGAGTTGTCCATACTCACATGAAGCAGCTTTCTCCCTCAGTTTCGTTACGAACACATCAGTGGACTCCCCTTCATCTTGCTTGCAGATTCCAAAAACAAATCTCTCAAATATGACGTTTCTAGCTGGTTTGAAGTACTCCTCCAAAGCATCAAGAATAACTTTAACATCCTTCCCTTGGTCCACCGTGAGACCCAAGTTATGCTTGTAAATGTGACGACATTCATTACCCATTACTCTCCGTAGGGTTGCTGCTTGGACTGGTTGCTTTTTCTCTGATAACCCCGTTGCCAGTAAATAGTCTTCAAATTCCCCTCTGAAATTGTCCCAATTGCTTGCCAGGTCGCCGCTCATCTTCATCTCCTCCGGTGGTGGTATATTCGTCGCCATGGCGGGTGGTGTCGTTAGCCTAGCAGGTCGCTAACCGCCGTTTCGCTCGTCTTTGCCTTCTGTCCGTCTGTCCCTCCTCACCGTCTTTCACTGGCCCCGCAGTGAAGCACAGCGCCGTCCCGCCGAACCGTGGTCGGGTCCAGTCACTTCTGACACCATGTTTGTGCGTAATATATGTATTGATATGAATGAGACCCAAGACGACAGTTGTTGTTCCAGTCACTCTCTGTATTCAACTCCCGCGGCTCGCCTCATGACGTCACACAACACAGCATCACATCCCTAACACCACCATCCAGAAAACGTGCTCAGCTCGTCGAGAAAATGCGATTTAAGCAATAAAACTAAAAATGCTTATAAAACATAAACCAAACGTTGCAGGTGGTCATTTCTTCAAGCGCAGTGATAAACTCGGCACTCTGAAGCCCCCAAGAGCACTTTTTACTATGCCAACCTAACCAGAGTGACGGGAGAGGCACCATCCAGAAAACGTGCTCAGCTCGTCGAGAAAATGCGATTTAAGCAATAAAACTAAAAATGCTTATAAAACATAAACCAAACGTTGCAGGTGGTCATTTCTTCATGCGCAGTGATAAACTCGGCACTCTGAAGCCCCCAAGAGCGCTTTTTACTATGCCAACCTAACCAGAGTGACGGGAGAGCCACCATCCAGAAAATGTGCTCAGCTCGTCGAGAAAATGCGATTTAAGCAATAAAACTAAAAATGCTTATAAAACATAAACCAAACGTTGCAGGTGGTCATTTCTTCAAGCGCAGTGATAAACTCGGCACTCTGAAGCCCCCAAGAGCACTTTTTACTATGCCAACCTAACCAGAGTGACGGGAGAGGCACCATCCAGAAAACGTGCTCAGCTCGTCGAGAAAATGCGATTTAAGCAATAAAACTAAAAATGCTTATAAAACATAAACCAAACGTTGCAGGTGGTCATTTCTTCATGCGCAGTGATAAACTCGGCACTCTGAAGCCCCCAAGAGCGCTTTTTACTATGCCAACCTAACCAGAGTGACGGGAGAGCCACCATCCAGAAAATGTGCTCAGCTCGTCGAGAAAATGCGATTTAAGCAATAAAACTAAAAATGCTTATAAAACATAAACCAAACGTTGCAGGTGGTCATTTCTTCATGCCCAGTGATAAACTCGGCACTCTGAAGCCCCCAAGAGCGCTTTTTACTATGCCAATCTAACCAGAGTGACGGGAGAGGCACCATCCAGAAAACGTGCTCAGCTCGTCGAGAAAATGCGATTTAAGCAATACAACTAAAAATGCTTATAAAACATAAACCAAACGTTGCAGGTGGTCATTTCTTCATGCGCAGTGATAAACTCGGCACTCTGAAGCCCCCAAGAGCGCTTTTTACTATGCCAACCTAACCAGAGTGACGGGAGAGCCACCATCCAAAAAACGTGCTCAGCTCGTCGAGAAAATGCGATTTAAGCAATAAAATTAAAAATGCTTATAAAACATAAACCAAACGTTGCAGGTGGTCATTTCTTCATGCGCAGTGATAAACTCGGCACTCTGAAGCACCCAAGAGCGCTTTTTACTAGAAATAGTGCTCAGCTCGTCGAGAAAATGCGCTCTAAGCAATACAATTAAAAATGCTCATAAAACATAAACCAAACGTTGCAGGTGGTCATTTCTTTATGTGCAGTGATAAACTCGGCACTCTGAAGCACCCAAGAGCGCTTTTTACTTTGCCAACCTAACCAGAGTGACGGGAGAGGCACCATCCAGAAAACGTGCTCAGCTCGTCGAGAAAATGCGATTTAAGCAATAAAACTAAAAATGCTTATAAAACATAAACCAAACGTTGCAGGTGGTCATTTCTGCATGCGCAGTAGATAAACTGGGCACTCTGAAGCCCCCAAGAGCGCTTTTTACTATGCCAACCTAACCAGAGTGACGGGAGAGGCACCATCCAGAAAACGTGCTCAGCTCGTCGAGAAAATGCGATTTAAGCAATAAAACTAAAAATGCTTATAAAACATAAACCAAACGTTGCAGGTGGTCATTTATTCATGCGCAGTGATAAAGTCGGCACTCTGAAGCCCCCAAGAGCGCTTTTTACTATGGCAACCTAACCAGAGTGACGGGAGTGGCACCATCCAGAAAACGTGCTCAGCTCGTCGAGAAAATGCGATCTAAGCAATACAATTAAAAACGCTTATAAAACATAAACCAAACGTTGCAGGTGGTCATTTCTGCATGCGCAGTGATAAACTCGGCACTCTGAAGCCCCCAAGAGCACTTTTTACTTTGCCAACCTAACCAGAGTGACGGGAGAGGCACCATCCAGAAAACGTGCTCAGCTCGTCGAGAAAATGCGATTTAAGCAATACAATTAAAAATGCTTATAAAACATAAACCAAACGTTGCAGGTGGTCATTTCTTCATGCGCAGTGATAAACTCGGCACTCTGAAGCACCCAAGAGCGCTTTTTACTAGAAAACGTGCTCAGCTCGTCGAGAAAATGCGATCTAAGCAATACAATTAAAAATGCTTATAAAACATAAACCAAACGTTGCAGGTGGACATTTCTGCATGCGCAGTGATAAACTGGGCACTCTGAAGCCCCCAAGAGCACTTTTTACTATGCCAACCTAACCAGAGTGACGGGAAAGCCACCATCCATAAAACGTGCTCAGCTCGTCGAGAAAATGCGATTTAAGCAATAAAATTAAAAAAGCTGATAAAACATAAACCAAACGTTGCAGGTGGTCATTTCTTCATGCGCAGTGATAAACTCGGCACTCTGAAGCACCCAAGAGCGCTTTTTACTAGAAAACGTGCTCAGCTCGTCGAGAAAATGCGCTCGAAGCAATACAATTAAAAATGGTCATAAAACATAAACCAAACGTTGCAGGTGGTCATTTCTTCATGTGCAGTGATAAACTCGGCACTCTGAAGCACCCAAGAGCGCTTTTTACTTTGCCAACCTAACCAGAATGACGGGAGAGGCACCATCCAGAAAACGTGCTCAGCTCGTCGAGAAAATGCGATTTAAGCAATAAAATAAAAAATGCTTATAAAACATAAACCAAACGTTGCAGGTGGTCATTTCTTCATGCGCAGTGATAAACTCGGCACTCTGAAGAACCCAAGAGCGCTTTTTACTAGAAAACGTGCTCAGCTCGTCGAGAAAATGCGCTCGAAGCAATACAATTAAAAATGGTCATAAAACATAAACCAAACGTTGCAGGTGGTCATTTCTTCATGTGCAGTGATAAACTCGGCACTCTGAAGCACCCAAGAGCGCTTTTTACTTTGCCAACCTAACCAGAATGACGGGAGAGGCACCATCCAGAAAACGTGCTCAGCTCGTCGAGAAAATGCGATTTAAGCAATAAAACTAAAAATGCTTATAAAACATAAACCAAACGTTGCAGGTGGTCATTTCTGCATGCGCAGTGATAAACTGGGCACTCTGAAGCCCCCAAGAGCACTTTTTACTATGCCAACCTAACCAGAGTGACGGGAGAGGCACCATCCAGAAAACGTGCTCAGCTCGTCGAGAAAATGCGATTTAAGCAATAAAACTAAAAATGCTTATAAAACATAAACCAAACGTTGCAGGTGGTCATTTCTTCATGCGCAGTGATAAACTCGGCACTCTGAAGCCCCCAAGAGCGCTTTTTACTATGCCAACCTAACCAGAGTGACGGGAGAGGCACCATCCAGAAAACGTGCTCAGCTCGTCGAGAAAATGCGATCTAAGCAATAAAATTAAAAATGCTTATAAAACATAAACCAAACGTTGCAGGTGGTCATTTCTGCATGCGCAGTGATAAACTCGGCACTCTGAAGCCCCCAAGAGCACTTTTTACTATGCCAACCTAACCAGACTGACGGGAGAGCCACCATCCAGAAAACGTGCTCAGCTCGTCGAGAAAATGCGATTTAAGCAATAAAACTAAAAATGCTTATAAAACATAAACCAAACGTTGCAGGTGGTCATTTCTTCATGCGCAGTGATAAACTCGGCACTCTGAAGCCCCCAAGAGCGCTTTTTACTATGCCAACCTAACCAGAGTGACGGGAGAGGCACCATCCAGAAAACGTGCTCAGCTCGTCGAGAAAATGCGATTTAAGCAATAAAACTAAAAATGCTTATAAAACATAAACCACACGTTGCAGGTGGTCATTTCTGCATGCGCAGTGATAAACCCGGCACTCTGAAGCACCCAAGAGCGCTTTTTACTAGAAATAGTGCTCAGCTCGTCGAGAAAATGCGCTCTAAGCAATACAATTAAAAATGCTCATAAAACATAAACCAAACGTTGCAGGTGGTCATTTCTTTATGTGCAGTGATAAACTCGGCACTCTGAAGCACCCAAGAGCGCTTTTTACTTTGCCAACCTAACCAGAGTGACGGGAGAGGCACCATCCAGAAAACGTGCTCAGCTCGTCGAGAAAATGCGATTTAAGCAATAAAACTAAAAATGCTTATAAAACATAAACCAAACGTTGCAGGTGGTCATTTCTGCATGCGCAGTGATAAACTGGGCACTCTGAAGCCCCCAAGAGCACTTTTTACTATGCCAACCTAACCAGAGTGACGGGAGAGGCACCATCCAGAAAACGTGCTCAGCTCGTCGAGAAAATGCGATTTAAGCAATAAAACTAAAAATGCTTATAAAACATAAACCAAACGTTGCAGGTGGTCATTTCTTCATGCGCAGTGATAAACTCGGCACTCTGAAGCAACCAAGAACGCTTTTTACTATGCCAACCTAAGCAGAGTGACGGGAGAGGCACCATCCAGAAAACGTGCTCAGCTCGTCGAGAAAATGCGATCTAAGCAATAAAATTAAAAATGCTTATAAAACATAAACCAAACGTTGCAGGTGGTCATTTCTGCATGCGCAGTGATAAACTCGGCACTCTGAAGCACCCAAGAGCGCTTTTTACTAGAAAACGTGCTCAGCTCGTCGAGAAAATGCGCTCTAAGCAATACAATTAAAAATGCTTATAAAACATAAACCAAACGTTGCAGGTGGTCATTTCTTATGCGCAGTGATAAACTCGGCACTCTGAAGCACCCAAGAGCGCTTTTTACTTTGCCAACCTAACCAGAGTGACGGGAGAGGCACCATCCAGAAAACGTGCTCAGCTCGTCGAGACAATGCGATTTAAGCAATAAAACTAAAAATGCTTATAAAACATAAACCAAACGTTGCAGGTGGTCATTTCTGCATGCGCAGTGATAAACTGGGCACTCTGAAGCCCCCAAGAGCACTTTTTACTATGCCAACCTAACCAGAGTGACGGGAGAGGCACCATCCAGAAAACGTGCTCAGCTCGTCGAGAAAATGCGATTTAAGCAATAAAACTGAAAAATGCTTATAAAACATAAACCAAACGTTGCAGGTGGTCATTTCTGCATGCGCAGTGATAAACTCGGCACTCTGAAGCACCCAAGAGCGCTTTTAACTAGAAATAGTGCTCAGCTCGTCGAGAAAATGCGCTCTAAGCAATACAATTAAAAATGCTCATAAAACATAAACCAAACGTTGCAGGTGGTCATTTCTTCATGTGCAGTGATAAACTCGGCACTCTGAAGCACCCAAGAGCGCTTTTTACTTTGCCAACCTAACCAGAGTGACGGGAGAGGCACCATCCAGAAAACGTGCTCAGCTCGTCGAGAAAATGCGATTTAAGCAATAAAACTAAAAATGCTTATAAAACATAAACCAAACGTTGCAGGTGGTCATTTCTGCATGCGCAGTGATAAACTGGGCACTCTGAAGCCCCCAAGAGCACTTTTTACTATGCCAACCTAACCAGAGTGACGGGAGAGGCACCATCCAGAAAACGTGCTCAGCTCGTCGAGAAAATGCGATTTAAGCAATAAAACAAAAAATGCTTATAAAACATAAACCAAACGTTGCAGGTGGTCATTTCTGCATGCGCAGTGATAAACTCGGCACTCTGAAGCACCCAAGAGCGCTTTTTACTAGAAATACGTGCTCAGCTCGTCGAGAAAATGCGCTCTAAGCAATACAATTAAAAATGCTTATAAAACATAAACCAAACGTTGCAGGTGGTCATTTCTTCATGTGCAGTGATAAACTCGGCACTCTGAAGCACCCAAGAGCGCTTTTTACTTTGCCAACCTAACCAGAGTGACGGGAGAGGCACCATCCAGAAAACGTGCTCAGCTCGTCGAGAAAATGCGATTTAAGCAATAAAACTAAAAATGCTTATAAAACATAAACCAAACGTTGCAGGTGGTCATTTCTGCATGCGCAGTGATAAACTCGGGCACTCTGAAGCCCCCAAGAGCGCTTTTTACTATGCCAACCTAACCAGAGTGACGGGAGAGGCACCATCCAGAAAACGTGCTCAGCTCGTCGAGAAAATGCGATTTAAGCAATAAAATAAAAATGCTTATAAAACATAAACCAAACGTTGCAGGTGGTCATTTCTTCATGCGCAGTGATAAACTCGGCACTCTGAAGCACCCAAGAGCGCTTTTTACTAGAAATACGTGCTCAGCTCGTCGAGAAAATGCGCTCTAAGCAATACAATTAAAAATGCTCATAAAACATAAACCAAACGTTGCAGGTGGTCATTTCTTCATGTGCAGTGATAAACTCGGCACTCTGAAGCACCCAAGAGCGCTTTTTACTTTGCCAACCTAACCAGAGTGACGGGAGAGGCACCATCCAGAAAACGTGCTCAGCTCGTCGAGAAAATGCGATTTAAGCAATAAAACTAAAAATGCTTATAAAACATAAACCAAACGTTGCAGGTGGTCATTTCTGCATGCGCAGTGATAAACTGGGCACTCTGAAGCCCCCAAGAGCACTTTTTACTATGCCAACCTAACCAGAGTGACGGGAGAGGCACCATCCAGAAAACGTGCTCAGCTCGTCGAGAAAATGCGATTTAAGCAATAAAATTAAAAATGCTTATAAAACATAAACCAAACGTTGCAGGTGGTCATTTCTTCATGCGCATTGATAAACTCGGCACTCTGAAGCACCCAAGAGCGCTTTTAAGTAGAAAACGTGCTCAGCTCGTCGAGAAAATGCGCTCTAAGCAATACAATTAAAAATGCTCATAAAACATAAACCAAACGTTGCAGGTGGTCATTTCTTCATGTGCAGTGATAAACTCGGCACTCTGAAGCACCCAAGAGCGCTTTTTACTTTGCCAATCTAACCAGAGTGACGGGAGAGGCACCATCCAGAAAACGTGCTCAGCTCATCGAGAAAATGCGATTTAAGCAATAAAACTAAAAATGCTTATAAAACATAAACCAAACGTTGCAGGTGGTCATTTCTGCATGCGCAGTGATAAACTGGGCACTCTGAAGCCCCCAAGAGCACTTTTTACTATGCCAACCTAACCAGAGTGACGGGAGAGGCACCATCCAGAAAACGTGCTCAGCTCGTCGAGAAAATGCGATTTAAGCAATAAAACAAAAAATGCTTATAAAACATAAACCAAACGTTGCAGGTGGTCATTTCTGCATGCGCAGTGATAAACTCGGCACTCTGAAGCACCCAAGAGCGCTTTTTACTAGAAAACGTGCTCAGCTCGTCGAGAAAATGCGCTCTAAGCAATACAATTAATGCTTATAAAACATAAACCAAACGTTGCAGGTGGTCATTTCTGCATGTGCAGTGATAAACTCGGCACTCTGAAGCACCCAACAGCACTTTTTACTTTGCCAACCTAACCAGAGTGACGGGAGAGGCACCATCCAGAAAACGTGCTCAGCTCGTCGAGAAAATGCGATTTAAGCAATAAAACTAAAAATGCTTATAAAACATAAACCAAACGTTGCAGGTGGTCATTTCTTCATGCGCAGTGATAAACCCGGCACTCTGAAGCACCCAAGAGCGCTTTTAACCAGAAAACGTGCTCAGCTCGTCGAGAAAATGCGCTCTAAGCAATACAATTAAAAATGCTCATAAAACATAAACCAAACGTTGCAGGTGGTCATTTCTTCATGTGCAGTGATAAACTCGGCACTCTGAAGCACCCAAGAGCGCTTTTTACTTTGCCAACCTAACCAGAGTGACGGGAGAGGCACCATCCAGAAAACGTGCTCAGCTCATCGAGAAAATGCGATTTAAGCAATAAAATTAAAAATGCTTATAAAACATAAACCAAACGTTGCAGGTGGTCATTTCTGCATGCGCAGTGATAAACTGGGCACTCTGAAGCCCCCAAGAGCACTTTTTACTACGCCAACCTAACCAGAGTGACGGGAGAGGCACCATCCAGAAAACGTGCTCAGCTCGTCGAGAAAATGCGATTTAAGCAATAAAACAAAAAATGCTTATAAAACATAAACCAAACGTTGCAGGTGGTCATTTCTGCATGCGCAGTGATAAACTCGGCACTCTGAAGCACCCAAGAGCACTTTTTACTTTGCCAACCTAACCAGAGTGACGGGAGAGGCACCATCCAGAAAACGTGCTCAGCTCTTCGAGAAATTGCGATTTAAGCAATAAAACTAAAAATGCTTATAAAACATAAACCAAACGTTGCAGGTGGTCATTTCTTCATGCGCAGTGATAAACTCGGCACTCTCAAGCCCCCAAGAGCGCTTTTTACTATGCCAACCTAACCAGAGTGACGGGAGAGCCACCATCCAGAAAACGTGCTCAGCTCGTCGAGAAAATGCGATTTAAGCAATAAAATAAAAAATGCTTATAAAACATAAACCAAACGTTGCAGGTGGTCATTTCTTCATGCGCAGTGATAAACTCGGCACTCTGAAGCACCCAAGAGCGCTTTTTACTAGAAATACGTGCTCAGCTCGTCGAGAAAATGCGCTCTAAGCAATACAATTAAAAATGCTCATAAAACATAAACCAAACGTTGCAGGTGGTCATTTCTTCATGTGCAGTGATAAACTCGGCACTCTGAAGCACCCAAGAGCGCTTTTTACTTTGCCAACCTAACCAGAGTGACGGGAGAGGCACCATCCAGAAAACGTGCTCAGCTCGTCGAGAAAATGCGATTTAATCAATAAAACTAAAAATGCTTATAAAACATAAACCAAACGTTGCAGGTGGTCATTTCTGCATGCGCAGTGATAAACTGGGCACTCTGAAGCCCCCAAGAGCACTTTTTACTATGCCAACCTAACCAGAGTGACGGGAGAGGCACCATCCAGAAAACGTGCTCAGCTCGTCGAGAAAATGCGATTTAAGCAATAAAACAAAAAATGCTTATAAAACATAAACCAAACGTTGCAGGTGGTCATTTCTGCATGCGCAGTGATAAACCCGGCACTCTGAAGCACCCAAGAGCGCTTTTTACTAGAAATAGTGCTCAGCTCGTCGAGAAAATGCGCTCTAAGCAATACAATTAAAAATGCTCATAAAACATAAACCAAACGTTGCAGGTGGTCATTTCTTTATGTGCAGTGATAAACTCGGCACTCTGAAGCACCCAAGAGCGCTTTTTACTTTGCCAACCTAACCAGAGTGACGGGAGAGGCACCATCCAGAAAACGTGCTCAGCTCGTCGAGAAAATGCGATTTAAGCAATAAAACTAAAAATGCTTATAAAACATAAACCAAACGTTGCAGGTGGTCATTTCTTCATGCGCAGTGATAAACTCGGCACTCTGAAGCCCCCAAGAGCGCTTTTTACTATGCCAACCTAACCAGAGTGACGGGAGAGGCACCATCCAGAAAACGTGCTCAGCTCGTCGAGAAAATGCGATTTAAGCAATAAAATAAAAATGCTTATAAAACATAAACCAAACGTTGCAGGTGGTCATTTCTTTATGTGCAGTGATAAACTCGGCACTCTGAAGCACCCAAGAGCGCTTTTTTACTAGAAATAGTGCTCAGCTCGTCGAGAAAATGCGCTCTAAGCAATACAATTAAAAATGCTCATAAAACATAAACCAAACGTTGCAGGTGGTCATTTCTTCATGTGCAGTGATAAACTCGGCACTCTGAAGCACCCAAGAGCGCTTTTTACTTTGCCAACCTAACCAGAGTGACGGGAGAGGCACCATCCAGAAAACGTGCTCAGCTCATCGAGAAAATGCGATTTAAGCAATAAAACTAAAAATGCTTATAAAACATAAACCAAACGTTGCAGGTGGTCATTTCTGCATGCGCAGTGATAAACTGGGCACTCTGAAGCCCCCAAGAGCACTTTTTACTATGCCAACCTAACCAGAGTGACGGGAGAGGCACCATCCAGAAAACGTGCTCAGCTCGTCGAGAAAATGCGATTTAAGCAATAAAACAAAAAATGCTTATAAAACATAAACTGTTAGGGTAGTGTTCACTCTAACTTATTTTGCAAGAACCACACTGGAGACAAGTTAGTCGTTTCAGACACCTGCAGGCGGAGAGTTCACTCGTCGCTGTGCTTACAGCGATGGTCGAATGAAGTCTGAAGTCAGGCCTCATCAGGTGCATATTTATTGAGAAGAAACACAGTGGGGTTGAAAGTGGGGGTGTGAGAACCCAGGATGGGGTGAAGACGCTCCCCTGCTGATCAAAGCATAGCAGGGGGCCTTTTACGACTTTGTGGAAACAAAGCAACTTTGATTGCTTCCTCTGCAGCTAGTCAATCAGGTGAAAATATCTTAGCACTTTGGTCTACTACTTTTGGTAAGACAGGACAAGCTAGGTAAATTATTACAGGTTACATTCCAACATAATCATACGATGAAGATATTCTGCAAACCCTAACATATCCCCCCTGTTTTATCATATGAGTATGTCAAACCCGATCAATCAAACATAAGAAAGAAAATACAATGACAGCAACAATTTCCAGTGAAGACGAGGTATTTCCCTCAATGCTCCAGTCCAAATTTTGTGTGCAACTGAAAAACCTGCGGCCAGATTAAATGCAGGAAAAGAGTTACACGGCCCCTCTGCCTTAGGCGACCAGAATGTTATCAATAAAAAAAGAAAAAGAAAAACACAGAAACAGTACATCATTGTACCCATCACTTGCAAGGCATTTTCGATGGTCAAATCATCAAGTTTCTGTAAAATAATGCTGAGCTAAACAGCAGTCGTCCGGAACATTCGCACCCCAGACAGGGTCATGGGGGTCAAAGGTTGTAATCGCCCTGCGGCGACGGCCAGAAGAGTTGTGTGCTGTCGTCAGCTGACGATGTTGTATCCTGTAGGTGTGGTCTGTCACCCACACTGGTGCACACACTCCTGTCCAGTTGGCGGGCAGCATCGGATAAACCTTGTGACCACAAAGCCACCAGCCATTCTGTATGAAGTATGTTCCGTTTGATGGTGCAGCCATGTTGGTCGGAGAGCCCTCACCACCTGAAATGGCTCTCTTATCCTGACACTCAGTGGCGATGTCCAAAGCTCCCATCCAGTTCCCTCCTGGAGAGCAGTCTCTGTCAATGCATTTGTGGGTCTCACTTCCTTGGACGTAACACGTATAGTTCACTCCAGGTGGCCGGTCTGTGAAGGCCACCTGCGGCAGTGTTCGTCCATTAACAGTCACATTGAGATTTGTCCAGAAAAGCTGATCACAGGTACCTTCCGCAAGTCCAGGGCGGGACGGGTCGGCATCACTGACTGTGACAGCACGGTGTTGATATCCAACTCCTCCCATGGATGCCATGCATTTCGCTTCAGTGACATTCATTGCTCTGGCCTCCAAGTGAACTTGTGTGGAGGACGGCGGGAGTTTGGAACACACATAGCAGCCCTCCTGTGTGTGCGATCTCACAGTGAATTTGACGTAGTGGTACCAAGTGTCGGTTTCGTATGGGTTTCTGGGGTCCCATGACCAGTCCTCAAAGTTCTCATCGTGTGACCATCGTTTTCCACGGTCAACATTGTCACTTGGTCTGTTCAGTTGAGTCCATAGACCATAGCACGCTCCAACCACAACGCAGCAGAGGATCCATCTGGCATATGGAGCCCCGTTGCTACTAGGATGGCAGAGACACCGGGACATCCCCTCGCCTAGCGGAGTGGGGATCGTTGTTTTCTTCACCAACATTGAGACGTCCCACCCTAAACGATAGGACTCCTTTGAAGTTAGCCTTCCCCACCACTCCGAATTAGGGGTCCAGCACTCTCTGCAACTTGCAGTGGCTGAGGTGAATCCAGCTGGGCCGTTCAGCTATCTTTACTGCGGTGGGGGTAGTCAGCAGGACTTGGAATGGTCCCTCCCACCGTGGGCTGGCCCAGCTCTTTCTTTTGATGACTTTGATGTAGACCCAGTCTCCTGGCTGGACGCTGTTGTCGACCTGTGAGGATGAAAGATCAGGCGGCAGTAAATTTGCATTTGACACCTCTGTCAGTCTGAGCGTTCTAATCATGCAGTCTGCCAAAGACTGTTCTTCATCTGTGGACCATTGTCACTGTAAATGGTTTGGGGGATGCCATGAGTCGGTATGATGGCTTTGCAAATGGCTTTTGCCACTGTTAAGGCATCCGCACGTTTAGACGGAACTATTTCCACCCATTTGGAAAATGCATCAATCATCACTAGGCAGTATTTGTGAGGTCCACTTTGTGTGAGCTCAATAAAATCCATGTGCATGATTTGAAATGGGTAAGACGGTTTTGGAAATGAGCCTCTCTTAGGTCTCATGTTTCCTTGTGGATTATGTTTCACACAAACGGGACATGCTTTACAAAATTTTTTTAAGTAAACATCCAAACCAAAGGTAGTGAATTGTTGATGTATGATGGACCTCATCCCCCCTGTCGACACATGGCAAGGCCCATGCGTCGCAATTGCCGCTGCTTTAAAAAGTGACTTAGGCAAAACAGGTTTGTCATCGACGCGGAGGATATTATCTGTGTCCGCTATTGCTCCTTTTGTCGTCCACATTCGTCTTTCCACCATTGGAGCATTGCCCTGCATATCTGTCAGTATAGTCTTATCTATGAGTTGCGTGTCCTCTGAATCTATTAAAAAAATTCATGGCCATGTTTCCCTGCTGCCGCTTCTTTAGCAATTCTGTCCGCTAATCTGTTTCCATTCGAGGCTTCGTCTGTGCCTGTGGTGTGAGCAGCACATTTACACACAGCCAGTTTAGCAGGTAAATGAATGGCCTGCAACAAGTCTTTCAACAAGGAGGCATGGGTAACTGGCTTACCAGTTGATGTTGTCAACCCCCCTGCGCTCCCATTGTTTTGCAAAATAGAACAGAGTAGAAAACGCATACTGACTGTCTGTGTATACAGTGACTTCCTTATCTTCCGCCAATTCACAAGCTCTTGTTAGTGCAATTAGCTCAGCAGCCTGCGCCGACCTGCTGTATGGAAGCTCCTCTGCTTCAGCGATCTGGTATGGCAATTTCACAATTGCATACCCACTTTGATTGTTCCCTTTATATATTTATTTCTTCCTTAGCATTTAACGTACTCAAAATCACTCTTTCTTCAAAGTCGCTCTACTAATTTTGGATAGAAGTGTCCAACAACGCCAACCATTCAACCTGTATTTTCCCTTCATTCAGGCAATCAGTCATCAATGCTCATTTGCATCTCACACACAGTCTCCAAGAAGGAGACTTTCTATCACATCGGTCCCAATTCATCCAAGCTCACCACACAACATTCACATACCATTTTCATCTCAAGGTTCCCGATAGAACAATCCACCAATCCAAAAAAAAAACTCAACACACAACAAAAACTGCTGGCAAATCAATCAGAAGTCTTTCTTTGTTTTTAAATTTGAAGAACCCAATCTCTCAGAATCAGCACGCATATAGAAGTTTGTATAATCTTATAACACAACCAGTCAATTATTTCTATTGAATGTGAATGTCTTAAATTCACAATTTTGATTCTTCCAATTCCTGAAAGCATGTTCTGTCGGTTCTTACTTAACATGCACTAGTGTGGATCAGTTTCTGCTCGCAAACAGATTTCTCTCTTTTCCTCTCATTTTTATCTTTCAAAAGCGTTTCTGTTCTGCGGTGCAAATTGGATAGACCACAGTCTAGCAAATTTCTGTGCACTAAAAGTTCAGCCAATTTTCATAATTTTAACACACATGCACAGCTCTCGCGCGCGTAAGGTAGATCCCAGCACCAATGATTCGTCACAGGCTGGCCATTTCCTGTGGTCGATCATGAGCTGGTCCCTCCCACGCACACGAGGACAGCACATTCTAAGTTTTATTTATCTTCTAGAAGCCAGTTGCATTCATTTACCACTTGATTTGCAAATTTTAACTTTAGTGTACATACACAATTTGATCTCTGGTCATTTGTCATTGGGCATACAACAGCATTGTCATACTCCTTGCATGGACAGGAGCTCTAACAATCTAAAAACGTTCTAATAATCTGACAATGACATGTCTTGCTTTCATATGGACATCTGTTATTTCTTCCTCTGTAGGAGCACAAGAGATCACAGGGGAGGAATCTAGTCACGCTGACAATTTGGCTTTTCCTCTGCCCCTTCCTCCACCCTTTGATTGGTATTGTTTTGCAAAACGACACGCTCTTGCCAAGTGTCCTCGTCTCCCACAGTTCCAACAGTTGTCAGAATCTGATGGGGGTTTTGAATTATATTGCGGCCTGCGACCTTGTTGGCCTCTACCTCTTCCTCTGGCCTGCTGGGACCCATGAAAGAAGACTGTTGTATCTTCATCTAGGTCAACATCATCATCATCGCCTAGATGAAATACATCAGAACTTTTGGCCCATTGCGTAGTTGTTGTCACACTTGCAATATCTACTTCCACCAAATGTTTCCTCACCCAGTTGCCGAAGTCGGGGGGGGAAACAGTGATGAGCGCGTTTTTAAGACGTTGCTGATAAGCACTCTCAGCCGCATCATCGAATGGGGTGCCACTGTGCACCCAGAATTCTTTTTCAAATCTTAATTGAATGGCGGTCTCATCACTTTTTATCTTTCCAGGTTTTGTCTCCTGAATTTGTTCTCTCTTCTCTTGTGAAGCTTTCAACCACATTCTAGCACAATTCAACTCTCTCTCTTTTCTTTTCTTTTTCAGTCCCTTTGTCGTTCTATCTACACTCTCCTCCAAAACATCAACCACCATCTTCCACACTTCAACTTTCAACGTCCCTTCTACTCCATACTTTTTCTTCCACTTTGGCATGTATTGCATACAATTAAGAAATTTACATGCCATGTACTTCTCATCTCCTTCAAGAGCTAGGGATTTACCGGTTTTGTTTCCCATCTTAATTAGGTATTTTAGGTTTATACAATTTTTTTTATTTTTATTTTCTTTGAGGATCCTCAATGCAGGTTTAAATTGACCTTCCACCAAATTCTCTTTGCGGTCAATTTATCCTACCAGTCGCACTCTCAACCACACAAACACCAGCGCTTTTTATTTTTAGGCCTATCCAGGATGGGTGTAAAACCCTCCAACACAGCTTGGAGGAACGGACAGAAAAAAGAATCTACGCCCTTCTTCAATTAGGAAAAAGAAACTCTGTTCTTTCTTAGCCCGTTCCTTCCACTGGGACTTGAACCCAAGCTGTTCTTTGGCCGGAGAAACGTACAAAGAAATATCTACACCCTTCTTTGATTAACAAAAAAGAAGCTCCGTGTTTCTTAGCACGTTCCTTCCACTGGGACTCTAACCCAAGCCAGATCCCTCAGCTTGGAAGAACAGACAAAGAAGAATCCACGCACTTCTTCGATGAACGAAAAAGAAGCTCTGCTTTTCTTAGTCTGTTACTTCCCCTGGGACTCGAACCCAAGCTATATTCCGTGCACCTCTACCTTTTACGCGTTTCACAACAACACAATCACACAACTTTAGGGCGTTAACTTACTTGTCCCCTGGTTCGTTGCACTGCCGGGTCCCGTCAATCCACCTCTGTCAGACGAAGGCAGACCTAAGACGCTGGCCCAGCGAAGAATTTCCTTCCCAGGTCTTTCTTTACCAGGTCCTCCTAATGGACGCTGGCCCGTCGACGGTGTACAGCGCGTCGTCCTCCGTCAGCCAGATGGCGGGTATGAGGGTCCCGGGTTTCGGCACCAAAATGTTAGGGTAGTGTTCACTCTAACTTATTTTGCAAGAACCACACTGGAGACAAGTTAGTCGTTTCAGACACCTGCAGGCGGAGAGTTCACTCGTCGCTGTGCTTACAGCGATGGTCGAATGAAGTCTGAAGTCAGGCCTCATCAGGTGCATATTTATTGAGAAGAAACACAGTGGGGTTGAAAGTGGGGGTGTGAGAACCCAGGATGGGGTGAAGACGCTCCCCTGCTGATCAAAGCATAGCAGGGGGCCTTTTACGACTTTGTGGAAACAAAGCAACTTTGATTGCTTCCTCTGCAGCTAGTCAATCAGGTGAAAATATCTTAGCACTTTGGTCTACTACTTTTGGTAAGACAGGACAAGCTAGGTAAATTATTACAGGTTACATTCCAACATAATCATACGATGAAGATATTCTGCAAACCCTAACATAAACCAAACGTTGCAGGTGGTCATTTCTGCATGCGCAGTGATAAACTCGGCACTCTGAAGCACCCAAGAGCGCTTTTTACTAGAAAACGTGCTCAGCTCGTCGAGAAAATGCGCTCTAAGCAATACAATTAAAAATGCTTATAAAACATAAACCAAACGTTGCAGGACGTCATTTCTTCATGCGCAGTGATAAACTCGGCACTCTGAAGCACCCAAGAGCACTTTTTACTTTGCCAACCTAACCAGAGTGACGGGAGAGGCACCATCCAGAAAACGTGCTCAGCTCGTCGAGAAAATGCGATTTAAGCAATAAAACTAAAAATGCTTATAAAACATAGACCAAACGTTGCAGGTGGTCATTTCTTCATGCGCAGTGATAAACTCGGCACTCTCAAGCCCCCAAGAGCGCTTTTTACTAGAAAACGTGCTCAGCTCGTCGAGAAAATGCGCTCTAAGCAATACAATTAAAAATGCTTATAAAACATAAACCTAACGTTGCAGGTGGTCATTTCTGCATGCGCAGTGATAAACTGGGCACTCTGAAGCCCCCAAGAGCACTTTTTACTATGCCAACCTAACCAGAGTGACGGGAGAGGCACCATCCAGAAAACGTGCTCAGCTCGTCGAGATAATGCGATTTAAGCAATAAAACAAAAAATGCTTATAAAACATAAACCAAACGTTGCAGGTGGTCATTTCTGCATGCGCAGTGATAAACTCGGCACTCTGAAGCACCCAAGAGCGCTTTTTACTAGAAAACGTGCTCAGCTCGTCGAGAAAATGCGCTCTAAGCAATACAATTAAAAATGCTTATAAAACATAAACCAAACGTTGCAGGTGGTCATTTCTTCATGCGCAGTGATAAACTCGGAACTCTGAAGCACCCAAGAGCACTTTTTACTTTGCCAACCTAACCAGAGTGACGGGAGAGGCACCATCCAGAAAACGTGCTCAGCTCGTCGAGAAAATGCGATTTAAGCAATAAAACTAAAAATGCTTATAAAACATAAACCAAACGTTGCAGGTGGTCATTTCTTCATGCGCAGTGATAAACTCGGCACTCTCAAGCCCCCAAGAGCGCTTTTTACTATGCCAACCTAACCAGAGTGACAGGAGAGGCACCATCCAGAAAACGTGCTCAGCTCGTCGAGAAAATGCGATTTAAGCAATAAAATAAAAATGCTTATAAAACATAAACCAAACGTTGCAGGTGGTCATTTCTTCATGCGCAGTGATAAACTCGGCACTCTGAAGCACCCAAGAGCGCTTTTAACTAGAAAACGTGCTCAGCTCGTCGAGAAAATGCGCTCTAAGCAATACAATTAAAAATGCTCATAAAACATAAACCAAACGTTGCAGGTGGTCATTTCTTCATGTGCAGTGATAAACTCGGCACTCTGAAGCACCCAAGAGCGCTTTTTACTTTGCCAACCTAACCAGAGTGACGGGAGAGGCACCATTAAGAAAACGTGCTCAGCTCATCGAGAAAATGCGATTTAAGCAATAAAACTAAAAATGCTTATAAAACATAAACCAAACGTTGCAGGTGGTCATTTCTGCATGCGCAGTGATAAACTGGGCACTCTGAAGCCCCCAAGAGCACTTTTTACTATGCCAACCTAACCAGAGTGACGGTAGAGGCACCATCCAGAAAACGTGCTCAGCTCGTCGAGAAAATGCGATTTAAGCAATAAAACTAAAAATGCTTATAAAACATAAACAAAACGTTGCAGGTGGTCATTTCTTCATGCGCAGTGATAAACTCGGCACTCTCAAGCCCCCAAGAGCGCTTTTTACTATGCCAACCTAACCAGAGTGACGGGAGAGCCACCATCCAGAAAACGTGCTCAGCTCGTCGAGAAAATGCGATTTAAGCAATAAAATTAAAAATGCTTATAAAACATAAACCAAACGTTGCAGGTGGTCATTTCTTCATGCGCAGTGATAAACCCGGCACTCTGAAGCACCCAAGAGCGCTTTTAACTAGAAAACGTGCTCAGCTCGTCGAGAAAATGCGCTATAAGCAATACAATTAAAAATGCTCATAAAACATAAACCAAACGTTGCAGGTGGTCATTTCTTCATGTGCAGTGATAAACTCGGCACTCTGAAGCACCCAAGAGCGCTTTTTACTTTGCCAACCTAACCAGAGTGACGGGAGAGGCACCATCCAGAAAACGTGCTCAGCTCATCGAGAAAATGCGATTTAAGCAATAAAACTAAAAATGCTTATAAAACATAAACCAAACGTTGCAGGTGGTCATTTCTGCATGCGCAGTGATAAACTGGGCACTCTGAAGCCCCCAAGAGCACTTTTTACTATGCCAACCTAACCAGAGTGACGGGAGAGGCACCATCCAGAAAACGTGCTCAGCTCGTCGAGAAAATGCGATTTAAGCAATAAAACAAAAAATGCTTATAAAACATAAACCAAACGTTGCAGGTGGTCATTTCTGTATGCGCAGTGATAAACTCGGCACTCTGAAGCACCCAAGAGCGCTTTTTACTAGAAAACGTGCTCAGCTCGTCGAGAAAATGCGCTCTAAGCAATACAATTAAAAATGCTTATAAAACATAAACCAAACGTTGCAGGTGGTCATTTCTTCATGCGCAGTGATAAACTCGGCACTCTGAAGCCCCAAAGAGCACTTTTTACTATGCCAACCTAACCAGAGTGACGGGAGAGGCACCATCCAGAAAACGTGCTCAGCTCGTCGAGAAAATGCGCTCGAAGCAATAAAATTAAAAATGCTTATAAAACATAAACCAAACGTTGCAGGTGGTCATTTCTTCATGCGCAGTGATAAACTCGGCACTCTGAAGCACCCAAGAGCACTTTTTACTTTGCCAACCTAACCAGAGTGACGGGAGAGGCACCATCCAGAAAACGTGCTCAGCTCGTCGAGAAAATGCGATTTAAGCAATAAAACTAAAAATGCTTATAAAACATAAACCAAACGTTGCAGGTGGTCATTTCTTCATGCGCAGTGATAAACTCGGCAGTCTCAAGCCCCCAAGAGCGCTTTTTACTATGCCAACCTAACCAGAGTGACGGGAGAGCCACCATCCAGAAAACGTGCTCAGCTCGTCGAGAAAATGCGATTTAAGCAATAAAATTAAAAATGCTTATAAAACATAAACCAAACGTTGCAGGTGGTCATTTCTTCATGCGCAGTGATAAACTCGGCACTCTGAAGCACCCAAGAGCGCTTTTAACTAGAAAACGTGCTCAGCTCGTCGAGAAAATGCGCTCTAAGCAATACAATTAAAAATGCTCATAAAACATAAACCAAACGTTGCAGGTGGTCATTTCTTCATGTGCAGTGATAAACTCGGCACTCTGAAGCACCCAAGAGCGCTTTTTACTTTGCCAACCTAACCAGAGTGACGGGAGAGGCACCATCCAGAAAACGTGCTCAGCTCATCGAGAAAATGCGATTTAAGCAATAAAACTAAAAATGCTTATAAAACATAAACCAAACGTTGCAGGTGGTCATTTCTGCATGCGCAGTGATAAACTGGGCACTCTGAAGCCCCCAAGAGCACTTTTTACTATGCCAACATAACCAGAGTGACGGGAGAGGCACCATCCAGAAAACGTGCTCAGCTCGTCGAGAAAATGCGATTTAAGCAATAAAACAAAAAATGCTTATAAAACATAAACCAAACGTTGCAGGTGGTCATTTCTGCATGCGCAGTGATAAACTCGGCACTCTGAAGCACCCAAGAGCGCTTTTTACTAGAAAACGTGCTCAGCTCGTCGAGAACATGCGCTCTAAGCAATACAATTAAAAATGCTTATGAAACATAAACCAAACGTTGCAGGTGGTCATTTCTTCATGCGCAGTGATAAACTCGGCAGTCTGAAGCACCCAAGAGCACTTTTTACTTTGCCAACCTCACCAGAGTGACGGGAGAGGCACCATCCAGAAAACGTGCTCAGCTCGTCGAGAAAATGCGATTTAAGCAATAAAACTAAAAAGGCTTATAAAACATAAACCAAACGTTGCAGGTGGTCATTTCTTCATGCGCAGTGATAAACTCGGCACTCTCAAGCCCCCAAGAGCGCTTTTTACTATGCCAACCTAACCAGAGTGACGGGAGAGCCACCATCCAGAAAACGTGCTCAGCTCGTCGAGAAAATGCGATTTAAGCAATAAAATTAAAAATGCTTATAAAACATAAACCAAACGTTGCAGGTGGTCATTTCTTCTTGCGCAGT
Organism: Syngnathus acus; assembly: GCF_901709675.1. NCBI lineage: Eukaryota > Metazoa > Chordata > Actinopteri > Syngnathiformes > Syngnathidae > Syngnathus > Syngnathus acus. The sequence goes on along the minus strand of NC_051103.1, from coordinate 78,677 downwards.
GATAAACTCGGCACTCTGAAGCAACCAAGAGCGCTTTTAACTAGAAAACGTGCTCAGCTCGTCGAGAAAATGCGCTCTAAGCAATACAATTAAAAATGCTCATGAAACATAAACCAAACGTTGCAGGTGGTCATTTCTTCATGTGCAGTGATAAACTCGGCACTCTGAAGCACCCAAGAGCGCTTTTTACTTTGCCAACCTAACCAGAGTGACGGGAGAGGCACCATCCAGAAAACGTGCTCAGCTCATCGAGAAAATGCGATTTAAGCAATAAAACTAAAAATGCTTATAAAACATAAACCAAACGTTGCAGGTGGTCATTTCTGCATGCGCAGTGATAAACTGGGCACTCTGAAGCCCCCAAGAGCACTTTTTACTATGCCAACCTAACCAGAGTGACGGGAGAGGCACCATCCAGAAAACGTGCTCAGCTCGTCGAGAAAATGCGATTTAAGCAATAAAACAAAAAATGCTTATAAAACATAAACCAAACGTTGCAGGTGGTCATTTCTGCATGCGCAGTGATAAACTCGGCACTCTGAAGCACCCAAGAGCGCTTTTTACTAGAAAACGTGCTCAGCTCGTCGAGAAAATGCGCTCTAAGCAATACAATTAAAAATGCTTATAAAACATAAACCAAACGTTGCAGGTGGTCATTTCTTCATGCGCAGTGATAAACTCGGCACTCTGAAGCACCCAAGAGCACTTTTTACTTTGCCAACCAGCCAGAGTGACTGGAGAGGCACCATCCATAAAACGTGCTCAGCTTGTCGAGAAAATGCGATTTAAGCAATAAAATTAAAAATGCTTATAAAACATAAACCAAACGTTGCAGGTGGTCATTTCTTCATGCGCAGTGATAAACTCGGCACTCTGAAGCACCCAAGAGAGCTTTTTACTAGAAAACGTGCTCAGCTCGTCGAGAAAATGCGCTCTAAGCAATACAATTAAAAATGCTCATAAAACATAAACCAAACGTTGCAGGTGGTCATTTCTGCATGCGCAGTGATAAACTGGGCACTCTGAAGCCCCCAAGAGCACTTTTTACTATGCCAACCTAACCAGAGTGACGGGAGAGGCACCATCCAGAAAACGTGCTCAGCTCGTCGAGAAAATGCGATTTAAGCAATAAAATTAAAAATGCTTATAAAACATAAACCAAACGTTGCAGGTGGTCATTTCTTCATGCGCAGTGATAAACTCGGCACTCTGAAGCACCCAAGAGCGCTTTTAACTAGAAAACGTGCTCAGCTCGTCGAGAAAATGCGCTCTAAGCAATACAATTAAAAATGCTCATAAAACATAAACCAACCGTTGCAGGTGGTCATTTCTTCATGTGCAGTGATAAACTCGGCACTCTGAAGCACCCAAGAGCGCTTTTAACTAGAAAACGTGCTCAGCTCGTAGAGAAAATGCGCTCTAAGCAATACAATTAAAAATGCTCATAAAACATAAACCAAACGTTGCAGGTGGTCATTTCTTCATGTGCAGTGATAAACTCGGCACTCTGAAGCACCCAAGAGCGCTTTTTACTTTGCCAACCTAACCAGAGTGACGGGAGAGGCACCATCCAGAAAACGTGCTCAGCTCATCGAGAAAATGCGATTTAAGCAATAAAACTAAAAATGCTTATAAAACATAAACCAAACGTTGCAGGTGGTCATTTCTGCATGCGCAGTGATAAACTGGGCACTCTGAAGCCCCCAAGAGCACTTTTTACTATGCCAACCTAACCAGAGTGACGGGAGAGGCACCATCCAGAAAACGTGCTCAGCTCGTCGAGAAAATGCGATTTAAGCAATAAAACAAAAAATGCTTATAAAACATAAACCAAACGTTGCAGGTGGTCATTTCTGCATGCGCAGTGATAAACTCGGCACTCTGAAGCACCCAAGAGCGCTTTTTACTAGAAAACGTGCTCAGCTCGTCGAGAAAATGCGCTCTAAGCAATACAATTAAAAATGCTTATAAAACATAAACCAAACGTTGCAGGTGGTCATTTCTGCATGCGCAGTGATAAACTGGGCACTCTGAAGCCCCCAAGAGCACTTTTTACTATGCCAACCTAACCAGAGTGACGGGAGAGGCACCATCCAGAAAACGTGCTCAGCTCGTCGAGAAAATGCGATTTAAGCAATAAAACAAAAAATGCTTATAAAACATAAACCAAACGTTGCAGGTGGTCATTTCTGCAGGCGCAGTGATAAACTCGGCACTCTGAAGCACCCAAGAGCGCTTTTTACTAGAAAACGTGCTCAGCTCGTCGAGAAAATGCGCTCTAAGCAATACAATTAAAAATGCTTATAAAACATAAACCAAACGTTGCAGGTGGTCATTTCTTCATGCGCAGTGATAAACTCGGCACTCTGAAGCACCCAAGAGCACTTTTTACTTTGCCAACCTAACCAGAGTGACGGGAGAGGCACCATCCAGAAAACGTGCTCAGCTCGTCGAGAAAATGCGATTTAAGCAATACAACTAAAAATGCTTATAAAACATAAACCAAACGTTGCAGGTGGTCATTTCTTCATGCGCAGTGATAAACTCGGCACTCTCAAGCCCCCAAGAGCGCTTTTTACTATGCCAACCTAACCAGAGTGACGGGAGAGCCACCATCCAGAAAACGTGCTCAGCTCGTCGAGAAAATGCGATTTAAGCAATAAATTAAAAATGCTTATAAAACATAAACCAAACGTTGCAGGTGGTCATTTCTTCATGCGCAGTGATAAACTCGGCACTCTGAAGCACCCAAGAGCGCTTTTTACTAGAAAACGTGCTCAGCTCGTCGAGAAAATGCGCTCTAAGCAATACAATTAAAAATGCTCATAAAACATAAACCAAACGTTGCAGGTGGTCATTTCTTCATGTGCAGTGATAAACTCGGCACTCTGAAGCACCCAAGAGCGCTTTTTACTTTGCCAACCTAACCAGAGTGACGGGAGAGGCACCATCCAGAAAACGTGCTCAGCTCGTTGAGAAAATGCGATTTAAGCAATAAAACTAAAAATGCTTATAAAACATAAACAAAACGTTGCAGGTGGTCATTTCTGCATGCGCAGTGATAAACTGGGCACTCTGAAGCCCCCAAGAGCACTTTTTACTATGCCAACCTAACCAGAGTGACGGGAGAGGCACCATCCAGAAAACGTGCTCAGCTCGTCGACAAAATGCGATTTAAGCAATAAAACAAAAAATGCTTATAAAACATAAACCAAACGTTGCAGGTGGTCATTTCTGCATGCGCAGTGATAAACTCGGCACTCTGAAGCACCCAAGAGCGCTTTTTACTAGAAAACGTGCTCAGCTCGTCGAGAAAATGCGCTCTAAGCAATACAATTAAAAATGCTTATAAAACATAAACCAAACGTTGCAGGTGGTCATTTCTGCATGCGCAGTGATAAACTGGGCACTCTGAAGCCCCCAAGAGCACTTTTTACTTTGCCAACCTAACCAGAGTGACGGGAGAGGCACCATCCAGAAAACGTGCTCAGCTCGTCGAGAAAATGCGATTTAAGCAATAAAACAAAAAATGCTTATAAAACATAAACCAAACGTTGCTGGTGGTCATTTCTGCATGCGCAGTGATAAACTCGGCACTCTGAAGCACCCAAGAGCGCTTTTAACTAGAAAACGTGCTCAGCTCGTCGAGAAAATGCGCTCTAAGCAATACAATTAAAAATGCTCATAAAACATAAACCAAACGTTGCAGGTGGTCATTTCTTCATGTGCAGTGATAAACTCGGCACTCTGAAGCACCCAGAGCGCTTTTTACTTTGCCAACCTAACCAGAGTGACGGGAGAGGCACCATCCAGAAAACGTGCTCAGCTCATCGAGAAAATGCGATTTAAGCAATAAAACTAAAAATGCTTATAAAACATAAACCAAACGTTGCAGGTGGTCATTTCTGCATGCGCAGTGATAAACTGGGCACTCTGAAGCCCCCAAGAGCACTTTTTACTATGCCAACCTAACCAGAGTGACGGGAGAGGCACCATCCAGAAAACGTGCTCAGCTCGTCGAGAAAATGCGATTTAAGCAATAAAACAAAAAATGCTTATAAAACATAAACCAAACGTTGCAGGTGGTCATTTCTGCATGCGCAGTGATAAACTCGGCACTCTGAAGCACCCAAGAGCGCTTTTTACTAGAAAACGTGCTCAGCTCGTCGAGAAAATGCGCTCTAAGCAATACAATTAAAAATGCTTATAAAACATAAACCAAACGTTGCAGGTGGTCATTTCTGCATGCGCAGTGATAAACTGGGCACTCTGAAGCCCCCAAGAGCACTTTTTACTATGCCAACCTAACCAGAGTGACGGGAGAGGCACCATCCAGAAAACGTGCTCAGCTCGTCGAGAAAATGCGATTTAAGCAATAAAACAAAAAATGCTTATAAAACATAAACCAAACGTTGCAGGTGGTCATTTCTGCATGCGCAGTGATAAACTCGGCACTCTGAAGCACTCAAGAGCGCTTTTTACTAGAAAACGTGCTCAGCTCGTCGAGAAAATGCGCTCTAAGCAATACAATTAAAAATGCTTATAAAACATAAACCAAACGTTGCAGGTGGTCATTTCTTCATGCGCAGTGATAAACTCGGCACTCTGAAGCACCCAAGAGCGCTTTTAACTAGAAAACGTGCTCAGCTCGTCGAGAAAATGCGCTCTAAGCAATACAATTAAAAATGCCCATAAAACATAAACCAAACGTTGCAGGTGGTCATTTCTTCATGTGCAGTGATAAACTCGGCACTCTGAAGCACCCAAGAGCGCTTTTTACTTTGCCAACCTAACCAGAGTGACGGGAGAGGCACCATCCAGAAAACGTGCTCAGCTCATCGAGAAAATGCGATTTAAGCAATAAAACAAAAAATGCTTATAAAACATAAACCAAACGTTGCAGGTGGTCATTTCTGCATGCGCAGTGATAAACTGGGCACTCTGAAGCCCCCAAGAGCACTTTTTACTATGCCAACCTAACCAGAGTGACGGGAGAAGCACCATCCAGAAAACGTGCTCAGCTCGTCGAGAAAATGCGATTTAAGCAATAAAACAAAAAATGCTTATAAAACATAAACCAAACGTTGCAGGTGGTCATTTCTGCATGCGCAGTGATAAACTCGGCACTCTGAAGCACCCAAGAGCGCTTTTTACTAGAAAACGTGCTCAGCTCGTCGAGAAAATGCGCTCTAAGCAATACAATTAAAAATGCTTATAAAACATAAACCACACGTTGCAGGTGGTCATTTCTTCATGCGCAGTGATAAACTCGGCACTCTGAAGCACCCAAGAGCACTTTTTACTTTGCCAACCTAACCAGAGTGACGGGAGAGGCACCATCCAGAAAACGTGCTCAGCTCGTCGAGAAAATGCGATTTAAGCAATAAAACTAAAAATGCTTATAAAACATAAACCAAACGTTGCAGGTGGTAATTTCTTCATGCGCAGTGATAAACTCGGCACTCTCAAGCCCCCAAGAGCGCTTTTTACTATGCCAACCTAACCAGAGTGACGGGAGAGCCACCATCCAGAAAACGTGCTCAGCTCGTCGAGAAAATGCGATTTAAGCAATAAAATTAAAAATGCTTATAAAACATAAACCAAACGTTGCAGGTGGTCATTTCTTCATGCGCAGTGATAAACTCGGCACTCTGAAGCACCCAAGAGCGCTTTTTACTAGAAAACGTGCTCAGCTCGTCGAGAAAATGCGCTCTAAGCAATACAATTAAAAATGCTCATAAAACATAAACCAAACGTTGCAGGTGGTCATTTCTTCATGTGCAGTGATAAACTCGGCACTCTGAAGCACCCAAGAGCGCTTTTTACTTTGCCAACCTAACCAGAGTGACGGGAGAGGCACCATCCAGAAAACGTGCTCAGCTCGTTGAGAAAATGCGATTTAAGCAATAAAACTAAAAATGCTTATAAAACATAAACCAAACGTTGCAGGTGGTCATTTCTGCATGCGCAGTGATAAACTGGGCCCTCTGAAGCCCCCAAGAGCACTTTTTACTATGCCAACCTAACCAGAGTGACGGGAGAGGCACCATCCAGAAAACGTGCTCAGCTCGTCGAGAAAATGCGATTTAAGCAATAAAACAAAAAATGCTTATAAAACATAAACCAAACGTTGCAGGTGGTCATTTCTGCATGCGCAGTGATAAACTCGGCACTCTGAAGCACCCAAGAGCGCTTTTTACTAGAAAACGTGCTCAGCTCGTCGAGAAAATGCGCTCTAAGCAATACAATTAAAAATGCTTATAAAACATAAACCAAACGTTGCAGGTGGTCATTTCTGCATGCGCAGTGATAAACTGGGCATTTTGAAGCCCCCAACAGCACTTTTTACTATGCCAACCTAACCAGAGTGACGGGAGAGGCACCATCCAGAAAACGTGCTCAGCTCGTCGAGAAAATGCGATTTAAGCAATAAAACAAAAAATGCTTATAAAACATAAACCAAACGTTGCAGGTGGTCATTTCTGCATGCGCAGTGATAAACTCGGCACTCTGAAGCACCCAAGAGCGCTTTTTACTATGCCAACCTAACCAGAGTGACGGGAAAGCCACCATCCCGAAAACGTGCTCAGCTCGTCGAGAAAATGCGATTTAAGCAATAAAATTAAAAATACTTATAAAGCATAAACCAAAAGTTGCAGGTGATCATTTCTTCATGCGCAGTGATAAACTCGGCACTCTGAAGCACCCAAGAGCGCTTTTTACTAGAAAACGTGCTCAGCTCGTCGAGAAAATGCGCTCTAGCAATACAATTAAAAATGCTTATAAAACATAAACCAAACGTTGCAGGTGGTCATTTCTTCATGCGCAGTGATAAACTCGGCACTCTGAAGCACCCAAGAGCACTTTTTACTTTGCCAACCTAACCAGAGTGACGGGAGAGGCACCATCCAGAAAACGTGCTCAGCTCGTCGAGAAAATGCGATTTAAGCAATAAAACTAAAAATGCTTATAAAACATAAACCAAACGTTGCAGGTTGTCATTTCTTCATGCGCAGTGATAAACTCGGCACTCTGAAGCACCCAAGAGCGCTTTTTACTATGCCAACCTAACCAGAGTGACGTGAGGCGACCGGGCGCGGACGCTAACTCACGCCCGGCAAGAGCGCTCGGAAGGCGGATAGGCTTTCACGGAAGCGCCGCCAGCCGGTCCGCGGGCCAAATAGGGTTCCATAAGGGACCGGGCGCGGACGCTAACCCACGCCCGGCAGGAGCGCTCGGAAGGCGAATTGGCTTTCACGGAAGCACCGCAAGCAGGTCCGCGGGCCAAATAGGGTTCCCTAAGGGACCGGGCGCGGACGCAAACCCACGCCCGGCAGGAGCGCTCGGAAGGCGGATAGGCTTTCACGGAAGCCCCGCCAGCAGGTCCGCGGGCCAAATAGGTTCCATAAGGGACCGGGCGCGGACGCTAAACCACGCACTCAACTCGGCACTCTGAAGTACCCAAGAGCGCTTTTTACTAGAAAACGTGCTCAGCTCGTCGAGAAAATGCGCTCTAAGCAATACAATTAAAAATGCTTATAAAACATAAACCAAACGTTGCAGGTGGTCATTTCTTCATGCGCAGTGATAAACTCGGCACTCTGAAGCACCCAAGAGCACTTTTTACTTTGCCAACCTAACCAGAGTGACGGGAGAGGCACCATCCAGAAAACGTGCTCAGCTCGTCGAGAAAATTCGATTTCAGCAATAAAACTAAAAATGCTTATAAAACATAAACCAAACGTTGCAGGTGGTCATTTCTTCATGCGCAGTGATAAACTCGGCACTCTGAAGCCCCCAAGAGCGCTTTTTACTATGCCAACCTAACCAGAGTGACGGGAGAGCCACCATCCAGAAAACGTGCTCAGCTCGTCGAGAAAATGCGATTTAAGCAATAAAATTAAAAATGCTTATAAAACATAAACCAAACGTTGCAGGTGGTCATTTCTTCATGCGCAGTGATAAACTCGGCACTCTGAAGCACCCAAGAGCGCTTTTAACTAGAAAACGTGCTCAGCTCGTCGAGAAAATGCGCTCTAAGCAATACAATTAAAAATGCTCATAAAACATAAACCAAACGTTGCAGGTGGTCATTTCTTCATGTGCAGTGATAAACTCGGCACTCTGAAACACCCAAGAGCGCTTTTTACTTTGCCAACCTAACCAGAGTGACGGGAGAGGCACCATCCAGAAAACGTGCTCAGCTCATCGAGAAAATCCAATCAAACCCGGAAGTAACCGTTGCGCATCAGACTTTGCAGGAACCTCGCTTGGGATCTCAACAGCGGACCATTGTTCTTGCAGCAAGATTTCTTTTTGGTTTGTTTTCATTGTTCGGGAACTTTGATTGAGGAGCGATCTCGTCGAGGAGCGATCACGACGAGGCTTCTTCCCTGTCGGGAGGTCGCCGAGCCACCAGACGTCGGAGCCTTCCGGCGCCATCGGCTCCGCGGCCGGCGTCGGATTACGCTCCAGCGACTCCAGACCCGTGGCCGCCACCGGGGTTCCTCCCGGCGCTATCAGACTCGCGGCCGCATTAGGGTCCCACTCCAGCGTTGCCGGATTCGCGGCCGTCGCCGGACCTCGAGCCAGAAACGCTGGACCCGCGGCCGTTGCCGGACTTCGTCCCAGCAACGCCGGACCTGCGGCCGTCGGCGGACTGCGTGCCAGCAACGCCGGACCCGCGGCCTTCACCGGACCTCTAGCTACCTGCGCCGGACCAGCGATCATCCCTCCAGGAGCCTAGCCAACACCAGGTACCAGGAGGCCAGCTACCACCAGGCCCAGTAGGCAAACGCCATCAGCCCCAAGAGGACACCCACCATCAGGCCTAGTAGGCTAACACCACCAGCCCAGGAGGAGAGCTACCATCAGGTATTGATTGATAGCCGGGATGGCCATGAAAGTGCTTCAGAAGGATATGGAGGAGCTGAAGTTATCAATGCAAGTGATGTCTTCAAACGTGGAAATCATAATGAAACAACAGGCCATTATAACAGAGCTGATGGGAGAGGTGAAGCAGCTCAAACAATTAAACATTGAACAAAATAAGAAAATTGTCAGCCTGGAAATTAGATTAGACAATTTGGAGCAGTACTCAAGAATGAGCGATGTTATCATCAGTGGTCTAAGGATCAAACCACGGAGCTACCAGCAGGCTGTGAAAGGCCTTGCTTCAGAGGATAATCCTGAACATGAGGAGACAACAGAGGAGCAGGTAAAAACTTTCCTCCAGAGTAAAGACATCGCCATTGACATTGTCAATATTGAGGCATGCCACACTCTACCAACTAAGAGTCTAAATGGTAAGCCTGTCATACCATCTATAATTGTCCGATTTACAAACAGGAAAAGTAAGATAAATCTGCTCAAGCAAGGTAGAAAACTAAAAGGCACGAACGTGTACATTAATGAACACCTCACCAAGAAAAATGGTGAAATAGCTAAGAAAGCAAGAGCTCTTAAGAAAAGCGGTAAAATACAGTCCACTTGGACTGCTGGTTGTAAGGTGTTCATCAAACCTGTTGGGGCAGCAGAAAGTTCTCATGGTTTCTGCATCAGTGCCATAGAGCAACTTAAGAGGTACGAAGGAGACTAGTAACCTGTACATCTTTCTGTTGAACCTCAAGTTGTGGTACCTTTAGATCATGGAATGTAAAAACCTGGTGAAATTATCAACCCACCATGAATAGTACTGACAAATGCCTTTCATTTCCAACTGGTGTGTTTAACAAACAAGCACTGATAACTGAAAATGAAGAACTTGATTTGAAAACATTTGACTTCACTGACCATAAGGGATTTGACATAGAGAACAATATTGATCCTGAGAATAACTTCTTCATCAACTACACTCAAAGGAACAGCAAATACTATACTGTAGAGCAATTTAACAAGAATGTGACAACAAATAGAGCATTATCAATTATACATTTTAATAGTAGGAGCTTGAAAGCAAACATCTCTAAGATCAAACAATGTTTAAAAGATATGAATAATCCGTTTACTGTAATTGCAATATCTGAAACCTGGTTAAAGGGAGATCAGTCTGAAAAGATTGACATAGAGGGGTATGAGAGTTATACATTAAATAGGAAGGTAAAAAGATGTGGAGGAGTTGCTCTATTCATAGATAAAAACTATAAGTGTAAGATAGTAAGAAGTATGTCTCAAGCAATAGATAATATCATGGAATGTATTACAGTTGAAATAGAAATGGAATCATCTAAAAACATTCTGGTGAGCTGTGTATACAGATGTCCAGGTTCATGTATTGAGACATTTAGTGAATTATTATCAGGAATGTATGAAAGAAAAATCAATACGAAAATGGTGTACGTCTGTGGCGATTATAATATAGATCTATTGAACCCACTTCAGCTGACTCCAGTAACAGAATTTATTAACTTAATGTACAGTATGAGTCTCTACCCTGCAATAACCCGTCCGACTAGAATTACATCTCACAGTGCCACAATAATTGATAATATATTTACAAATGTAATTGAAAAGAAAGTCAAAACTGGACTGATAATAAATGATTCAAGCGACCACCTGCCAGTGTTTGCAGTGATCCAGGACTGTACAAAGAAAAAAAAGGATGCTATAACTTTTAAAATGTGTAGAATGAACTCTGGTAATTCATTTAACTCATTCAAAAATGATCTTTTAACACAAGACTGGAAAAAGGTATATGTGGGTGATGTAAATGAAGCCTACAACACATTCATGGCCATTATATCCGAACTTTATGACAAACACTGTCCTCTTGTAAAGAAAGCAGTTAAACTAAATTCGGTGGAAAAACCATGGCTGACAAAGGGAATCTTAAGTGCTTGCAAGAAGAAAAACCTATTATACAAAGATTTCTTAAAGATAAGAACAAAGGAAGCTGAATTAAAATATAAGATCTACAAAAACAAATTGATTAAAATAATGAGAAACAGTAAAAGGGACTACTATAGCAAGATACTGGAGGAAAACAAGAGTAATACAATAATAACATGGAAAGTGTTAAATGAGATTATTAAAAACAGAACTGGAAAGCCAGGATATCCTTCTTACTTTGTAAACAGTAATAACATAACTATAAATGATCTTACTATGATTGCTGAGGAGTTTAATGATTACTATGTTGGTATTGGGCCTACTTTGGCAGAGGAAGTAGCAAAAAAAGGGAGTACAAGTGACCTACTTAAGGATGTACCCATAGCCGAAAGTATGGTTCTAAGGGGAACGAATGAGAAGGAAATAATAGAAATTGTTAGAGAACTTAAAGGTAAAAAGTCAACCGACTGTAACGGGATAGATATGTCACTTGTTAAAAATATTATTGAATTTGTGGTGAAACCCCTTACACATATCTGCAACCAATCTCTGACAAATGGTGTTTTTCCGAGTGAAATGAGAACTGCTAAAATTATTCCGATATATAAAGCTGGAGACAAACATATATTCTCAAATTACAGACCAATATCTCTACTCCCACAATTCTCCAAAATATTAGAAAAAATATTCTATAAAAGGCTTGATGATTTTATTACAAAACAAAATATTCTGTGTGACCAACAGTATGGATTTCGGAAAAATAGGACCACCACACTAGCTTTGTTAGATTTCGTAGCTGAAATAACTACAGCTATTGAAAATAGACGATATGTTGTAGGTGTTTTCTTGGATCTTAAAAAGGCTTTTGATACTGTAAATTATGAAATACTGTTAACAAAACTTGAAAGATATGGGATACAAGATATGTCACTCACTTGGTTAAACAGTTATTTATCAAACAGGACTCAATATGTGCAACTTATGGACTGTAAATCAAAACTACAGCAGGTAAAGTGTGGGGTTCCTCAGGGCTCAATATTAGGCCCCTTGTTATTTATTTTGTATGTCAATGATATATGCAAGGTCTCCAGGTTACTCAAGGCCGTAGTTTTTGCAGATGACACAAACCTGCTTTGCAGTGGGGAGGACCTGGATCAACTACTGGATACTGTGGGAATTGAAATGGGAAAATTACAGAGTTGGTTTGATACAAATAAACTAACACTAAATTTAAGTAAAACAAAGTATATTATATTTGGAAACCGTCCGACCAACACAGACAAAATTCTTACAATAAATAATATAGAAATAGAAAGAGTAAATGAAGTAAAATTTCTTGGAGTGCTTATAGATAATAAATTAAGTTGGAAACCACATATAATGTATATCAAATCAAAAATTTCAAAATCACTAGCAGTATTATATAAAGTAAAAGACCTTATAAATCAGTCATCATTATATTCCTTGTACTGCTCCTTCATACTCCCATACATTATGTACTGTGTGGAGGTGTGGGGCAATACGTACAAAACAAACACAGATCCAATCTTCATTCTTCAAAAGAAAGCAATACGACTTGTAAATAATGCTGATTATAGAGAACCATCTAACCCTCTCTTTATTAAATTGAACTCACTGAAATACAACGACCTAGTCGACTTTAAAACCATCCAACTCATGTACAAAATAAAAAATAATCAATTACCAAACAGTATCCAGAGGTTGTTTGAGTGGAGGGAAAGTACCCATTATTTAAGAGGAACACGTATGTTTAAAAGAGATTTGGTGAGAACAAACTTAAAGTTACATTGTATAACAGTTAGAGGTGTGGAACTATGGAACACCAGCAGTGACGAATTAAAGAACTGTAGTACCTTACCTAAGTTTAAAAAAATGTATAAGGACAAAATATTGACGGGATACCGTAACATGCTGTGAAGTTGTTTAAGTTGCTTTTGTATTTTAATGAGAAAATATATAGTATATATATATATATATATATATATGTATATATATATATATATATATAAATATGTATAAAATGTATATATGGTTTTTTTTTCTTTAATATATTGACAATGGACAATTTCTTGACAGAATTAAATAGAAACATGTAGTTACATGGGGTAGAGTCCGATAAGCTTAGGCTTCCTTCTACTCCCTTTTTGAACAAATATGATTTTACGATAAAGGAAAATTATAATGCAATATCTTTTTTTCTTTTATATTCTATTGTACTATGGAGTTATCATTTTTCTGTATTTTATTTTATTTTTTTGTATTTCTTTAATGTTCGAAATAAACGTTAAAAAAAAAAAAAAAATGCGATTTAAGCAATAAAACTAAAAATGCTTATAAAACATAAACCAAACGTTGCAGGTGGTCATTTCTGCATGCGCAGTGATAAACTGGGCACTCTGAAGCCCCCAAGAGCACTTTTTACTATGCCAACCTAACCAGAGTGACGGGAGAGGCACCATCCAGAAAACGTGCTCAGCTCGTCGAGAAAATGCGATTTAAGCAATAAAACAAAAAATGCTTCTAAAACATAAACCAAACGTTGCAGGTGGTCATTTCTGCATGCGCAGTGATAAACTCGGCACTCTGAAGCACCCAAGAGCGCTTTTTACTAGAAAACGTGCTCAGCTCGTCGAGAAAATGCGCTCTAAGCAATACAATTAAAAATGCTTATAAAACATAAACCAAACGTTGCAGGTGGTCATTTCTTCATGCGCAGTGATAAACTCGGCACTCTGAAGCACCCAAGAGCACTTTTTACTTTGCCAACCTAACCAGAGTGACGGGAGAGGCACCATCCAGAAAACGTGCTCAGCTCGTCGAGAAAATGCGATTTAAGCAATAAAACTAAAAATGCTTATAAAACATAAACCAAACGTTGCAGGTGGTAATTTCTTCATGCGCAGTGATAAACTCGGCACTCTCAAGCCCCAAGAGCGCTTTTTACTATGCCAACCTAACCAGAGTGACGGGAGAGCCACCATCCAGAAAACGTGCTCAGCTCGTCGAGAAAACGTAACCGATCTAAGCAGATCGTGAACCCGCAAGTTTGTTAGCAGACTGCTAACAGCTGATTTACCGGAGAACAGCTGATTGAGCTGTCAAAGAGAGCTACGACCAACGTGAGCAATATGGGGCCGAAAAAAAACCTAACCATGTCCACGGAGGAGGTCGAGGACATAAAAAGGTCACTTGACTTCCTTTCGGAAGAAGTTTCTGCTGTAAGGATGCAGCAGAAAAACATCTTGGCACTGGTGGAAGAGGTAAAGGTATGCTCAATGCTGAGAAGGACAAGCGGCTTGCCTACCTTGAAAGTCGGGTAGCGGACATCGAGCAATACACAAGAATAAATGACATTGTCATCACGGGAATAGCGATCAAACCTATATCTTATGCAAGGGCAGTGACGGCAAGTAACGATGGATGTGAGCAACATGCAAGCTCAGCCGAGCAACAGGTAGCTGAGTTTCTGCAAACTAAAGGAATAACTATGGACTCCAACCAGGTCGAAGCATGTCATCCACTGCCCAGAAGAAACAGCAACGACAAGCCTGCAGTCATTCTGAAATTTGTCAACAGGAAGCACAAAGTTGCACTTCTAAAACAGGGTAAGTTGCTCAAAGGTACAGACATCTACATAAATGAACATTTGACAAAGACCAATGCGGATATTGCAAAGAAAGCACGTCACTTGAGAAGAATGAAAAAAATACAGAGTACATGGACCAGAAATTGCAAGATATACATCAAGCTTAATGGATCACCAGAAGAGGCCAAGATACTGATGGTGAGGAGTATTGAGGAACTGGAAAAGCTCGAATAAGTATCCTCAACTGGAGTGGACTTGGAACTGAATGGAGGTAACAACACAAAACACAAACATAATGTTCAGGGACACTACTCAACCTACATCAAGCAACAATGGACAGGTAACACAGTGGATACAAGAACATGAACAACTCCAACTGACGTTTGATTACAGTGAAAGCAGCACTCTGGACATAGATCAGGACATCGACCCAGACAATAATTTCTTCTCCACCACAAACAACACATGTTATTATTACAGCAATGATCAGTACAATACGGACATCTTAACAAAAGATAAGCTATCTATTATCCATTTCAATAGCCGGAGTCTATATAAAAATTTTAGTAGCATTCGGGATTACTTAAACACATTCAAACAATCATTTAATATAATAACTATTTCTGAGACCTGGATTACGACTGAGAAGGGAATGCACTTTGAGATGGAAGGCTATGAATTCATATGCAACAACAGACAGAGCAAAGCGGGGGGTGGTGTTGCAATCTATGTTGATTTGAATATGAAATTCAAGATTGTAGAGGCTATGACACAGGTGGTGGACAATCTTCTTGAATGTCTCACGATACAGATTTGTGTTGAAAAGAAAAAAGACATTATTATAAGTTGTGTCTATAGAGCTCCTGGTTCTAGCATTGATACATTCACAGAATGGATAGAAAGTGTGATTATGAACGTGTTAGGGTCATTATTGTTTTTTTTTTAGTTTTAGCATGCATAAAGTACTTCATACATTTGTTAACTGCGTTGAAGCTTTTTGACTTTGTCAGGGACTTCCATTTAAACAAAATTATAATTATTTTTTTTTTTACTAAATTATAAAGTGCTCTGGTGAAAGAAGCTACTTTTGCCTTGTTCGGGTCATTTCGTAGCGGTTAAAATTTTCGATTATAAAACAATAAAAAATGCCAACAATGAAATCATAAACACACAATCAACCAACAGCCTCTTCGTCCAACCACTTTAGCTTCATTTAGGGGCTTTTTGCGAGCCATTTGAGTGTGGGGGCGGTGCTTTTGAGTGCGGGGGTGGTGACTTGCAGAGTACACATCGCGATTTCCCAGCATGCAACAATGAGGAGAAGAGCAATTGTAAATAAAGTTTTGGATCACACCTTTGCTGCAAATTGACAGGACGCAACAATAAGGAGAAGATTGACTGCAAACGAAGCTTTGGATCACACCTTTGCTGCAAATTCACAGGACGCAACAATGAAGAGATTGAATGTAAATGAAGCTTTGGACCACATCTTTGCTGCAAATGAGGGAGAGGACACACAGGATCTTAGCGAGGGAAATGAGCAGGCCTCTGAGGACGAAGATGATGTGGAGTACCAATTGGAAGAAACAACTGATGAGTCTGAAGAGGAGGTCACTGGTGCTGAAGTTGCCCCTGCTGAATCATTCCAATCCAAATGTGGCAACATACGTTGGAGCACAGTTCCTCCTGATGTGCATGGAAGGACAGCTGCTGCAAACATCATCAAAATGACCCCAGGCGTCACGAGGTTTGCTGTGACAAGAGTAAATGACATCAAGACGTGCTTTGATCTGTTTTTGCCATTGTCACTAAAAAACGTCATAATTGCTATGACAAACCTTGAGGGGAAAAAAGTCCATGGCAACACGTGGAAAGACATTGATGAGACGTTCCTGGATGCCTACTTTGGTGTTCTACTCCTTGCTGGAGTTTACAGATCCAGCAATGAGGCAACTGAGAGTCTCTGGGATAAAACAACGGGCAGACATATTTTCCGGGCAACAATGTCTCTTCAGACCTTTCAAATGATCTCAGGAGTCCCCTGATTTGACAATCGAGACACCAGAGCAAAATCTGACAAGCTTGCTCCCATCAGGGATGTTTGGGAGAGATGGGTGCAACTCCTTCCACTGATGTTCAACCCAGGGCCAGAGGTGACAGTGGATGAACGTTTTCTCCCTTTCCGGGGAAAATGCCCATTCCGGCAATACATGCCCACCAAGCCAGGCAAATATGGCATAAAAATCTGGGCAGCCTGTGATGCTAAAACAAGCTATGCGTGGAACCTACAGATTTACACAGGCAAATCTGCAAGCGGCATCCCTGAAAAAAAACAAGGAAAACGTGTAGTTCTCGATTTGACTACTGGACTGCAGGGTCACAACATCACTTGTGACAATTTTTTTACCAGCTATGACCTTGGACAAGAACTTCTCAAGAGGAAACTCACCATGGTGGGCACAGTAAGAAAAAATAAACCTGAGCTGCCCGCTGAAATGTTGCTGGTGAAGGACAGGGCTCCACTTTCCTCCAAATTTGTTTTCACAGATACCACCACTGTTGTTTCATATTGTCCAAAAAAAAGACGGAATGTGTTACTGATGTCCACTCTTCACAAAGATGCTGCTGTGTCATCAGGAAGAGACAAAAAGCCCATCATAATCCTGGACTACAACAAAAACAAAGGAGGAGTGGACAATCTGGACAAGCTGACTGCCACATACACTTGCCAGCGAATGACCAGGAGATGGCCAATGGTTGTGTTTTACAACATCCTCAATGTGTCTGCATACAATGCATTTGTGTTGTGGACCCATATTGACCAAGGGTGGAATGCAACCAAAAACACCAAGCGGAGAATTTTTATTGAGGAGCTCGGGAATTCCCTTATCCAGCCGCACATCAAGCAACGGGAACGGGTGCCCCGAGACCGAGTTGCTGCAGACTTGGTCAGACAGCTTCAGGGTTCACCAAGCACGCCATCCACATCCACAGCAACCAGAAGAACATCAGCATCACCTTCCCCTTCAGCAACCAGTCCTGCCTCAAGCACTCCATCCACATCCACAGCCACAGAGCCAGTGAGACCACCTCGCTCAAAAAGAAAGAGGTGTCAGGTCTGCCCTAGCAGTATGGACAGAAAAACATACATAGTGTGCATCACCTGCAAGAAAAACATCTGCAAAGAACACGCTAACAGTGTTTGCAACACATGCATGTAAACACACACAAGCACGCGTGCGCACACACACCTACACACACCTACACACACCCACACACACACACACACACAGGCATGTTCTTTGCCCATACATAGTATTTGTAGAACAAGTACTTGATTTCTTTTGGTGATTTTCTCGATTGGTTGTTGTTTATTTGACCTTGCAAATCTTTGTTTTATTGTATTTTTTTATTATTTATGACTGTTCTGTTTTCCATATTGTTTAATATTGTATTAAAGTTCTATTGTGTGGAAAAAAAAGACTTGTTTTTGCACTTTTCTTGAAGTAAATATATACAGGTCCAAAATGACCCGAAACACCATAGATGTTACTATATTTGATAAGATTAAAATGAAAATTTTTTTTTGTTGAACATTTAAGAAATGTGTTTTAATATCTCTCAGTTACACTCAGGTAACAGAACATCTGATTATTTTGTTGCCTTCTTCTCTTAAGGTTCATTTGACCACTTTTTAGACATTGAAAATTAGGGGTATGGTGTTAAACCAAAGGCCCAGGGGGCCACAAAAAAATATTAAAACCAATCTTTTCATGGATAAGGGAGCCCAACCAGCTAAACAAGAGTTAAGAAAAACATTGGATGATAAAAGATTGTTTTTAGGGTATTTTATGGCTGATTTAATACACGGTCCAACATGACCCGCTAACACCACAGATGGCAGCAAAAAGCTAACAGAGCAGCAAACAAAAAGGCAATAAAAATATTTTTATTTGCGGGGATTATAACATTGATCTATTAAACCCAAATAAGCAACAAAATATTGATGATTTTTTAAATTTAATGCATAGCCTGAGTCTCTTTCCTACAATCACTAGACCCACGAGAGTAACATCACAGAGTGCTACTCTGATAGATAACATATTCACCAATATAATAGAAAACAGGACAACAAGCGGGTTATTAATTACTGATATTACTGACCACCTTCCAGTGTTTACAGTATATGACAATAATTTCAAATCTGAAATTGGGGTGTATAAACAACAAAGAAGAATTAGGACAGATGAGACAATTGCTACTCTAAAACATGAATTAATGCAACAGAACTGGGATGCAATATATGAAGAAAAAGATGTAAATAATGCATACCATAAATTGATGACTATATTCACTTCATTATATAATAAGCATTGTCCAATCAAGGAATATAATAAAAAAACTAAATATAAGGACAGTCCATGGTTGACGAAAGGCTTAAGAAATGCCTGTAAAAAGAAGAATTTACTCTATAGGAACTTCATAAAACAGAGAACAGAAGGCGCTGAAGATAAATATAAGAGATATAAGAATAAATTAACTAATATTATAAGATTAAGTAAGAAAGAATATTATAAGAATAAATTAGAGGATAACAAAAATAATATTAAGGGAATATGGACTCTCCTAAACCACATTATTAGAGAAGGTACCGAACAACATAAATTACCTAAATATTTTGTTATAAATGATACTGAAAATTATAATATGGAAGAAGTGGCAAACAGTTTTAATCAGTTCTTTGTAAATGTTGGGCCTCAAATAGCAAAAAACATACCGATTCCAGCGCCAGATGTAGGCAACAGAGATAAATTAATAGAAAGGAATCCTCACTCAATGTTTTTGAAGGCAGTTGATGAAAATGAAATCATTAACATTGTGCAACAATGTAAAAATAAAACATCTACCGACTGCAATGGGATTGATATGATGTTAGTTAAGCAAATCATTGAGGGGATTTCAAAGCCACTTGTGTACATCTGTAACTTGTCATTTTTAACTGGTACATTCCCAAAGAAGATGAAAATTGCTAAGGTCATTCCTCTTTATAAAACTGGGAGCAAACACAACTTTACAAACTACAGACCTATCTCAATATTGCCACAACTCTCAAAAATATTGGAAAAGCTTTTTAACAGTAGAATGGATGGATTTTTGGAAAAACATAAATTATTTGCAGAGAACCAATATGGTTTTAGAGTAAACAGATCAACAGCACAGGCATTAATGGAATCAATCGAGGAAATCACAGATGCAATAGACAACAAACAACATGCAGTGGGAGTTTTCATTGACCTCAAAAAAGCTTTTGACACAATTAATCATAATATACTATTCAATAAATTAGAAAAATATGGGATAAGGGGATTAGTATTAGACTGGATAAAGGATTATCTGCGAGAACGGCAACAGTATGTAAAGTTGGGTAATCACTGTTCTGGATATCTGGAAATAGCTTGTGGTGTTCCACAAGGGTCAGTTTTAGGCCCTAAATTATTTATTTTGTATATAAATGACATGTGCAAAGTCTCTAAAGAACTAAAACTCGTCAACTTTGCAGATGACACAAATATTTTTTGTTCAGGTGATGACATCCAACAAGTGGAATCAATGCTGAATGAGGAAATGAAAAAAATAAAAATGTGGTTCGACTGGAACAAATTATCATTAAATGTAAGTAAGACCAAGTTTATGGTATTTGGCAAAGCGAATATAAAGATACGAATAGAAATAGATGGAAATGAAATTGAAAGGGTGCAGGAAAACAAATTTCTTGGGGTTATAATGGATGACAGGCTTAGTTGGAAGCCACACATCAAAAACATAAAGTCTAAAATTTCAAGAAGCATGGCAGTCATATACAAAGCAAAAGAATTACTGGATTATCATTCACTTCGTACACTTTATTGTTCTCTAGTCTTGCCCTATTTGCATTACTGTGCTGAGGTTTGGGGGAATACTTATAAAACTTCACTACAGCCACTTATCATTCAGCAGAAAAGAGCAATAAGGACTATTCATAAAGTCAACTACTTGAAACACACAAATCCACTTTTCATACAATCCAAACTATTGGAATTCACTGACATAGTATCTTATCAAACAGCAATCATCATGTATAGGGCAAAAGCAAAACAACTACCAGATAATATCCAAAACTTATTTAGGCATCGGGAGGGAGGTTATAAGTTAAGAGGGAATCACAACTTCAAAATCTTAAACATAAGAACAACCTTAAAAAGTTTCTGTATAACTATAACCGGGGTCAAACTATGGAACAATCTAAGTGAGGAACTCAAGCAAAGTCCAAATATCCACCAGTTTAAAAAAATGTATAAAAATATGTTGTATAGCGGGTACAAAGGTTAAGAGTGCCAAAGGGCTACACACAAGTAAAAATGAAACAGAACAATAAGTGTGCAAGTTTGTCTACTTGTGTTATATTGTAGAATTACAGTATAGTATGTTGAATCGTTGGTTTAATGGATGAAGTGAGAAAGGGGTAGGAATCTAAAAAGCTATGCTTCCTCCTACTCCTTTTCGAGCATTCTTTATTTTTTTTATTTACTTATGTATTATTATTATTAATTAATTAATTTATTTAATGTATTTACTTCTATTTGTTGGTTTATTTTTTTTTGTTTGTTTGTTTTGTATGGACTTATGTGGCACTTTAGAGTGTTATTTGTTTTTGTTTTTTTTGTTTTTCTTTTTTTGTTTTGGATGTTCGAAATAAAGATATCAATCAATCAATCAATCAATCAATCAATCAATCAATCAATCAATCAATCAATCAAAAAATGTGATTTAAGCAATAAAATTAAAAATGCTTATAAAACATAAACCAAACGTTGCAGGTGGTCATTTCTTCATGCGCAGTGATAAACTCGGCACTCTGAAGCACCCAAGAGCGCTTTTAACTAGAAAACGTGCTCAGCTCGTCGAGAAGATGCGCTCTAAGCAATACAATTAAAAATGCTCATAAAACATAAACCAAACGTTGCAGGTGGTCATTTCTTCATGTGCAGTGATAAACTCGGCACTCTGAAGCACCCAAGAGCGCTTTTTACTTTGCCAACCTAACCAGAGTGACGGGAGAGGCACCATCCAGAAAACGTGCTCAGCTCGTCGAGAAAATGCGATTTAAGCAATAAAACTAAAAATGCTTATAAAACATAAACCAAACGTTGCAGGTGGTCATTTCTGCATGCGCAGTGATAAACTGGGCACTCTGAAGCCCCCAAGAGCACTTTTTACTATGCCAACCTGACCAGAGTGACGGGAGAGGCACCATCCAGAAAACGTGCTCAGCTCGTCGAGAAAATGCGATTTAAGCAATAAAACAAAAAATGCTTATAAAACATAAACCAAACGTTGCAGGTGGTCATTTCTGCATGCGCAGTGATAAACTCGGCACTCTGAAGCACCCAAGAGCGCTTTTTACTAGAAAACGTGCTCAGCTCGTCGAGAAAATGCGCTCTAAGCAATACAATTAAAAATGCTTATAAAACATAAACCAAACGTTGCAGGTGGTCATTTCTTCATGCGCAGTGATAAACTCGGCACTCTGAAGCACCCAAGAGCACTTTTTACTTTGCCAACCTAACCAGAGTGACGGGAGAGGCACCATCCAGAAAACGTGCTCAGCTCGTCGAGAAAATGCGACTAAAGCAATAAAACTAAAAATGCTTATAAAACATAAACCAAACGTTGAAGGTGGTCATTTCTTCATGCGCAGTGATAAACTCGGCACTCTGAAGCCCCCAAGAGCGCTTTTTACTATGCCAACCTAACCAGAGTGACGGGAGAGGCACCATCCAGAAAACGTGCTCAGCTCGTCGAGAAAATGCGATCTAAGCAATAAAATTAAAAATGCTTATAAAACATAAACCAAACGTTGCAGGTGGTCATTTCTGCATGCGCAGTGATAAACTCGGCACTCTGAAGCCCCCAAGAGCACTTTTTACTATGCCAACCTAACCAGAGTGACGGGAGAGCCACCATCCAGAAAACGTGCTCAGCTCGTCGAGAAAATGCGATTTAAACAATAAAATTAAAAATGCTTATAAAACATAAACCAAAAGTTGTAGGTGATCATTTCTTCATGCGCAGTGATAAACTCGGCACTCTGAAGCACCCAAGAGCGCTTTTTACGAGAAAACGTGCTCAGCTCGTCGAGAAAATGCGCTCTAAGCAATACAATTAAAAATGCTTATAAAACATAAACCAAACGTTGCAGGTGGTCATTTCTTCATGCGCAGTGATAAACTCGGCACTCTGAAGCACCCGAGAGCACTTTTTACTTTGCCAACCTAACCAGAGTGACGGGAGAGGCACCATCCAGAAAACTTGCTCAGCTCGTCGAGAAAATGTGATTTAAGCAATAAAACTAAAAATGCTTATAAAACATAAACCAAACGTTGCAGGTGGTCATTTCTTCATGCGCAGTGATAAACTCGGCACTCTGAAGCACCCAAGAGCGCTTTTAACTAGAAAACGTGCTCAGCTCGTCGAGAAAATGCGCTCTAAGCAATACAATTAAAAATGCTCATAAAACATAAACCAAACGTTGCAGGTGGTCATTTCTTCATGTGCAGTGATAAACTCGGCACTCTGAAGCACCCAAGAGCGCTTTTAACTAGAAAACGTGCTCAGCTCGTCGAGAAAATGCGCTCTAAGCAATACAATTAAAAATGCTCATAAAACATAAACCAAACGTTGCAGGTGGTCATTTCTTCATGTGCAGTGATAAACTCGGCACTCTGAAGCACCCAAGTGCGCTTTTTACTTTGCCAACCTAACCAGAGTGACGGGAGAGGCACCATCCAGAAAACGTGCTCAGCTCGTCGAGAAAATGCGATTTAAGCAATAAAACTAAAAATGCTTATAAAACATAAACCAAACGTTGCAGGTGGTAATTTCTGCATGCGCAGTGATAAACTGGGCACTCTGAAGCCCCCAAGAGCACTTTTTACTATGCCAACCTAACCAGAGTGACGGGAGAGGCACCATCCAGAAAACGTGCTCAGCTCGTCGAGAAAATGCGATTTAAGCAATAAAACTAAAAATGCTTATAAAACATAAACCAAACGTTGCAGGTGGTCATTTCTTCATGCGCAGTGATAAACTCGGCACTCTGAAGCACCCAAGAGCACTTTTTACTTTGCCAACCTAACCAGAGTGACGGGAGAGGCACCTTCCAGAAAACGTGCTCAGCTCGTCGAGAAAATGCGATTTAAGCAATAAAACTAAAAATGCTTATAAAACATAAACCAAACGTTGCAGGTTGTCATTTCTTCATGCGCAGTGATAAACTCGGCCCTCTGAAGCACCCAAGAGCGCTTTTTACTATCCCAACCTAACCAGAGTGACGTGCGGCGACCGGGCGCGGACGCTAACTCACGCCCGGCAAGAGCGCTCGGAAGGCGGATAGGCTTTCACGGAAGCTAAGCCAGCCGGTCCGCGGGCCAAATAGGGTTCCATAAGGGACCGGGCGCGGACGCTAACCCACGCCCGGCAGGAGCGCTCGGAAGGCGGATAGGCTTTCACGGAAGCGCCGCCAGCCGGTCCGCGGGCCAAATAGGGTTCCATAAGGGACCGGGCGCGGACGCTAACCCACGCCCGGCAGGAGCGCTCGGAAGGCGAATAGGCTTTTACGGAAGCGACGCCAGCAGGTCCGCGGGCCAAATAGGTTCCATAAGGGACCGGGCGCGGACGCTAAACCACGCACTCAACTCGGCACTCTGAAGCACCCAAGAGCGCTTTTTACTAGAAAACGTGCTCAGCTCGTCGAGAAAATGCGCTCTAAGCAATACAATTACAAATGCTTATAAAACATAAACCAAACGTTGCAGGTGGTCATTTCTTCATGCGCAGTGATAAACTCGGCACTCTGAAGCACCCAAGAGCACTTTTTACTTTGCCAACCTAACCAGAGTGACGGGAAAGGCACCATCCAGAAAACGTGCTCAGCTCGTCGAGAAAATGCGATTTAAGCAATAAAACTAAAAATGCTTATAAAACATAAACCAAACGTTGCAGGTGGTCATTTCTTCATGCGCAGTGATAAACTCGGCACTCTGAAGCCCCCAAGAGCGTTTTTTACTATGCCAACCTAACCAGAGTGATGGGAGAGCCACCATCCAGAAAACGTGCTCAGCTCGTCGAGAAAATGCGATTTAAGCAATAAAATTAAAAATGCTTATAAAACATAAACCACACGTTGCAGGTGGTCATTTCTTCATGCGCAGTGATAAACTCGGCATTCTGAAGCACCCAAGAGCGCTTTTTGCTAGAAAACTTGCTCAGCTCGTCGAGAAAATGCGCTCGAAGCAATACAATTAAAAATGCTCATAAAACATAAACCAAACGTTGCAGATGGTCATTTCTTCATGTGCAGTGATAAACTCGGCACTCTGAAGACCCCAAGAGCGCTTTTTACTTTGCCAACCTAACCAGAGTGACGGGAGAGGCACCATCCAGAAAACGTGCTCAGCTCGTCGAGAAAATGCGATTTAAGCAATAAAACTAGAAATGCTTATAAAACATAAACCAAACGTTGCAGGTGGTCATTTCTGCATGCGCAGGGATAAACTGGGCACTCTGCAGCCCCCAAGAGCACTTTTTACTATGCCAACCTAACCAGAGTGACGGGAGAGGCACCATCCAGAAAACGTGCTCAGCTCGTCGAGAAAATGCGATCTAACCAATAAAATTAAAAATGCTTATAAAACATAAACCAAACGTTGCAGGTGGTCATTTCTGCATGCGCAGTGATAAACTCGGCACTTTGAAGCCCCCAAGAGCACTTTTTACTATGCCAACCTAACCAGAGTGACGGGAGAGCCACCATCCAGAAAACGTGCTCAGCTCGTCGAGAAAATGCGATTTAAGCAATAAAATTAAAAATGCTTATAAAACATAAACCAAAAGTTGCAGGTGATCATTTCTTCATGCGCAGTGATAAACTCGGCACTCTGAAGCACCCAAGAGCGCTTTTTACTTGAAAACGTGCTCAGCTCGTCGAGAAAATGCGCTCTAAGCAATACAATTAAAAATGCTTATAAAACATAAACCAAACGTTGCAGGTGGTCATTTCTTCATGCGCAGTGATAAACTCGGCACTCTGAAGCACCCAAGAGCACTTTTTACTTTGCCAACCTAACCAGAGTGACGGGAGAGGCACCATCCAGAAAACCTGCTCAGCTCGTCGAGAAAATGCGATTTAAGCAATAAAACTAAAAATGCTTATAAAACATAAACCAAACGTTGCAGGTGGTCATTTCTGCATGCGCAGTGATAAACTGGGCACTCTGAAGCACCCAAGAGCACTTTTTACTATGCCAACCTAACCAGAGTGACGTGAGGCGACCGGGCGCGGACGCTAACTCAAGCCCGGCAAGAGCGCTCGGAAGGCGGATAGGCTTTCACGGAAGCTTCGCCAGCAGGTCCGCGGGCCAAATAGGGTTCCATAAGGGACCGGGCGCGGACGCTAACCCACGCCCGGCAAGAGCGCTCGGAAGGCGGATAGGCTTTCACGGAAGTCCCGCTAGCAGGTCCGCGGGCCAAAAAGGGTTCCATAAAGGACCGGGCGCGGACGCTAACCCACGCCCGGCAGGAGCGCTCGGAAGGCGGATAGGCTTTCACGGAAGACCCGCCAGCCGGTCCGCGGGCCAAATAGGTTCCATAAGGGACCGGGCGCGGACGCTAAACCACGCACTCAACTCAGCACTCTGAAGCACCCAAGAGCGCTTTTTACTAGAAAACGTGCTCAGCTCGTCGAGAAAATGCGCTCTAAGCAATACAATTAAAAATGCTTTTAAAACATAAACCAAACGTTGCGGGTGGTCATTTCTTCATGCCCAGTGATAAACTCGGCACTCTGAAGCACCCAAGAGCACTTTTTACTTTGCCAACCTAACCAGAGTGACGGGAGAGGCACCATCCAGAAAACGTGCTCAGCTCGTCGAGAAAATGCGATTTAAGCAATAAAACTAAAAATGCTTATAAAACATAAACCAAACGTTGCAGGTGGTCATTTCTTCATGCGCAGTGATAAACTCGGCACTCTGAAGCACCCAAGAGCACTTTTTACTTTGCCAACCTAACCAGAGTGACGGGAGAGGCACCATCCAGAAAACGTGCTCAGCTCGTCGAGAAAATGCGATTTAAGCAATAAAACTAAAAATGCTTATAAAACATAAACCAAACGTTGCAGGTGGTCATTTCTTCATGCGCAGTGATAAACTCGGCACTCTCAAGCCCCCAAGAGCGCTTTTTACTATGCCAACCTAACCAGAGTGACGGGAGAGCCACCATCCAGAAAACGTGCTCAGCTCGTCGAGAAAATGCAATTTAAGCAATAAAATTAAAAATGCTTATAAAACATAAACCAAAAGTTGCAGGTGATCATTTCTTCATGCGCAGTGATAAACTCGGTGCTGATTTTGACCGAGTCCACCGAGTCTGAGTCCGGCAAAAATGACCGAGTCCGACCGAGTCCGAGTCCCCGAGTCCGAACCGAGTCCACAGCCCTGATGCTAACCTGAAGTCTGTTTTTCCGAGGCTTCACCAGCATGTTGATTTTCCTACGCGTGGCGACAGCTTCCTGGACCTGGTCTATACTTCGCATAAAGGAGCTTTCAAAGCCACCCCCGTCCCCCATCTTGGACTTTCTGACCATATCACTGTTATGCTTTTGCCCGCATACAGACAAAAGGTGAGAACATCCAGACCAGTTTGCAAACGGGTACGGGTGTGGCCTGAGGGTGCCTCTGATGCGCTTCGTGACTGCTTTGGCTCTACTGACTGGGACGTGTTTAGGAGGGCTGCCACTTGCGACGGTCGGGCGGACATTGAGGAGTATACTGACTCTGTTTCCTCCTACATCAGGAAGTGCATTGATGATGTGACACACTCAATATCCGTCGTTACTCGGGCTAACCGGAAGCCATGGCTGACAGGGGCTGTCTTCAGGCTGCTGAGGGCCAGGGACAAAGCCTTTAGAGCGGGGGATGAGGCTGGCTTGAGGACTGCGAGGGCCGACCTGTCCCGGGGCATCAAAGAAGCGAAGAGGGCGTTCTCGTGCAAAATTACCGCCCACTTCAAGGACAGCAGGGACGCACGGAGCCTTTGGCAGGGCATTCAGACCATCACGGACTACAAGCCCGCGCCGCAGAGCTGTGAAGGCGACGTCCGTCTGCTCAATGACCTCAACCGCTTCTTTGCTCGCTTCGACGCTCAGAACAGCACTTGCCCGCTGAAGGCCACTCCCCCTTCCCACGAGCTGCCCCTGTGCCTCTCCGCCGACAGCGTGAGGAGGGCGCTTGCCGCTATCAACATCCGTAAGGCGGCTGGCCCGGACAACATCCCGGGTCGAGCGCTGAGGGACTGCGCTGGTGAGCTGACGGGTGTCTTCACGGACATCTTTAACACTTCCCTGCAGTAGGCCATCGTCCCGTCGTGTTTCAAAGCTGCCACCATCGTACCTGTGCCGAAGAAACCTGCTCCGCCCTGCTTCAATGACTACCGCCCCGTGGCACTTACGCCCATCATCATGAAGTGCTTTGAGCGGCTTGTCATGGAGCACATCCGATCCGTTCTCCCCCCCCACCATTGACCCCTTCCAGTTTGCGTACCCAGCCAAACGGTCCTCTGAGGATGCCATCTGCTCTGCCCTCCACTCGGCCCTCACCCACCTGGAGGGGAGGGACTCGTATGTGAGGTTGCTGTTTGTGGACTTCAGTTCTGCCTTCAACACCATTGTGCCACAACGTCTCATCAGCAAACTTGACAAGCTGGGCCTCAGTACCTGCCTCTGCAACTGGCTACTGGACTTCCTCTGTCAGAGGCCACAGGTGGTACGTGTTGGCGACAAAATCTCCGCCAGCATCACGCTGAGCACAGGGGCCCCCCAAGGCTGCGTGCTCAGTCCGCTGCTCTTCACCCTCCTGACGCATGACTGCACTGCCACCTACAGCGACAACCGCATAGTGAAGTTTGCTGACGACACGACTCTGGTGGGTCTCATCACCAAGGGAGACGAGACTCAATACAGGCTGGAGGTTGACCTTCTGACCACGTGGTGCAGGGACAACAACCTCCTGCTGAACGTCGACAAGACCAAGGAGATTGTTGTTGACTTCCGGAAGGGTCACGCCCAACACCTGCCGCTGACCATCGACGGTGCTGTGGTGGAGAGAGTGAGCAGCGCCAGGTTCCTGGGGGTGCACATCAGTGAGGATCTCTCCTGGTCCACCAACACCGCATCACTGGCGAAGAAGGCCCAGCGCCGCCTGTACTTCCTTCGGAAACTCAGGCGAGCGGGCGCTCCTCCGGCCGTCATGACTACATTTTACCGCGGCACCATTGAGAGCGTCCTCTCCAGCTGTATTGCTGTTTGGGGTGGCAGCTGCACTGACTACGACTTGAAGGCCCTGCAGCGCATAGTGAAAACGGCTGGTAAGACTATTGGTGCTTCTCTCCCCTCCTTGAAGGACATTTACACCTCCCATCTCACCCGCAAGGCGACCAAGATTGTGAGTGATGTGAGTCACCCCGCTCACTCTTTGTTTGATCTTCTGCCCTCTGGGAGGAGGTACAGGAGCCTGCGCTCCCGCACCACCAGACTCTCCAACAGCTTCATACTCCAGGCTGTTAGGATCCTGAACTCGCTCCCCCTTTCTGCGTAGCGTCCTGTTCTTTGCGCTATGCTTACTGTCTGCTGTATGCACACTGGCTCAGTTTTGCTCCTCTTATTTATTGGGTTATTGGTTTATTATTTATTCATCGCTCATTTTATTTATTTATTATTTTTTGTTTATTATTTATTGTTTGTGCCTTCTTGTTTTTATTTTGTGTCGTCTACTTGTATGTCTCGTCACCGTGGGATAGAGGAAACGGAATTTCGGTTTCTTTGTGTGTCTTGACATATGAAGGGATTGACAATAAAGCTGACTTTGACTTTGACTTTGATTTGAAACTATAACCCGAGTTTCAAACCTATATTGTGTGGCGTTATCCATAGCATTGTAGTTCACGTCTTTTACCGCTAGAGAGCAGACTATGTACAGTGAATAAAGAGGATGGCTCCCTGTGAACTCAAAGCAGCAGTCTTTATTCGTAAAAAAAAAAAAAAACAACACATTGCGCTTCCATGTAGGGTTTTTCCACTTTTCATGACATTTACTTTGATACAGCAAAATGCAGGTCGCAATGGCAAATTTGTGCTACCACATAAAAAGCTGTCAATAACGTTTCATGATAGCCATGTTTCCATGAAACGCCAAGTCTTGGTTTTCAGGGGCGATTGTATCTATAAAATGCATGATTTTGCAGTCGACCATGGCTTACGGCCATACCCCTGAGAACGCCCGATCTCGGAAGCTAAGCAGGGTCGGGCCTGGTTAGTACTTGGATGGGAGACCGCCTGGGAATACCAGGTGCTGTAAGCTTTTTTTTTTTTTTTTCCACTTCAATTGTTAAAGCAAATTTTGACAACACCCATTACGTATGGCATTCGGAAACTGCAAGCCGAGTTTTAACTCCGACATTGAAACTATAACCCGAGTTTCAAATCTATATTGTGTGGCGTCATCCATTGCATTGTAGTTCACGTCTTATACCGCTAGAGAGCAGACTATGTACAGTGAATAAAGAGGCTGGCTCCCTGTGAAATCAAAGCAGCAGTCTTTATCCGTAAAAAAAAAAAAAAAAAACACATTGCACTTCCATGTAGGGTTTTTCCACTTTTCATGACATTTACTTTGATACAGCAAAATGTAGGTCGCAATGGAAAATTTGTGTTACCACATAAAAAGCTGTCAATAACTTTTCATGATAGACATGTTTCCATGAAACGCCAAGTCTTGGTTTTCAGGGGCGATTGTTTCTATAAAATGCATGTTTTTGTGATCACCCATGGCTTACGGCCATACTACCCTGAGAACGCCCGATGTCGTCCGATCGCGGAAGCTAAGCAGGGTCGGGCCTGGTTAGTACTTGGATGGGAGACCGCCTGGGAATACCAGGTGCTGTAAGCTTTTTTTTTTTTTTTTTTTTTTCCACTTCAATTGTTAAAGCAAATTTTGACAACACCCATTACGTATGGCATTCGGAAACTGCAAGCCGAGTTTAAACTCTGACATTTGAAACTATAACCCGAGTTTCAAATCTATATTGGTGTCATCACAGACATTTTTAACATCTCGCTGGACCAAGCCAAAGTGCCAGTATGCTTCAAGGCTGCCTCCATCATTCCGGTGCCGAAGAAACCTCAAATCACCTCATTGAATGACTACAGACCTGTGGCACTGACTCCCATCATGATGAAGTGCTTCGAAAGGCTGCTCAAAGATCACATCGTCTCCAGACTCCCCCCAACATTCGATCCGTTCCAGTTTGCCTACCGGCAGAACCGCTCTACTGAGGATGCCATCTCCTCCGTTCTTCGCCTGAGCCTGGCTCACCTGGAGGAGAGGAACACCCACGTGCGGTTGCTGTTCCTGGACTTCAGCTCAGCGTTTAACACCATCATTCCACAACATCTGGTGGAAAAACTGGAACATCTGGGCTTCAGCACCCCCCTTCGGAACTGGCTGCTAGACTTCCTCACCAACAGACCTCAGTCAGTCCGGGTCGGACAGAACACCTCAGATGTCATCACCCTCAGCACAGGCTCCCCTCAGGGCTGCGTCCTGAGCCCCCTGCTGTTCACCCTGATGACACACGACTGCGCCCCCAGGT